>NW_024881316.1:1200000-1665000 GCF_018691265.1 Tyto alba
CTCTGCATTTAGTGGACAGATCTTTATCACCTGGTGCCTGACATATAAGATGGAGAATACAAAAGAGCTTTGGGTTTGTCAGCCTGATGGTTAAAGAGGGAATAAAAAGGCAAATTGGAAATCAGTGAGGGAAAAATAAATATGAAAACACATAATGGTGTTCTTACAGATCTTTACTTCATACAGATTGGCAGACATCGAGGTTAAAAAAAAAAAAAAACAAAAACGCTTTAAAATACATCTCTGCAGAGCAGCGAAGCTGCCGGTTGTGGGGGCATGCCGTCCCCACTGCAGCTGTGAGGTGTGCTGAGCTGGGCTGAGGCTGCTGGGCTTTGCTGGCCTGGTGTGAATCGCAGGTGCTCAGGGCCTGTTGGAATGGTGGCCTGGCCCCAGCCAGAGCAGAGATGTGTGCGTCCCCCTGCCCTCCAGGCTAGGCTAAATCCCCGACTCAAACGTGTTACCTGCACTCCCTGTCTTCCGTGCCTGAATTTCCCATGATCGTTACTTTAGCTCACCAAGCAGAAGATCAGAGTCTGGGACCGAAGGCTCTCTTACTCCTGATGCCCTGGGTACACAATTCGGGCAGGCACTCAGCATGCCCAGAGGTGTGCAGCTCTAAGTTGCTGATGTTCTCTTCTGTCATGAGCTGTCCCAGCTCCTCACCGGTAAATCTCACTGCTGCAGCTGCCCCATACTGGGAGTGTCACAGGCTGGGCTGCTGCTGTGCTGTGCCAGGACAGTTTCAGAGCACCCCCTGGCTCCACCGCTTACAAAAGAGGCTTCACCCCGTCTTCATTTATTGCAGATTTCCCATCTCTCACCATGGGCAGCACCGAAGTAGGTGTCATGGAGCTGGGTAGCCAGACTGATCCCACAGCCAACGCTCGGGGCATGAAAGATCTCACCTGGGATGGTTGGGACCAAGTGAGAATCACCTTGGCTGAGGAAAATTAATTCAGGCTGGACATTTCTGACACAGAAGCAGAGAAGTCCAAGTGTCTTCAAGAGACTGTTGGTTATACTGCAGACAAGAAGGCTGTTGATGAAAAAAAAAAAAAAAAAAGTAGTTGTTTGAAGCAAAGAAACCACTCTATCAGAAGAAGTGAGCTGAAATCCGTGGGTATGCATGAATATAAGCACACATGTTGCTGCTTTCACTGGGCAGAGGCAACAGGAGAGGCTAATAGGAGCGAGCACATGAGCCCAGCCACCTCCCGTAGGTCGTTGCCTCCTTTCTCTGCTGCATCTTGCACTGCTGTGCTAGGGGTGTTCAGGGGTATCTCCTGGCCCAGTCCTTTTAGTATCCACCCACAGATTTACGACCCACCTAACCCCCTTATCAACCTGCTGATACCATCTGACTCCCCCAGCCTCGTGTAGCTGCCAGCAACACAAGTCCATGACTGTCTGTATAAAGAATGCATGTTTTAAACCAATCCCCTACTAGTTTCCTCACGTTTCCCCCCATGCTGATGTTGCAGTACTTGCGAACAGCTCTCCGCTTGGCTGTTGTTGCCAAAGCTTTGTAACTCTCCAACATGTCCTTTCCTGGTCACCTCCTCTGCAGAGTCCCAGCCTACCTCCTCGCTCCCTGTAAGATGATCGTAAGATGATCTCCGTGAGCATTTCAGTTGCCCTTCCCTGTGCCCCCTCTAGCTCTGCTCTCTAGATCAAGGGTATATACCAACAAATGCTCACTTTAGCCCCAGTTGTGACGTGTAGATTAATTAAGCCAGTAGGTACTATTTTTCAAGTCCCTTTCATTTTTGCCGTGACTTCTCTTTGTTATTTACTTTTTAATCTTAACGAAAACCAATTTTTAACCTTTGCCTTCCAACACTTTAAGCTAAACCCAAACACTCTTGCCCCTGAAAAAGAAGCAGAGGACAAAGTAAACCGGGGAACTGTAATTAGTTATCAATTTTTCATGAAAGCTGATAAAAAGGCTCCGGAAGCCAGCACAAGCCCCTATGCCTACCATTGCATTCATGGTTTTGCAACCATTTCTTGGGAAAATCTTGCATCGGTAGCAGCCAGGCAATGGTGTCAATGGGAATTTCACCCGATCGCTGGCAGCATGATTGAGATTATATTGAATAAATATATGAACGGTATGAATAAATAAAATGTCAGGGGAATCCCTTCTTAAACGTTCAAACAATATTCGTTAACAGAGCCCAGCCATGGTGAACAGACGGCAGCGTTATGCTGTGCTAAGCTGCTGTATCTTGGAGCAGGCTTGAGGGGTGGACCATAATATCACACTTCCCGAGCATTTTCTGAGCAGCAGAGGAGTAAACAACACCTCTAATGCGAAATCAGAGGTAAAACGAATTAGGTGGTGATAACCCTTTAAAAAGAAAAGGTATTTTGTTAGTTTCTGTGCAAAGACCATTTGAGCGCTAAGCTTCATAATCAGCTTGGAAAATAGTTTAACCCGCAGGAATCTTTGTGACTTACTTCTGTCTTCCCCAATCTGCAAGGTCAACTATCAAAACAGATATTGTTTGAAAAGCTCTGAACGCCGAGTAATAAGCATAATTTACAAATTATTTTCCGCTTCTACAGGCAGTGCTCCTGCATCATTTTTAGGCCACGTTTAAAAATACGGCATAAAATAGTTAATTTAGACAAAAATGGGAAACTTGGAGGAAAAAGTAGGGGTGAGGACTTTTCAGATAATCCACTTACTGCATCTTTGTTGTGCCTATCCTCATAATACCCCTGAGTCCCAGTTGCTGGACTTAACCGCAACGCTTACTAATTTCCAGAGAAGCAGAAGCCGCACTCCGGCTTTCATTTTTAGTACTCCCAACATTAGTGCCCTGTTCGGATGGCTGTGAAGCCCTGTGGCAAAGCCTGCACCTCCTCAAGGGCAAAACCCTCACGGCTGCTCCTGCCTGAGGCTGGGGGAAAGGTAAAGAAAAGGAGAGAGAGAAATAAGAGAAAGAGAGCAAGACAAGAAAAGAGAAATAAGAAAGAGGAGAAAGGTCAGCGTTTTGGACCTAGGTCAGTGGAAACCCTCAACCCCTAAAGCACTGCTTGGCTTCAGTATTGCACCCCCACAATTACTCCCTCGCACCCAACAGGAAGGAAGAAAGTAGGCCAAAATGCCAATGAAATTGATGCCTGATGTAACCCAAGCACGGGATTTTCTGCTGAGGGTAAGACTCCAGGGAATCACAACCCAAACATCACGGATGAGCCTGGGAGGTGCACAAGCTCTCATCTTCCTGCTCTCCTGGCTCTTCTGGCACCACACTTTGTTCCGGAGCGTTGTGGCGTTTTGGGCTGCCATTCACCTCTACACAACTGAGATACAAGCTACCAGCAACTTGTTCTATTTTTTTTTTTTTTTCCTGACTTTGTCACCCCTCAGCAGGAAACCTCCCCAGTTTCCTGTCATCTCTTACTACTCACCCCATGAAGTTCTGCAGTACTCAGCCCAGGAGAGCTCCATTTCCCCAGCCTGCAGATTTCCACGCTACCGCCCTTCAGTGCTTCTCCCCTGCCTCCCCCATCCCATTGCTACCAGTCTTGCCCGATCCTTGTGCCCAGTCAGGAGTGGATCTATGGAAGTTTTTGTGGAAATCACACCAAAATGTTAGGAAGCATGCCAAGGAGAATATGATACATATATTTTCTCAACCCTGTTTGGAAGCAAATCAGACATCAGGGGACGCAAGTGTGTGGTAGTGCCAACCCGAGGGTGTTACACTCTTGTGGGGACAGAGGTTAAAACATGGGACCTTTCTGCTTTGTATGGTCATGTTAGATGTGTTGTACAGCTCAACTCCTCTATGGTCCTGGGCAACTGCTAGTTTTATTCCGATCAAAACCAACACGCAAATCTGAAGAAGACAGGTCCACTGTGGTCCCAGGGTGGGGCACTGGGCCGTCAGTTTGAATCTGGCTTCTCTGCCAGAAAGAAATAGAAGAGCAGCGATAAAAAATGCCAGCGAGAAGGGCAGAGGTGTTTCCAGGGAATTGGGTGCAGGCACTCACCTGTCCTAGTGGAACCAGCTGCAGGCACCTTCCCTCCTGCGGTGTATTTCTCTCCATGAGAGTCTTTTTTTGGTCCGTGGTTTTTCAGGTTGGTCTCACACAACTTTTGCTGACTGGAGCTAATTGAACGGACCATCTTACTGTACAAGACACACACAGAGGAAAAACATTTCTAAAATAGCTGGGCCGAACACAAAGGCTCCTGTGTGACACAGCCTGCAGAACGGACCAGGAGCAGAACGAAGGCAGGGACCTGCCCCGCCACCCAACACCGCCGGGCAGCCCGAGGTGGGTCCCAGTACACGTGCACTGCAGGTCCCGCTGCCTTTCCCACGCGTGTAGCTCCTCCAAAGCTACAGGTAGGTCCTTCCAAAGCTCTTACAAAGAGATTTTTTTTTTTTTTTTGTTTTAGCAATGCCCATTTCAATTAAATATGCCTTGTAAACCTGTTATCTTATCTCTTTCCCACCTACACACACTAAGAGCCTTCTTCCTTTATTTTTCTAATGACCCAGATATGCTAGACTTACACAATGCCACACTGTATTTTGCTGGAAACTAAGATACCTATAAAACTGGCAAATCACTGGGAATCCATCACCTTCTTATCAGACTTGTTTGGCAACGGTGTGAGCTGGAGAATGTCCCAGCGGTGCGTTGCATTGCTATTGTTGTAGAAAAAGTTAGTCAAAACTTAGCACTAGCAGCTTAAACATTAATAACTAGAGCAGACAAAACCTATAGATTGTGGCATATGAACTGTAACAACCGTATTACAACATGCCAAATAGGTAACTATAGAACTGGCTAAAATTGACCTAAGAGGATGTGAAACAGGATATAGAACCACTGTGTAGGGTATGAGAAGATGACCGCTTAGCAACAACCGAGTAATGAAACAGCAAGCAAACCAATAAAAAGGAAGAAGACCCTAGACCTTAATATTGCTATTGGTCTGAACTGTTGCGTGAGGGGTGGGGAACTTAGATTGCAAGGGTTGACTTGCCTGGGGATTTCTTTGTTTGGAGGCACCCAGCTTGAGCTGTAGCACTACTAATAAGAAGGACTTTACCGAAGAATCTCTTTTCGACTTACTGATTCAGTGGAAACCTGAAGTCGAACCCTGTTACGGTGACCCGGGGGGACTCTAGGCAACCACTGTTGGACATCGGACCCTCTCGTCTCCAAATGTCCAGCTGCCAGCGCTGGGTGAGCTCACCCAGGAACTTTGGGGATGGGAGGCGCCGCCCGGTGAGTATTAAAATTCCACTACCCGATTCTGGGTGTTCTGGGCTTGAGTGGGTGCAAGTCCCAGCTCGGAAGCACGCTAGGAGAGGTGTGCACAGCCTGACCAGCGTAAGGTGCACGAATTTGTCATACGGGTATGGGGAACATACCCAGCACAGAGAAGGGGATGCCCCCAGCTGAGGCACTAGGACATTGGAGGAAAATAGACGGCACTGCAAGCCTATTAAAAAAAAAAAAAAAAAAAGCAATAATATTGTGCCAGGAGGACTGACTGGTGATGACTGGATTGGGGCTGCGGAGGGGGTGGCCCTGTGAAGGATCCTTTGACCAAAGGGAATTAGCTTTTCTATGACATATTCTGGAAGATGAAAAATCTTATCCTTCATCTGGAAGATTAAAAAACTATTTTTGGTATGTATGGGACAATTGGGCGTATGACTGCCATAAAGAAGGAGGTTGGAAAAGTTCAGAGAACCTGGGTTATGACTCCAGTTGCAGCAGTTGTAAGTGATCCAACAGATACGCTTGTGGAACCTGCTCCACACTATGCACCTCCCTCTCTGCTTTCTTCTAACCCACCTTCTGCCACTGCTCCTGCCACTCCACCAGCTACTGCTTCTGCTCATGTTCTTCCAAATCCAGCTGGGATGGAGCCTGTAGCGGGGAGAGCTAATGCTCCTCCTCCAGTATTGCGTTTATTTACTAATTAACCCTGGAATCCAGGAGATCTAGCTGTGTAGGGAAGTAAAATGCCAAGATTGAGGGAAGATATGAATTGGTGTGCCCAGTTATTTCCAACATTTGTACTGGATATAATCCATCATGAGGGGGATACTCAAATATTATTGAAGGAGTTATTTCAACCCGATGAAGGGATAAAATAATTGAAAAGGATGCAGAATTGTTGCAACAGGCTGGGGCAAATATGAATCCTTGGCTGGAAAATTATCCAAATTGGGATTATAATAATGCAGGAGACAGAGCCAACTGTCAAGACAGTGATTCGGGATGTAGTGAAAGCTATTAGAGCTTGTGGAGAATTGTAAGTGAACCAGACAAAAGTAGGCAGAGGCTAGATGAACACCTTAGAGACTTCTGGGGACAATTATGGTGAGCTTTATTAAAATATGGAGGAATGACCACACAGAACTTTAACAATGAGCTAGCGGCAAGTGTATTTATTGATCAAGTTGCCCCAGACAGATGGGAATATTTTAAAGAACATGTGCCTGGGTGGCAAGCGGAGACATTACAAAAGATCTTAAGTGTGGTGGTGTTTATGTTCAGTGGACGGAAGGAAAAACACAGAGCAGAACTTGCAAAGGAAAAAAACCAGGAAAAGCAACAAGAAGCTAGTCTTTCTGTGACAGCACTGGCACACGGTTTACAACCAAGAGGGTGAGGGAAGGGATTTTTCCCTTGAAGAGAACAAAAAAGGGGAAGAGGTAGGTCAGACCAGAGATTTGGAAGAGGAATGAGAAAACCTGGAAATAACTGGGCGGAAAAGTGTCATTACTGTGGGAAACCTGATTGGTGGCAAAGAGAATGCCTGCTTCATCTGAGGGGGCCTCCAAGGGAACTGGACATGGGAGGTGTGAGACAGGAATCATGAAGTCATCTGCAATGGCTGGAGGCAGTGGACTCAGAAGATTCTGTGGAAATTGGAGTCTGTGGGATGTAGCAAACTCGGCTGAATCATAAGGAACATAATCGGGAAAACAGGAGAGGAAGTTGAATTTTCAGTTGACACGGGAGCAACATTATCACTTAAATTTTGTACTAAAGGGATCTATATCAGAGGACAAACTATTAATTCAAGGGCTAATGGGAAAAGGAGAACATGTTTTAAGTAAACCACTACTATTAACAATCGGAAATAAAGAGGTGTGGGGAAGATTTGTAACAGCAGAAGGGGCCCCAGCTTGTTTATTAGGAAGAGATCTCCTCCAAACCCTGGATGTACAATTACATCTATCACCCAGGGGTACTGATTCTACAATCACAGGGGTATGCGTAATATCTGAAGTCCAGTGTCCCGACCCTAGAGATACCAAAACCCCTGGAAGCAGTGCCCGGGGAATTGTGGAGTAAATCGGGAGCTGGCGTGGGGCTGCTGCGATCGGCCCAGCCGATAGATGTGAAATCCGAGGGAGGCGCGCCCTCTGCTGTAAAGCAGCACCCCGTCCCCGGGAAGCAGAGAAAAGTATTCAAAACCAAATAGATCAGTAGCTTACCCGAGGAATCTTGAAAGCGTGTGAATCCCCGTATAATACCCCAATGTTACCAGTAAGACAAAACCAGATTGGCTTAAAGACGAGGAGCCTGAGCTTCGATCGGTTCAAAATTCTAGAGCAATGAACCCGTATGTTATCGTCCCACACCCCATAGTTCCAGACCCCTCTACTGCACGCTTGCAAATACCACACTGGGCTCAGTGTTCTCCTGGGTCAGATTTGACCACAGCATTCTTCAGTATTCCCGTAGATGAAGAAACCCAACCTTTGCTTGCTTTCACCTGGGACAACAGTTGACAAGGACTGGCCTTCCACAGGGGTTTACTGGCTCTCCCACCATATTTCTGTGGATATTAAAAGAAGATTTAAAGGATATTGAGTTACCCAGCAGATCAGTTTTAGTGCAATATGTAGATGATTTACTAATAGCTAGTAGAAATTGTAATGATTGTTTAAAATATACTATACACTTAGGTACTGCCTTAGCAACCAAGGGACATTGCGCATTTCCATCCGAGCTCCAGCTGTGTCAGAGGGAAGTAAAATATCAGGGCTTCATTTTAAAGGAAGGACAGCTGGTAATAGATCCAGAAAGAGTAAAAGCTATAACTGAAATTCCTCAGCCAGTTAGGAGAAAACAGCTAGGAGGGTTTTTAGGTGCTGTTGGGTTTTGCCAACGGTGGATACCAGGATTAAGGGAACTGACTAAACCTCTGACGGAGGCAACAAAAAATGAAGAAATAGAACACATTACATGGGGGGACAGAATGGGAAAAATGCCTTCAGAGCTATAAAAGGAGCCTACACAAAACCTTTTGATCTGTATGTATATGAATGAAAAGGGGTGGTTAGTGGAGTGTTAACACAGAAATCGGGACCTTACCAAAGACCTGTGCCATATTATTCTGTTCCACTGGATCTGGGGGCAGCTGGAGCTCCAACATGCATTAGATCCATGGCAGTGACAGCTACAGTAGTGGGAAAAAGCCAGTCTTTAGTATTAGGGCACCCAATTATGATCTGTGTGCCACATGAAGTGGAATTACTTCTCAAGCAGTATGCGACCCAAGCCTGGTCTCCCCAACGTGCACATAAATATGAACTTACTCTTTTAAATACGGATAATGTGACTCTAAATTGCTGTAATACATTGAACCTGGCAACACTACTACCAATACCCGAAGGAGGGGAAGAGCATCACCGATGTGACACGGTAATCCAGACTATTAGTAGGCCACGAGCAGATCTCACAGATCTCCCCTTACAAAACCCAGATCTTGTTTTATTCACAGATGGACAGTCCTACTATTTACACAGGCGATGAAAGACTGGTTATGCAACTACCAAGGAGAGACTAGCTAAAATCTGCACACATACAGGCTTAAAGTGGTCAGAAGCATTAAATTGAGCCTTATGGGACATCTGGAATGCCCCAATGCAACCCTCAGTGCTATCCCCTGCCAAAGTTCTTTTTGGGAGACATTTAGTTCTACCAGGATCTTCCATCCTGGCCAAAACCAGCCTTTTGAATGGAGATGAGTGTTTAACACACTATTTACAAGAAAGTTTCAAAATTATCTCTGGAGGGGTGGGTTGGTACCACTGAGCATGCTCCCTTTTACAGGTACACAATTTGCAGCCTGGGGATAAAGTTTTAATAAAAGTATTTTTCCATAAATCTAAACTGGAACCCAGGTGGGAGGGGTGACATACTGTCTTGTTAAGCTCTTACTTTGCTATAAAGGTTCCAGGTAAGGAAGTCTGGATCCACCACTCACATGTTAAACTGCTACCTGAGGATCATTTAGTAGATGAACAGTGACTGGAGACTGAAACCATTTGAATTTCCTAAGGACAAAGGAGTTCCAAATTAATGTTATTTTTATTTCTTTTCCAGAGCTATTTGGACATGGGTCTCCCCAGACGCCTGGTTAAGTGGATCATCTGAGTGTTAATAAGGGTCTTTACCCCTCTTGGTATATATAGAAGAGATTATGGAGACTTTATGGGTAAAGTTACTAACATTTGCTGTGCTTATTATGCAGGTAAAGGGAATATCTAAGTTTGTACAGCCCCATTATGAGTGGAGAGAAAACCTCTAGTTTAACTTGTCACAAACCATAGTCCAAACTACTAAGAGAACTAACTGCTGCATATGTACCCACCTCCCAAGTCACTCAGCTTCAAGAATTGCCCTGTTAGGGATCCCTATACCAAATAACTACTTTCCATTGAGACCATACTGATTCACAAAAATGGGATCTGTTAATCCCAGGAAGCAAAGAGCAAATATCCAACATGTGTAAAACGTCAGGCTCTCCCCAGTCGACTTAAGCTCCTAGACAATGGTATGACCCTTATGGGTAACTTTAACTATTGTAACCAATGAAAATAGGAATAGCGGGAATACTTGGGGACTTTTCCAATACACCTCGGCCTGTACCTGAGGGAACAGGATGGGTTTTGGATAATGTTGTAAGAGAGCTCGCGGAACATTACCGTGAGATTGCTCAGGAACTTGTACCTTGTACTCCTGATATTTCTGTATTCTCAAATTTGACTATGGAATCAGGACCATGATTACAAACATTTGCTCATAGGACCAAACGTAGCAATCCAGTAATAGAAAGGCCGACTGCATTCCACCCCTTCACTAGATGGCTTCTTCCCTGATCAGGAGGGAGCGAATTAGAAAAGGTTGGTTAACTTTTCAGCAGTAACAGAAATTCTTTGCAATAATACTGCTGATGCAATTATGGCATTACAAGAAGAGGTTTCACAACTCTACAAAATTACACTGCAAAATAGAATGGCATTAGATACTTTGTTAGCTTCACAAGGGGGAGTGCGTATCTTTATTAATACCAGTTGTTACATGAACATTGACCAGAGCGGAAGGATTTCAGCTGATGTCCAGAAGTTGTGGCAACAAGTTAAATTAACGCATAAAGTACAACTGGACAGTATTTCAGCAGGATTCCAAGAAGTATGGTCTTGGCTCACCTCCTGGGCACCAGATTTAGGAGCTTGGGCAAAATGAATTCTTTATGGGTTATTAATTTTTATAATGATCTTTGTAATACTGTTTGTATTAGGTGTTGTAACATTTGCTGTACTCAGCTGTGCTCATACCTTAGAGGCTACAAATATTCCGCTCCTGTATGATAACAGGAATGTTAGTAAAAACAAAGGGAGGACTGTTGTAGAAAAAGTTAGTAGAAACTTAGCACACTAGCAGCTTAAACATTAACAGCTAGAGTAGACGAAGCCTATAGATTGTGGTATATGAACTCTATCAACGGCATTACAGCATGCCAAATAGGTAACTATAGAATGGGCCAAAATTGACCTAAGAGGATGTGAAACAGGATAGAGGACCACTGTATAGTGTATGAGAAGATGACCGCTTAGCAACAACCGAGTAACAAACCAGCAAGCAAATCAAACCAATAAAAAGCAAGAAGACTCCAGACCTTAATATTGTTATTGGTCTGAACTGTTGCGTGAGGGATGGGGAACTTAGATTGTAAGGGAAATATTGCCCAGGGATTTATTTGTTCGGGGTCCCTCTTTGGAGGCACCCAGCTTGAGCTGCAGTGCTATTAATAAAGGACTTTATAGAAGAATCTCTTTTTGACTTATTGATTCAGTGGAAACCTGGAGCCGAACCCTGTTGTGGTGGCTGGCACGTGTATTTTCCATACCATCTTCTGCCAGCCAGTCACTGCCTCTGGAAATGCCTGCTCTGCAGACTCCATCGGCTGCGGGAGGGCAGTCCACCGCCTCACACAAGATCAGCAAGGTCATGGTACCTGGGACACAAGTTCCTACGGCTGTAGGCGTATCTGCTAGATTGTAATTTCCATTTCAGTCATAGAATCTTCCATTCCGTTTGGAAACTAATCTGTTATAGCTGAAATGTTCTAAATTTCACCATTCCTATCCGCTAAACCAGCCTGACTGTCATCTTTGGCACCTCACCGGGTCTGTCATTTTTTCTTCCACAGAGATTATGGGACCTTTTCAAAGCACTCCTTCTCCTGCCAGTAATTTGGGCCTCTGGCTCATGTGGTTAGGAATTAAGGTAGGATTGAACTCAGTAGGCTGCATTTCTCTAACGTTCCCTCAATAAAAGCCTGAAGGCACACGCTTGGTAGAGGCAGTCAGCAGCTGTCAATCTCCCATGAGATCAGAAACGTCGCCAGGGGACGTGCAAGAGATGCTGGTGACTGTGAAACCACCGTGCAAATGACCACGCGCGTAACGCCGAGCCACCTGAACGTGGTGCAGGGTGCTGAAGGGAAGCCAGGCATACGGCAGAAGTGTGCTGTGAGATGCCCACGGCAGCCCCCACGGCCACAGAAATCCATTTTTGCAGACCTTGCCCATGTGGAAGGGCCCAATATGACAGCTAGTAGCATGACAGTGCTGTGTCACGAAAAAAGAGTGCTTTTCTGAGTTGACGACACAATAGGTGCTTAAAGTATTTTGAGAGCATTTTGGGAACAACAAATTCCTCTAGTTTAGAAATAGCTATCTACTGAGGAGTTCCCATAAAGCTATCTTCACCTCAAATGGACCTAGCCGGCCCTGAAATCCAAGCAGATGCTTGTTTGTTTGTTTGTTTGTTTGTTTTCCCGGGTGAACTTCCAGACAGACCATGAGTGGAAGAAGCAAGATTGTTTCTCCCTTTCCGCTGGGAAGCAAAGGATCACCATCACTGTTTATGGGGAAATCACATACATAAGGAACAGCAGTCAAACCAACCATTGGGGTCTGTGCTGGAATGGCCTCTGCTCACTGGGGTCTGTGCTGGAATGGCCTCTGCTCACTGGGGTCTGTGCTGGAACGGCCTATGCGATCACTGGGCATCCCACCTCCTGACCGGGGAGCCCTGCACTACCAGAGCTGGACAGCAGGAATTGTTTTTCTCAGGTCCTCCTTTCCAGTGGCTCCTGGCTAATAGGTGGAACAGGCTGGCAGGGGGAAAGCAGAGACAGGGTGAGGCCAAGAGCAGCCCCCTAGGATTCCCTCACTATGTTAGTTAATGCTGCAGGCAGCCCCCTCACAAGCCAACAACCCCCTCACACACCAACAACCCCTTCACACACCAAAAGGGCAAAAGGGCGATGTTGCCAACAGAAAATCCATAGCTGGGTTCCAAAGCAATGGCATTAAGAAGCGATCTTATTATCTGCGACACAAGTGATGCTTGCTTTCCTCCTGATCTGGCTCCTGTGATCAGCTGAATGCATTGACCAGAGATTTTCTACGGGGTACTTACTCACACCGTCTCCCGGGTGGATTTTACAGTGTCTGGTAAGATCTTAGCTCACCCATTGCTGGTCCTTCGAGCTGGTGCACCCACAAGCCTTCCTCATCTAACAGGTTGCTTTCACAAAACCTGTTGGAACTTGATCGCCTTTGAGAGCTCTGCCTCTTTATCTGACTGAAGCAACAGGCTCAGCAGATGAACACAGTTGCATTTCCTCTGCTTTCAAAGCTGGGCTAACATGCAGGTTTTTATCTGCCTTGCATTTTTTTCACTGTACAGCTTTCCACTGCCTCACTGTGAAACATTAAGGACTAGAAACCCACAGAGGAAGATGAGTTTCATGCATTCAGGTATCTCCCAGAACAGCTACTGCAAGAGCTGTCGTCACTGCAGTGTGTGTTCAGTACTCAAAGGCAGTGTATAAAGCAAAAGACATTGAAGGAGATATCTTAAACTTTGCCTGTGAACTCTACAAGGCTCAAACTGGGAATGATTACAGAGTATCAATGGCAAAAATATTTAAAAAACCCCCACTTTTTAATTAACACAAAATCCTTTCACAGAAAATTTAAAGAGATTTCTTCCATCTAGGGATTACTATATCATGGCACCAGGACATTTGGTGCCACTCACTGGTTATTACCTTTCTCTTATGAAGTTTCTCTCCACTTCCCACGTGTCTTCCTTAATGTTGGGACAGCACTTCTTCCCCACCAAGGCATGCCTAACGCCTCCCTTGCATGTGCTGCCATCACAACTTCCGTGTCACACTCTGAACTTACAAGTACAGAAACCATGAGGTAACTTATGAGATCACGTTGAGGAGTGGCTGTACGCTTGACTGTGAAGCTGTAGAGATGGGCACGTTCTCAGGAATGGCCATGACCACCACCCGCCTTCCCTACTTCTGAGGTAACTCGTCATTGACGGCGTGATGAGTGCCGGCACAGTACCCGCCTTTTGAATTCGCACCTTTTGGAGTCACATCCCCTTGTGGACTGCGGTCATTCCTGCAACTGAATTCGGAATTAGACACATTTGAAGTGTTTGACCTCGCACGGCCGCTCAGGGCCCACCCTCCAAACCCTGAGTACCTTGTACGTCTGAACCACTCCCCCTCATCCAAGTTCTCATACATCTTGAGAACCCCTGTGCCCGTTGGTCCCTTATTCACCCCCTGAACGTTGCTCCCCGCCTTCCGCCCTCACCACCTTCCCCTCACGCGTGGGGGGACGTCCCTTTCGCGCGGGGGTGAGGGCAGGGAACACGCTGCCCCGGGGCAGGGCCGCCGTTCTGCGGGGGAAGGTGCCGCGGCCCGGGGATGGGGGGCTGGGGGGGGGTCAGCACCCCGCTCCCTGCCCCGCCAGCGCTTTCGGCCACCCGCCCGCCCGCCCGCGGGAGCCGGGCGGGGTCACGGCGCCCCCCGGGACCGGGACGGGGACAGGGACAGGGACGGGACCTGCCCCCCCCCCCCTTCCCCTCAGCGGTCCTCGCGGCGGAACGCGAAGGGCGGGACTTTCGGCGAGCCAATCAGCGGCCGGGTGGTGGTGGTGGGCGGGGGGGACGCGCGCGCGCGCCGCCGCCCGTGACGCCACAATGTCTATGGTGGCTGCGTAGTGACACGTCTCCTTCCGCGGCGGCGCCCGGGAAGGGGGCGGCGGCGGCGGCGGGGTGGGGAGGGGAGGGGAGGGGGGAAGGGAAGGGGAGCGCCCGTTCTCGCGGGATCCCGGAGCGGCTGGCTCGGCCCCGCGCGAGCCCGGGACGGCGAGGCCGGGGCCGCCGGCGGCGGGGGCAGCAGCGGCGCTTGAGCGGCCATGGCGGGGCAGCAGTTCCAGTACGACGACAGCGGCAACACGTTCTTCTACTTCCTCACGAGCTTCGTGGGGCTCATCGTCATCCCCGCCACCTACTACCTGTGGCCGCGGGACCAGCACGCCGGTAAGCGGCCCTGCCTCGGGGCCCGGGCCCGGCCTGCGCCGCCGCGGCCGTCCCGTCCCGTCCCCCCCCGCAACCCGCGGGGGGGGCGGCGGCGGCGCGCCCCCCCCCTCCCCTCCCCCCCCCCCCCAGCGCGCCCCCGCGTCGCGGCAGAGCGGGGCCGGGCCTCCCGCAGCGGCGGGGAGCGCGGCGGAGCGAGACCCCGGGGGCTGCCGCTTCTGGAGGGCGCCCGGCCGCCGGTTCAGTCGCCGTCAGCCATTTGGCAGTCCCCGGGGGCAGGCGGCGAGCGGGAGGGTCCGAGACCGCCCCCCCCCGCCCCCCCATCCCCCCGAAAGAGCGCTCTGCTCCGCGCCCCTGCTCCTGCAGAGTCATTGCTGCGCTGGGGGCTCATGCTTTGTTTTGTTATGTTGTTTTGGTTTTTTTTTTTGGTTCGTTTGTGTGTTTTTTTTTTGTTTGTTTTGTTTTGTTTTTTTTTGTTTTGTTTTGTTTGTTTGTCTTTTTTCTTCCTGGGGTGTTTCAGGGCGGATGACCTAAATTTTCATCGTGGTTTTGAGTTGAGGCCAAAGTGGAAAAGTTACCAGGCTCTGCTTTTTACATGCCATAAAGTCACCAGCGAGCGTGAAAATGGGGCTTTAATTTTTTCCCATTGGAAGCCACGGTTGAACATCCGAAGCGCTAGAATCCTGTTCTGCCATTTGGGATGATGTTTTGTGGCCCCAAGCAATGTTAGGAAGTTTCTCTGAATACTTCTAAATTTCATTTCTGCAGTCATCTCCCTCTTTGTCTTTCCTGAATCCCTCTAGTCTTGGAAGGAGAAGGCATTTTGGTATACAGGCTGCATAGGAACACGTTTTTAACTGCAGTTTTGGGATGAAAAAGGCTATAGAAATTGTATTTAAGGGCAGGGTATTAAACACTCAGTAGAACAGGGATGCCTGATGCTGATTCCCATTGCTGAAGCTACTGAC
The DNA here is from genome assembly GCF_018691265.1 of Tyto alba. Lineage (NCBI taxonomy): Eukaryota > Metazoa > Chordata > Aves > Strigiformes > Tytonidae > Tyto > Tyto alba. The sequence continues at coordinate 1,215,666 of NW_024881316.1, forward strand.
CTTTTAAGAATACTTGTACTTTGCAATCTGAGGAGAATCCCTTTCGTTCACTGCATCTTTTTACGTTCAATATCTGGTGTTTATTTAGTGGTTTTGTATGCCATTTTAAATGGCACGCGTGGTTCTGTTTAACTTAGTTTTATATGTAAAAGAAATATTTGACAATGAAATCTTACTCCTATACCTTCTAGTAAGGAGTAAGTAGAAAGAAAATGATAGATCAAATGCTGTTTTGGTGCTAAATCATAGCTGTTTACATTCTTGGTTGCTGACAAACATGTCTGCTGCTTCTGACAGGGCACTGGCTAGAGAACCTCTTTGGAGGATTATCTCTGCCTTCCAGATACTGTTGTACGGCTGAGGAGTTAGTTCTTTCTGTTGGAAAGAAAGGTTTCTCTGTCTTGTCTTTCTGAGTCCTGACTGTTGCAAGAGGGAGGCGTTACAGTTGTTGAAGACATTTTGTTATCTTTGGGTTGTTTTTAAGGAGTGGGGGAATCAGAGATTATTACTTTACTTCTGTGACCTTTCTCCAAAACTCAGGACTTTTGCTTTATTTTTGTTCTGGTGAAGGGTAGGAGGCAGTGGGGGAGAAAATCGCTCTTTCTCTTGAATACTGTTTTACTTCCCCTGTAGTTCTCGGTAGCGACTTCTTGGGAAAACTGATGTGACTTAATTGAGATGCTGTGCAGAATGGTATGACCAGTAGTGATACTCAGTGCTGTTAACTTCATTTTTAAGGGGCTGACAGAAGCAGGAAAAGCTGTAGAAATGCTGTCAAACTTGGAAACACTTTACTATCCTTGTATTTGTTCTTCAGATATCCTTATGGAATGGCAGAAAATTAAAACCTAACTTTGGAATATGGCTGTGTGGATTGTACCCTGTTTCCAGATAGGCCCACCATTAAACATTGCTCATTGCTTTCCCTCTAGCCAGCGTGGTTGAGTTTGTAGAGGACCTGCTTGCATATCGTTCTGGAATTAGTGCTAGATTCTTACAGAGCTGTATCAAACCACACTTGCTGAAACACAGGGTAAAATTTATCATGCTGTTGGTACAAAAATGAGTCAACTAAGTAAAAATCACTAGGCATGGCAATGAATGGAAATGAAGGAATGATTTCTGCCTCGTAATTGTCTTAATGGATTTTAAAATGTTGATTGTAGCACAGTCTCAACAGTGTGCTACAGTCTCCTGGTTGAGTTCTGTTCTGCAGGCTCCTTCTGAATAAAGAGTTGAGGTGGTGTGCAGATCCCATTCAGGGCTACTGGAGCGCTCCCGTGCTTCACTGTGAAGTTCTAGTTGTTTAAGTGTATGGCTCTTGTGTGACTCATTCCCAGCAGAATCCTCGGAATAGTCTTCACATAGCTCTGTGTGTATGCAACTGTACCTGTTCCAGAATTTGAACTGGGTTTCAGGAATAAATTAAAACCTTGTGATGATGCAAAGTACCAATTGTTTAGCCATGACTTCTTGTTTTTGGCATTGTCCACTCAAAACAACCAAAGAAGCCAAAGCACATGTATGATTTTGGAAGCTAGGAGAAGACCTGTGTCTTCAGAAGAGAAATTTTCCAGCACTGCCATCTTCTGATTCCTGTAGTGAGCAGGAATATCTACATTTTGATAAGAGTTGTTTATTTTGATACTAATTTAGAGCAGGTTTTCCAACCAGTGAGGCACAGTACAGGGCCAAACTGAGTAAGGTCTGCCAAGCCCTCTGCTCTCTGTGTAGGATCAGCTAACATTTTTGTTCTGGAATTGTGTTTTGTTCTACCTGTGCTAGCGAGTCCAGCGTAGAGACTCCTTTGTGGCCCTGGGTGGTTGGTGAGGTCCAGGTGGGCTAGTTAGCTGTTTCAGCCTCCTGGCAGTGAGAAGACTGGGTTGGAGTGAACTTTTGAAGCGAATCACCTGTCTGTTCTCCTCGCTTCAAGACCCTTTTGCAATGCGAACCAGAGCATCTGAAAGACACAGAGCAGATGTCTTTTTTTGGTAAAAACTAGGTTGGAAGATGAGCTTCAGCCACACTGTTTTGTTAGTGGACTAGAGCTAGTGTGAAGCAAGAATTAAAATGCTTACAGTGAGGAGGTCAAGCCTTTGGTGCCTGCTCTTGCTGTTATCTTCTACAAATGCACTGCCACGTGTTGCGGGTAGTTGATATGGTAGAGAGTGTGAGGTTTAGCACCAAAAATCTGGGTTAAAGACAAAAAAATCAATGCTTGTTTTTACCATAGTGAAGATTGAAAAATAAGAATATATCTGTACTGCCTTACTACTTTGAGAAAACTCAGTGTGTGTTACCTAATGTCACATTTCTAGCAGTATAGTTTTTTTTTGAAAGGCCTTTTCAATACTATAGTCTTGAAGAACAGCATGATTTAACTTTTCTCTCTCAAGTCCTGAGTAAAATTTCAGCTGCTTTTATTTCTCGGGTGTCTAAACCTGCTTTCTCCAGGAATCCCCAGAGTCCATATGAAGTGTTTGCTGCGGCCTGCAGCAGGGATCAATGTATTTATATTTGTGAGGGTTTTGCTGTGGTGTGGTAGTCACCCTGTGAACTGTCTTATAATTTCATTACCTGAGCTTTGATAAACCAAACAAACAGGTAATTGACTTTGTAAAACGGATTTGTCCCAATGACTTTATCTCCTTGGTGTTCATTGTAGAGCTAATAAGGCTGTTGTAAAAGGTTAATTGTTCAGCTTTGTGTCTTGGGCTGCAGTTTCTTAACTGCTTCAAGGTAGCAGTGCTCTAACAGAGCAAGTCTTGTATTTCTCCCCCTCCTTGTGCCAAATGGAGCCACGTGAGCAGTGTGAGGGACTAGGAGTTCATTTGAGCTAAAACTAATTTTTGGTGCTTTTTTGGTGTGTAACTTTTAACGTGTATTAGTTTCTGGGTAGGGTTAACTTTGTGGATGGCAGGGATGGTGCAGGATGTGACTGAGCTGGAGGGGAAGACCGGTTATTTCAGTGGTGGTGATGGTGAAACTGCCATGTTGTTTATCCTTGACTTGTATTTTTAAAACATATATGTATGTATGTGTGTTTTATTATTAAAAAAAAATAATACTTTTTGTGTATTGTGTTTTGGGTAGATATTGATATAACTAACATAATTACTGTGAGGAAAACTATTACAAGGACTGTTCTTGATTTGGAACAAAAAATACGGTTGCTGAAAAGTTTCTCTGGTGCAGATTAATTTCTTAACTAAAAAGTATTTTCTGAAATGAGAGTTTTTAAGTCTTTCAGAAAGTTAATTGTAAGAGTTGGAGAAAAGGTGGTTTTTTTTAGGGATGGGTAAGTGCTCATCAAAGTACCTTGGTGTTGTTGGACGTGCTTTGAACCAGTTTCACGGTAGGCTTGTGTGGATTAAACATCAGCATTTAGAAAGAAAAGGGAGAGCAAGAGGTGAGTGCGTTTAATTGGATATTACGCTAGTTGTTGCACAATGCTGATATATTTGCTGAAGTTTGTGTACTTCCTATACCCGTGCTGCTGATTTGAGACACGTAATCATAAAGCTGTGCTGAAACAAGTGGTCACAGATGATGTGTTTTGTAGTTAAGTACATGTATCTGTGAAAGCTTGTTATTTTGACCAGTTATTGAGTTGGTGTAGGTCTACATTAGATAAATTATCCTGGTTTAGAACACTGAGTATTCATGTTACAAAGCTGGAAAGAATAAAAGTCTTAAGTCTTTTTGCAGTAACTTGAACAAAACATGATGTTGAGAACAGTTCAAAAACCCTGAAGAATAATAGCTGTGAATGCAGGAATAATGTTAATAAAAGTTTTCTCTTGCAGTCTCTTCTCTGAGAGAAAAGAGGCTGTAGGAACTATTGTGTTTGAAACATAGATCTTCCTTCTTGAAGTGGAAGAACAGAAAAACCTACTGTAGGAATGGGGGCTGTGGGGAGATGAGCTGCTGCATTTTTGTATCTAGCAAAATATATTGAAGAGATGAAGTGGATAAGAGCTGCTCAGTTTACTTTTGTGATAGAAATTCATATAAAGTGTGTGGTGTGTGGTGTTTTGTGTGGTGTGGTTGGTTTTTTTTTTGTTTTTGTTGGTCCCCACCCCCTTGCTATGTGTTGTCCTGTTGCTCACCAACCTTTTTCCCCTGTACCCTCACCTCTCAAATATTTCTGTTTCTGTGATGTAGCTACTTTTCTCGAAGAACACTGGGCTGATGCAAAGAAAAATGGAAAAAAAAAATCTGGTTAAAGGAGACTATTTCTTGTTAATCTTTGAAGATGTCATGCCTCTAGGAAGTACCCTAGGCAGTGTGAGAACCCCTGTTCTAGTCCAGCCTTTTTGTGCTGAAATACTTAAAAAATGCATCTTGCTAGGTGACTGTTAAACAGGAGAATATAATATAATGGTGATACTTCATACTATTTTGTTATTTTTTTTACTGTGTTGCTATTTTGAAGCAGTAGAGGTTTTTTGCATACTATTGTAGCTAGGTAGTACTGGGCACTCATGTTCAAAATCCTTACTAGAATTCCTGAGAAAGACCTTCTGTAAAGGTTTTTACTGTATTAGGAACCATATTTCCCTGTATGTCTGCCCACTATACTGGATAGCCCTAGGTAATAGTGGAAATATGAATGCTTCTCTAATTTATTTGGGGCCTTTTTCATCTGTAGGTCTTGAGGGTGTCTTCAGAGATCCATATTATTCCCCTGCTTTAGGATGGAAGTAGAGGAATTTAGGCTATTAAGTTTATTTGGGTCTTTAAGGACAAACAGTGAGTCTGCAGCTTGGATGTGACTCAAGCCAGTGTAGAGAATGCAGGCAGCATTTTTTCTGGTTTAGCTGTAATGGAGCTAAATGAGCATTTGTACCTTACAGCAGGTGGCAGAGGGGAAGGGCATCTCGGTACTACCTAATACTGCTGCTCCCACTCTGGGATAAAATTTTTCTGTGCTGCTTCTAATCCTCTGGTGAGGTAAGATTGGTTGAAGTGGGTTAACTGTGACCCCTGTCCTTGCTCACAGCTCATTGAAATCTCATTAACCTTACCTCAAAAGTATTTCACAGCATTTTGGTATTTGGTAGTACAGGATTGTACAGGATAAAAGTCCAGGATGCTGGTAAAGGACAGGATAAAAGGACAGGATAAAAACACAGGATGCCATGCTAGTTGCTAATGCAATGGTTGAGCATGGGTGTGAAACCTTGATATCTGTGAATATAAGCATTTTATGCCCATGTGTGCATGTGCTTATCCTTTCCTGTTAATATAACCTTTGAGCATTGTTTCAGGAAGTGGGAGGAGGGTCAGTGAAACTCAGTTATACATTTAAGAACTGTTATTCCATATAAATTGAATTTTTTTTTGAGGTATTAAGAGATTGAGTGTACTGTGATTAACTTAAACCATTTCAAGTTCAGAAAAATACAGCTTATTAGATGACTATTAAAAGGGAGAATAGAATATAATGCTGTTACTTAATATTGTTTTGTTAATTTTTTTGTTATTTTGCTGTTTTGAAGCAGTAGAGTTTTTTTGCAGAAACATTTGAAGAAAGGGCAAACATCATGAGATGTCATTAGTAATGCCTAACAATTATTTCCAAAAATACTTTTCAAGACAAAGCGTTCAGGCAGAATTATCTAAACTGCTCTGTTATTTGGAAAAAAGGCATGTCTTTTCATGGAGTTTTTTGGGAAGTATTATAATCTTATTATAAGCACTGTAGCCTCCTAGCAGTAAAATAAAATTAATAATAATATATTAGAGATTATTTGAATAGCTTCAAGACTGTCCAGAACACTTAATTCTGAAAAGCTTTTTGTTGCAAGATAAAGATCAAGCTATTACAAGAACTTTATCTCTCATTACATGTACATGAAAGTAAAGCTGTTTCTATTTTTTTTTTTTAATTCAACCTTTGTTATGGAAGCTTATGAAAACAGCCTTGTAAAAGTTTTATTATATACCTTGTTGTTAATTTTCAACATGCTGCAAGGATATCTTGACTAATGCTGCAGATGACACTGAACTACCAGGAGGTACAGGCTACATACTAGGGAATTCAAGTTAGTGCTATTTAACCTGAAATATAATTTATATTTAATATAAATTATATTTATTTTCAAGGGTAAGGTGTGATGGTTCAGTTGCGGTTTCATGAGCAGCTAAACCGTTCCTGCAGGAGGAGCAAGGTAAATAACAAGGAATGGGATCAACAGCAATTCCAAAGTGAGAATTTTGGAGTGTGGTTTGTTTGTGTGGTATTTCTTTTTTTTTTTGGTGGGTGGCTTTTTTTTTTTTTTTTTTCCTGCTGTGCTACATTTTCCCACTTGAGGGATTTGTAGTCCTTTCTTTCAGTTGTTAGCCAGGACCTGACACCTGCTTCTGTTTCGTGGTGGGTGAGGTTGTGCTGGCTGGACCATATCAAAATTAGGGAGAAGCCCAAAATAGGTACTTCATTTCTTCACTGAGAAAAAAAAGATTGGTGTCTGCACTAGTTTTTAAATAATTGTACAACTGAGAGGATCGAAGAGGCGTTTTCAGATTTTCACTTAATATTTTCCCTTGTACAGAAAATTACTTACAAGCATTCTAAATATATATCTGCTGGAGGTGATGCATTTTAGATTCAAAAGATGCCTTTATCTTGGTTGGCTGGTTGAACTGTTTGAAACTAGGGTATTTGCTAGCATTGTGACTTCTACAAAGGCTTACCAGTAAAGTTTGAAACAGCATTTATTTATTTTTTTTTCTCCTAGAAACAAAAGAGTGGATATACTGGATCAGGTCAAATGTCTTCTTTACATGATATTACAAAAGTGTATGCTTTAAGGAGGGAATAACAGGACAAGTAGAATGGTGCTTCTTTTGTATATTTTCCCAGTTTCCCATGGTTTTCAGTTCAATGACTTCGCATAGCATCTATGCTGTCCTATGGCAAGGAGTTCACTGTCCTTGCTGCCCGCAATGCAATTAATCATCTTTGTTTTGCATCTACTTCTGATTTTATTTGGTGATCCTTACTTGTGCTACTGGAAGAGGCAATAAACATATTAAATGCTGTCTGTCCTGACTGTCATGTAGGTTTTTTACAGCCTTCCGTTACCTCTCCTTCTACTTCTCACTCTCCCAGCCAAAAGATTTGTAGCTTATATTTTGGACATAAATCTTCTCATATGTTTGATAGCTCTTGTTGACCTTAACTGAATATTTTCTAGTTACCCCTCTTTGAGAGGTGAGGACTAGGACTGTGCATCATACTCAAGGTTGTACGTGCCTTAAGTTTATGTGATAGAATAATGTTCTCATCCTTTCCTCACAGGAATGTTCTGAACAATTTTTTTTTATTATTATTTTTATAACCAATAAGCGTTCAGCTGAGGCTTTTGTAGAACAGTTTCTCACAACACCAAGATTGCCTTCCTGAGAGGTAATGGTGCGCCCCAAGCTCATCCTTATGTATATAAAATTAGGATAGTCCCCATGGCTCTTTGTTTTCGTACTCTGAATTCTCTGTGCCATTCTGTAGTCCACTTCCTTGATCTTTACAATTCTTCAGGATACCCTTGCCACCCAGAATAAGTTAGTATTGTCCAGAAGCATTATTTTACTGCTGACCCCTTTACACATGTTACTTATTAGTGAAATGTAAGTAGCGTAGTTCCAACACAGATTCTTGCAGAACTCCTGGTGATTTTCTTCTGCGGTGAGAACTGGCCATTCCCTCTGTCTTCTAGTCACATATTTATTTTCTGCAATAGTTAGATTGTTGTCATGAAAGACTTTTAAGAGGAACCTTTCAAAAGCCTTTTGAAAACCACAGAGTGTATCAGTAGGATCTCTTTTCCATACATTTACTTCCTTTAGAGGACTCAAGTTTGTAAAGCTCACTTTGTCTTTACAAAAGCCCCACTGATGATAAATGGATGTATGGCACCCCTTTGTCCAGTAATTCTGTCCTTTATTATAGTTTCTTCAAGGTGTGCCTCAGAACAATACCGAATACAGGCATTTTTAGTGATTGATGGTATGCTAAGTGACTTTTGTCTATGTTTTTGTTGGATTTAATGTGTTCTGGTTTCCTTCCCATACCTAATTGATAATATAAAGCTAATAATTTAGGATGTATGTCTTGGTGCCCAGCGCTGTTGTTGATTTAATCTAAATGATCTGCTTGAACGGGTCCAGAGGAGGCCATGAATATGATCAGGGGGCTGGAGCAGCTCCCCTGGGAGGCCAGGCTGAGAGAGTTGGGGGGGTTCAGCCTGGAGAAGAGAAGGTGCTGGGGAGACCTTCCAGTACTTGAAGGGGGCTACAGGAAAGATGGGGAGGGAATTTTTACAGGGGCATGTAGTGATAGAACAAAGGGTGATGGCTTTAACCTGAAAGAGGGAAGATTTAGATTAGATGTAAGGAAGAAATTCTTCGGTGTGAGGGTGGTGAGGCCCTGGCACAGGTTTCCCCGAGAAGCCTGTGGCTGGGGGGTTGGAACTAGATGATCTTTAAGGTGCTTTCCAACCCAACCCATTCTATGATTAAAATTGTTAGCCTTGACTCCTGATGGTGGTGTGCCATATTAAAATGTCTAGCTTTCTGATTCCTCTCAGATTCTATTAAAGCTTTGCTGATGTGCCTGTTAGGTCTAGCTCTACTATACATGTGATAATTTAGGTGATGTAGCTTAAAAATTAGTGCAGTTAGTCCCGCTGACAGTTTTGTCAGCACAAATGAGATGGTACACTAATAGGAAGGAGAAGGTTTGGAAATGGCTTGAATAATAAGAGTACTGTAATGTGAAACTGTGCCCCAAGCCTAGCGGGGCTGACTGTGAACACAAAGTCCAAGTAAGTAAACTCTGAAGAGAAGTTAACTTTCAAGATGTTGAATCATTTTATGTTACTATTTAAGTCGTTAGTAACAGATGCTTCTTTTGGTCAGCAGATGTGTGGAACAGTGTGTGAATGAAAGGTTAGGTTACTTTTTGTTGTTTTACACTTAATCTAGTTGCTGCAAACCATGCTCTAGAAAAGAAGCAGCTCTGCTGTTAGAGTATTTCACAGGACTTTCTGTAGTTTATGAACTGCTTGGAGTTTTAATAGTTAACAACAACACGTTACTCAAAACACAATGTTTTTTGAATATGTCTATGGACAGAAAAAAATCTCTTTGGAAGCAACTAGGGTGAGGTTATTCAGCTATAAACATTTTAGTGAAAAGGCCAACTTGGACATGACCTCTTTATAGATAAACCTGGTGTAATGAGGACAATTCTTACAATAATAGACATTTAAATTAGAAAGCATCTATTCAGATCATTTAATTCTTCACTAATATGGTCAGTTCAAACTTCTGAAACATGCTTTCCAGAGTAATCTTAACTGAAACAGTGGTCATTAGGAAGACTTTTGGATTTACACAACTATTTTAGAATGCTTCTAAATCAATTTAATTTGCTTCATGCCTCATAATTTGGGGTTTTACCATAGAAGTCAATCCTATTATAATAAGGTTTGAAATTATTTAGTACTTCAGAGGAAGTGCTGAATTTGTGAGTTACTGAAAGCTTGAATCCTGCCTCTTAGTTGCTGGGGAAGATGGGTTACTGCTTTAAAACATGGTTGTCAGTGTTTGTCAGTGGCTTCTTCTGAAAGTAGGTGTAGGGTTTTTCCTAACCTGTGATTTTTAAATTATTCCTGGTTACCATACTATATCCATGTGGAGTCTATTTTAGAAGAATTACCAAGGAAAATGTTAATAGTTAAGCAAAAATGGCTTAGTAAAGAAGTAGGTTAGTGCTTGCATACTTGTATTCATCAGCCGTTATCTGAGAAATGGTTCTGTGATTAAAAAAGTAAATTTGTTTAGAGCGCTCCAGTTCAAGATCTCAGTAAATAAATTGTCCATACCATTGTTTAATTTCTGTGATTGTTGAAGTAGGAAAAAGGCCAAGACTTCAGCTTTTGCATATGTATGTGTATACATTGTGTATATGTGCACATACACATAGCTGTTGAAAGGAAATGGGAATTTGTGTAGTCCACAGTTTAGAGAATTAACACTCTGAATAAACCTCAGCAAAATCAGAAACTCTCAAGGGCAGTGTTTCAGCTGAGCCTATTCCCCTCAGTTTGAACAGGACAGGTTTAATGCTTAGAGCTGCAGAACCCTTGAGTCGTAATCCTTACTCAAGACTTGCATGCTATGTATATTACTTGCATCTCTTCATACAGGAACAGGTTTCCAAGACAGGGGTAGAGAGAGGATGACATGCTGCAAATAAGTTTTGTGAAAGTCTGTCTTTGAAAGGATCTTAGCATTTCCTAGGCTGCAGAACTGTCACACCATCTTCCTTGCTGAAAAAAGTCCATTTCTTTTGAAAGCAAACAGTGTTTTCCTTTGGGTGAATTGTCTGCATCTGGTGGGCAGAATGTTTCATGTGCACCTCCTCATATTTCTTTGACAGAGTCCACTGGAGCTGTATTATAGACCTGCTGCCTTTGCTTTTCTTAGTCGTCTGAAGACAGAAAGGATGCAATAAGCTAGGATGTACTTCTGTTCTTTCCTACTGTTTGAGGTGGTATGATGGAAAACAGGTGGCTTCCATTTATTCTGGAAATGAGTTTTTTTGTTAGTTTTCGGTTGTCCTAAAAATTGTCTCTGTGATCTTTCAAAACTTTTATATGCTTTAGATAACGAGTACTGGTGCCAGTAGTCTTATTTTGCGGTATTTTTTCCTAAAACTGCCCTGTGTTTATTGCAGATGAAAGAAGGATCTGGTGATTAAAACTTTTCTGTATAATTACAGATGTACCTCTTTTCCTTTCTTTCAGAGCTGCTCATCTCTAATAAATGTGCAATCTTGTCTCTTTCCTCAGGAGGATATAATAAAAGTAAAAGAATCTCCCTTAGGTTTTCTTTTGGAGCGCTTGTTGGAGCCTCTAGAACCTGAAACAAAAAGGTTAGGTCTAGGTAGGGATCATTTGTCAAGCATTCCTAAGGATAAAATGGTTTATCCTGTTTCTTCAGAAACAAATATATAAGGCTTCTCAAGGACTCAGTAGAGCAGTGAAGACTGCTTTTGCTTTGCTGTCAGAACGGAGTGGGGCAGAAGTAATTTCTGAAATTAAAGCTAGGTTAGGTTACCCTAAGCAGGTTGTTAAAAATGAAACAAAACTCATGCAGCGCGGTTGTATTTGTATTGCTTTATTGTGTTCACCCCAAAATGACTTGTATTCCAGATCTTTCTTTTGATGTCTTGGCATGGCCCAGTTACCTGGTGCCCTTTGTCATTGCCCACGGAAGTGGTTCATTCTTTCTGTGGTAGTGTTTTTAACATGTTTTGTGAAGTTGTGCCGGCATGTCTGTCACAGATACTTCTGGCAACAGAAGCGTGTGTGTTCCTGAGCTGCCTGGCACTGCCCATGTTGCCAGCATCCTTTGTGTTCTTCATGTGCTGATAGAAGCATGTCTGCTTCGCTAGACATCAGTAGTACTGCCAAGGTGGTGATCCAGGTGTGGTAAAACAATATGCAGTTGCTGCATTTTATAAAGGCTTTGGTTTCTGAAGCGAGTATTTGCATGAGAAGCCGAAGACTTCGTATTCTTACAATGAGGGGCTAGAGGAGAAGTGTGGAAAGGCGGTGTGTGTGCCTGTAAGGTAGGTAAGAGTGAACATCAAAACCAAACTTAAGTCAGTCATGGCTGAGTTGTAGGCCACAGGTTGTATGTAATCTATGGAAACAGTGAATCCAGCCTGCGATCAGCTTCCTTCTGTGTTTGCGTGCCCTGTGTTCCTCAACCCATCATGTGATGGGTGAATGAACAGATTTTGAGACAGACGTGAGAAAGTTTTTGCCCTGTGAGTGTGGTCCAATGCTAGAACAGGTTGCTCGGAGAGACTGTGTGATTTCTGTCCTTGAAGATATTCAGAGGCCTACAGCCAGAGCCCCGAGCAACCTGCTCTGTTGACCCTCCTCTGAGCAGCAGGGTTGCATTAGATCATCTCCGGGGGTCTCTGCCAACCTCAAGTGTTCAGGTGTTCAGTGATACCCAAGAACTGTGTGGTCTGGGTTACCCACCCAGAAAAAGCAGACACCTCTGACGTAGTCATCCTAAACTCACTCACTCTAAAGATCTGGATATTCAAGAGGCATACCTAAGTTCTGACAAAGAGTTGTCAGTTGTTTACTTAAGCACTCTCTACTGATACCTGTATTGTTGCCTGGAATACAAAGGAGGAAAACCTTTAGTCACCAAGTAAAGGAAATGAAGATCAAAGATGGTTTCTTTTTTTTTTTTTTCCCCCTCCCCCTTTTTAATAATTGCTTTAAGCTTGTCATTTTGATGTTGCATACCTCTTTGGATTCAACATAAAGTTTACTAAATCTCAAATTTACAGATCAGTCAGTGATCTTTATTATTTTCTAGTTAAGGTATGTAGCCAAATGAACAGCTACTTTTAAGGAAGCAGAAGTCTAAAACGCTTGTTAATTATTTCAATCCAAAAGTAGTAAGCAGGTTAATACACAAATGAACTTTTTTTCCCCCGTTTATTAATAGCCTAGCTGTGCTAAGTTCTTGATTTTTTTGTTTTCATTTGTCTAATAGCTTTAGACAGTGTTGGATTAAAATACCTGCTAGTATTACTGGAGGACCTGAGTAGCTCTTTCTGAATAATTGAAAGAGATGGCTCTCAGGTTTCCTTTTGTACCAACAATTGGTTTATTTCTTGAGAATTTGAAGAGTGTAAGAAGATGTAGTTTTGGCTGGATATTCACATACGTTAAGATGTTGTAATAGGCACTTGAGAGAACCCTGTGCAAGTAAGAGAGTTGTATTGATGAAAAATTGCTTGTGAATCCCGAGAACTTTGGATGCACCCAGAACAATCTGGGGGGAGTGGAGGAAGTATGGGATGCCTTCCCAGATTATTTACAGAAATGAATTGACAGTCTCCATCCTCATCTGAGAGGGATGCTTTAACAGTACCTTGATGCATGGATTATTGTTATAAATTCAGAAGTCCATGGGTGCTGTACACCTTTGCTTTTCCAGGCTGTTTAATACCTATTTTTAAAAACTATAGGAGAGATTCATTATTGTTAAGGATTTTACTCATCAAAAGAGAATTTGTTTTGACTAGAGGAAAAGCATTTCCCCCTCCCCACTTGTCTCCCTATAATCCCATATCCAAGGATGGTGTCTGAATTTCTCATGCTTTAGTGGGGAGCCATGATCTGGAGCGAGAAGAAACAGGGAACACTTACCTACTTTTGAGACTCTGAACCTCTTTCTCTGACAGAGCAAGGATTCCAGAGCTAAAAACCAAAGGAGGTACAATTCCTATTTCACTGCAAAGCTTTACCCTGAGCGGCATGTAATGTATTTACTCCTGTGTGCTTGAGGTCTGCAGGATATTGAAGGGACAGCATGCCAGTTCTGTGGCATGGCAAATCCACTTGTGTGAAATGAAGCTGCTTGGAAGAGGAAGGCAAAGCAAAAAAGGACCTGATTTACCCACAGCTTGCTCATTAGGAATACATTGCTGCTTTCGTTAAGCACAGTAATTATCTGGTATTCTGGCTCTTGCTAGCATTTTTTTTTTCCCCTGCAACCACTTTCTTCCTAACAAGATAAGTATTTGGTGCAATCACATACATTGTCTGCAAGTAAACAGGAAGCCTATTTTTCCTGGATACTGTAGGAATATAGCTTTCTTACTCATGGTGATGTTTTGCCACTGGCTTTCTGCCTAAAAATGATGCTGTCTGTACTACTACTTTCACACAAGTAGCTGCCTGTTTTTGAATTCCATAAGTTAATATGTGTTAATATGACATTTGATAGAGGAAGTGCCTCAGAATGGCTCTGAATAACTTGAATAGTCTGGACTTTAGCCTCAACTTGGGAAGGATTTGATTCTCTCTTTATGTTCCAGACAGATAACTATAAACATTCATCTTCAGTATCCTGTTTCCTTTTGGGGTCATTAATCAAATGAGACCATTGCCATCCCAAAATCGGAAATAAATTAATGAGGTGCTTTTGCTTTGATTTGGTTTCATCAACTGTAATTAGATTTGATCCAGAGTTGTTCAGATGTGTGCATGAAAAAAAAAAGTGATGGCTGTTTAGCATCATGTCTTAATTTGCTATTTGTCTGAAGAGGTCCTCCAGTGCAGCCCTGTGCAGCATAGCTGTTTCAGCACATCACTGCCAGGGTCTCTTTAACTGATGTAGGTATGTGCTGTTTACCTATTGAAAGGGCTTAACTTTTGCTCACACCACTTGTGGTTTCTCCCTCCTTTATTGTCAGCCTGGTCACAGTATGACTCCTGCAGCTGTTACTGGAAGGCTATTCCAAAACCTCAGTAGTTTGGTTGTTATAAACCACCTTCAGTTTCTAGCCTCGTTGTCCTCTATGGTCGGTTTTTATTTGACCTTGTGACAACTCTTCAGTTTACCTTGCACAACTATTTTTTTTTTTTTCTCAACAGTGCCTTCCCCTAAGGGCCTTTTGGAAACTTTTTGGTGTGGTAAGGTGAAGGGTATTGGTGATTCTTGCAGGGATGATGCAGAGCGGGGAAAGGAGAGGATCACCTGGTACTTGCGGGGCTGGACAGTAAGCAGATTTGAGAACTGGGGCATTGTGTCACAGGGTGACACAGATTTTTGAAGACAAGGCAGAGCAGCTTGTTAAAAACATCCTAGCAAAAACACTAAAAGGAGTCATATCCTGTTAGGCTTAGTTTTACAGGATTAAGTCAACAAAGTTCTCTTAGTCACCCTCTGTTTCTCCAAGAGAACGGTAATCTGTTTTCATGTTAGTTTTAGGTATTTCTGCAAGCAGCGTGGTCAGTTAAGACAGTTACCAAATGGCACTGCCCCTAGGTTGTGCTGCAGGAGGGTCTGAGGGGCTCAGGTACACATTGGGTCAGGTAGCTGGTCTGGGTCAGTGGGGTTGACTGAACAGTTGGCTTCATCTTGCTTCAGCATAACTGAATTTATTGCCAATATTTGAAAAGAGTGGTCTGTGCTTAACGTAAGCATGTGTATTTTCTGTCAGGCTTGTGATGCCTCAGTTCAAATATCAGTGGTGACTTTTTCATAAAAGCCTCACGCTATGGCTCGCAGTTATCCAGTGACCGTTAAAAACCCCTAGAACATTTTCCTCCTTGTTTCTGTAGCAGAGATTTTTAGTCCTCATAAGTAGTTGTCTGTCTAGTCTTTAATGCCATCAGCTTCTTTTGAAATGCCAGTACTGTGTGCTGATAACATCTTTTAGTTGTGCATTAAAAATATTAGTTTAAGTAACAATTAGCTCACTTGTAGTTGTGGTAGATCCAGTCCTGAATCAATAGAGATCTCCCACAATTTTTGTCTTAAAAAAACCCCCAAACTTGTAAAGAGAAAATGCCAAATTTGCATTCTACCAGTAGGGAATCAGTGTTGCATTTTAACTCTGTTTTATCTTCTGAATTTTCCCTTCACAGTACATTCTAAAGCCTTACACAAGTGAAACTAAGGGGGCAGTGCTTAACCAAATACTAATCGTGTACTTTTTGTTTAGAAAGTTTCACGTTTAGTGCCTGTTTAAAGTATATGAACAATCTTTGCAGTGATGTGACTACCAGTCCTACCTTCTCAAGGAATCACATCAAGCTCTTCAATGTTTAGTGAGTTTTGGGGAAGATATACTTCACGGAATACCAGTTCAGAATAAGCTGATACACTTTTTCAGGTTCCAATACCTTGTCTCTGCAAGCTTTAATATTTGTCTGCTTTACTAGTTTGTGGGTGGCCAGGGGTCATCTGTGTTCCCACTCTATTTCTGCCAAATCAGACAGAGTTTAAAACCTCCATCCTGTGCTCACATCCGATCCAGGTTAAATCTGAACTTGTGGTTGATCTGGTGCACAGTATTGGCATTTTTGGTCATGTTTCTCTGGCCTCAGATAGTTTGGTGACTGCGAGTTGAAGTTCTACATTTCATCTGAATTGTATGCTTGCTTAGAAATTCAAGTAGATCACTGAGCACCATACCCCACCTCCTGATATATTTGGAATAACTAAACAGAGGTCTTCTTAGGACTCTAAGGCAGTTACTGTTTTCCACAATCACCTTTTAGATTTTTGCCAAAGAAAATTGTTTCCATGTATCCTAACTGCAATTTTAGTTAAGATGAGGGCATCACCTTGTTAAAAGTGCAAAGAGATGCAAAGACGCTTTAGGGTGTGATTGACATGTGCTTTGGATCAAAGCTGTTAATGTAATTCCTGCATTTAGATAAATCACAAACTTATTTTATATTGTCAGATTTAGTCACTTTGTTCATGAACAATATCTATGTGTATTGAGACAGGATGATTTTTTTTTTTTTCTCTTAATTCTTTCTCCTTTAGTCTGAGAAGGGCCAAGTGGTCTTATTCTTTTGCAGATAAGGTAATTACAGTGACCTCTTCACTTCAGAGGTGTTTCAGGTCAGACTGCATAGTATATGGATAGGCAAGTTACTTAAAAGGTAAACAGGATTGAAATCACGTTATATCATTTCAGTGCTTACAGAAATTCTGTACAAGCTATTTGTTTTCTACCATACTTTTCTTAGCATAAAAGACTTCTTTCACCAAGACTAAATTGGTCTTGATTGAAGTACAACTAAAACTCTCTTAACTGAGAGAACTTAAGTGTCTTGTCATGGTGATGTTGACAGTATAAATACAATTTCCTTCCAGCCCCATCCTGTCCTGAAAGGACATAGGAGGAAATGTTGGCTAGTTTGTTGTTAATGCATATACATTCTTGCCAAGGGCCCATATTACTGAGCTACATGGCTTACAAATAACTATTATCTTACTCTTATTTCCTTTTCCTGCACTCTTTAGTTGAATACAAACACTGTTTTGCATGCGGATTAGGTTTTTGGGGGTTGGTTGGTTTGTTTTTCCTGCACACAGTAGATGACACAGTGAAATGGGAGATGTGGAGTTTGAGTGTAAAATGGCAGAAGTAAAATTTATAGGTGCACATTAGCCAGGCAAAGGCTGGGTTCACAAGTGATGGTTACTGTGTGGCATGTGGAAAATAGAATGGATTCTTACATATGTGCAGTGTGACTTAAATGGATTAAAAACCCATTCATTTCTGCAGTAGTGCTGATCTTTCTCTTAGTCCTCCAACTGACTTTGTACTACGTACTCCAGGATGAAGTGAGCATGTTTGTTCTGATTTTTTGTCAGATTGGTTAATCACAATCTTTCTCTTTTATTTTTATAGAGCAAATTCGGTTAAAGAATATAAGAAATGTATATGGAAGGTGCTTGTGGTATCGTTTGCGACTGTTAAAACCACAACAAAACATAATTCCTACAGTAAAGTAAGTATGTTTCATTTGCATGACTTTCTATTAAAACAATTCCTACATTTTTATTTTTATAAAAAAATACTTTTTTTGTAATCAAAGTGGCTGGATTTATATAATACATATATATAATATATATAATAATGGCTTTTGTGTCACAGAAGAGACATTTGCAATCTGCTATATTTGAATAATTAATAGTTTATTGTCATTATCTAGTAAGGCTTGAAATAAAGATGGATGCTGTTTGTCCTTTAGAAAAGATCTGCTAAATGAAACCAGTGAACCTCAGCGCAAATAAGTAAACAATGCATTTATTTGTTCCAAAAAGTAATCCTCCCTCACAGAAATTAGTGGTGCTAGTTGATGTCTTTGGATTTAAATATTTAATGTGTAAACATATATATTCAAATACACAACAGTAATAATGTGTATGTTTGAAGTTGATGGTCTTATCTTTCCATTCTTTGTTTATTACTCCCACCCTCAAAATATTTTGCTGTCGCATGTCTGTTTCAGCTTTTTGTTTTTTTAACATCGACTTTGTCTAGATTCAGGTTAAAGCCATCCTTTAAAAATAGGAAATACTACTGTATACCTGCTGAGGACAGACAGCTAAGGAATGAAGAGAGTCTGTTGATAGTGGCTTGCCTTTGTTAATAAAAAAAAGGAGAAAATAGATTAATAGATTAGCAGCTGTCTCATCTATGTCAAAGGTGGTATTATAACTGAAATACCTGTATCCGCTTTAAAGCGGCTTTAATGTTTCTTGCTATTTTAATATTGTTTCTTGAAGACTGGTATCAAATGGTTTCTCATGTTATTTGTAGAATTATACAAATAACATGAGAATGTTATTTGTATAATACAATTAGCTACAGCTAGTGGATTTGTACATTTAAAAAATGGTTTTCTTCCAAACAGGAAAATAGTCCTCCTTGCTGGCTGGGCATTATTTTTGTTTCTTGCATACAAAGTTTCCAAAACAGACAGAGAGTATCAAGAATACAATCCTTATGAGGTTTTACATTTGGATCCTGTAAGTAACAGCATATTTTACTAGTCTGTACTACTGTAACCGTATATTCTATGTCCAGATGTCAAATTTAAGACTGTTTTTTTTAAACAAAATAAGTTTTTTAATGTATCTAGTGATTTTGTTCTTTTTTGGCATCTGAAGGTTGCTGCGTTGTTAAGTCAGTTGTTAGATATTCTTTGCCTGAGTCTGTACCAATTTATAATGTTCGTATCTAACTCCTTCAAAATCCTAATGATTTTCTTAATATTGTGAGCTGTTCTCTTTTTTAATCTATTTTGAATCTTACTCTGATGATGTTTTTCTAGCTCGGTACAGGAAAACAAAAAAGTCATTCTGCTTTATATGCCCTGTGAAAATCTTCTCAATAGCCTTTTTTAGGCGTGCTGCTGTGTAAACAAGAATGTGGATTCATTTGATTTACAGCTGTTGTACAGCAGTATTTCTCTTGTAAGAGAAAGGTTTCACTAAAGGGTGTTGGTGATGCGCATTTTGGTGTAGTAAAGGTTACCCCGAATCTCAGTTGTATCTGAGTGCAGATAAATTCTAAGTAGTGATACCAGTGTATTGGTTTATTAAACTGGAAAAAAAAAAAAAGATGTGTTTATCTAGGACACAGATACAGTGCTTTATTTATATTGAGGATCTGATTCAAAATGGATATAAAATGTTATATATCCCAAGGAGACAAATAGACCTTCTGGACATCTCTTAAACTCTTATTTAGTCTTGTCAAACCATTTCTTCATTTTAAACACAACACCTTGAGCAAATTACCTGCATATGTTAATTATTTCCCGATAAAGACCTCTTCTTTTGAATAACAGTAGAGTCATCTTTTCAGTTCTGAAGCCTGAGGTATGTTTTACTCTCCAGTCTAAAGTAGTACACTGGGGATACAGCTCAGCATGAGAGTATGGATGAGCTTTGGATGTACCTGTTCTGGTTAAACTTGGTGTGGATTGTTAGTGTAGGAGAGCTTAGGGTGTATATGAGCACTGGCAAATGCATCTCTTGCCATTAGTGTTGTGTTTTGTCAGCACAAGGATAGGCATCACTGGTCCTGCTTTTCTATGTGAAGGAAACATTATAGCAGATGAGTAGGTCCTGGCCAGTTTCTAGCTAGATGGGTGGAAGGAGACCTGCCTGTCACTGTGTGGAGGCATGTTACTTAAATTCAACCTCTGCCCAGTTCCTCCGTGAATGACTGATTGCTGACTTGTGTTCTCTCACTGTTACACAGGAACAAGATAAAATTTTCACTGTTGAATGGTATCTGTTGGAACTGGGCTGTTTAAATGTTCATATATCTGGGTTAACTTCGGTTAAACAAATCAAGCTAGGGATTAAGTCATCAGAGGGTTTTCCTTTGTCATCTTTGGCAAACTTCTACAAGTAAAAACCCTGAGAAAGCTTATCTGGGCAAAGAAACCAGTACTGGAATGCTTCAAGAACTGACAGAGGGATGGAACATATTGTCATAAGGACAAACTAAATTAAAGCCAGAGATGTTACGGGGGGGATGAAGAGATGGGTGTGAAGATAGATCCGTTAAAGTAGGGCTCAAAATAGAGTTCAGGATTCCAGAGTGTTTGGTATTTCTGTGTGATCAGACAATGTGTGTTAAATCCCCTGGAAAAACTTCCAGTTTAGACTACATGAAAGTTAACAGCTTTCTTCTGTTACCATTCAAGTGAAACTTTTGGAGTTGTTGCCAGCCCTGTTGGTGTTGAAGTGATGCAGATATTGAAGTGTTGTTAGATAATGGAACTATTGTTGCTGTTAAAAAGACCAAAAAAACTCCAAACTTTTTTAAAAAAAGTTGCAGATGTACACAGTAAAACGTTTTAGTACACAATAATTAATTTGCTTCTTTGCATTAACACTGTGACCGAAATTGTTTTTTTATCTTAGGTTATCATATGAGTGTATAACAAGAGGCTTTATTCTCCAGAGAACCACAACATGGATAAAGTCCAGATCACATACATGCACCTTATTTTATACATAATATCAGCACTTTGTTTTGAACATAGAACAGCTCTGTTTGAAGCACATCACTTGAATTCACTAATGCATAAGGCACTCAGATACTATTACTGATTTATTGAATAAGTATCCTTACTGCCATTTTAGAGGTGGGATACAATGCATAAAGATGAAGCTCAAAACTGATTATAATTTTGGATTCTTTAAGGCAGAAAATTGGGGCCTTAATTTGTTTTGTAAGTAGTTAGTACAGGGAAGCTCTGTGTTCCAAGCAGAGTGCTGACTGACACCACCTGTCCTAGGCTACTAAGCATTTCTGTAAGGCCTAACCTCTCCAGCCCAACTCTTGAAAATGAGGACTAAGCAATTAATGCTAGGTAGAAAGTTTGTCATCAGCTTATCAGGGATCACATGCACCCTCTGTGGCAAAGAGAAAAAATCAGGAATTTTTTTTTATAGGCAGCTTTCATGTTGAGCCATGAAAACCCATCTTTTCTCCAGCAACCTGATTTTTTTCTCCTCCTCTCCCCCCTTTCCAGCTTCTGCTACTCATCTGGCATTCTTCATACAGTCTTGAAATGGCTGGTTTTACTTGGAAGTCTGATTTATTATGGAGTAAATTCATCCTGTGCATTGAATGAGGCAGGCATGCTATTGAAAAATAGTGTTGGAAAACAATAGGCACATGGTATAAAGAGAGATAAACTAACAGCAAATGAAGCCTCAGGGTAGTTTAATTTCTGGTGTAAATGTACTGAAACAGTACCATCATCTTTAAATAACTTCTTGTGTGTTTGTTATGCAATTGAAGTCTGCATGCTAGGCCTCTCTACCACAAAATGTTGAAAAGTCCTGTAGTAACGGTTCTGTGAAACTTAGCAGATAGCTTACTGAAAAAACTTTATTTGCACTTACTATAAAGTTTTTGGGTTTTCCTGGGTAGTGAAGTTCACAGTTCAACCTGAAAGTTAATGCACTGGGGATTACGTTGGTGACATTTAATGATGTGCTGTAGTAGAATAAAAATCGATCTCTTTCTCAGATGTAGGTAATGTATTCCCTTTGTTCAAGAAGTTTGAAATAATTTATGGGTAGGATGATTCTAGTCAGAGGCATTCTTAAGCAGCAGGGCAATCCACTGTTCCTGGTGACTGACAGATTTATTTCTATCTACAAGCTTTAAGTGAACCATCATACTTGATCTATGGACTCTTGTTTAAATTGCAGACCATTGCAAATGAGAATTCCCTGTATTCAAGAATATGTTTAGGAAAAGATAAGATTTGTCAGATAAGAAGGCATTACCTTTTTTTTCTATGAATGGATGAACAAAGTAATCCAGAAAAAAACAGTACCTAGTCATCTGAATGTCTGTTAGACTGTGACTTCTAACTTGATGTAAAAATATAATGGTTATAAAAATTTTGGTAGAAAAATAATATAATCATGTTTCCATGAAATACATATGTAATGTGATGATCGTATATTAGAACATAATTCTTTAGTTCAATGAATGTTTCAGAAATATTGCACAATGTGCTTTAGAACGTATATAGGGAAGATTGGATTTGATTTAAGATATTTATTAATAAAACTCAAAACTTTCCTTTTCAAGGGAGCAAGTATATCGGAAATTAAGAAACAGTACCGTGCATTATCACTAAAATACCATCCAGATAAAGGAGGAGATGAAGTTATGTTCATGAGGATCGCTAAGGCCTATGCAGCGTAAGTTCCTTTTTTGCCCATAAAAAATGGGAACTTGATATTATGGGGAGGGAGACCTTTAAGGTGACAGCAGGGATGGCTTAAGCAGCCGGGAAAAATGTGTTCGGATATGTAACAAAAAACAGAAGATGTCTTGGTTCAGTGCATATTTGCTCTCTACAAGTTAGGAAGTACAATTTAATTTGTTTAGCAACTGTCAGAATACTGTAAGGTGTTAGGTCTTTGTATTAAACTTTCCTATCAGCTAGGAAGAGTGTTGACAGTATGATACATATTAAATCTTAAAGATGACAAGAAAATGGGTGTTGAGGTTTTTAATGAACCAACCCTGCCACAGCAGTTCTGAAGTGTTGCTTGGAAAATATACTGTTTGTTTCACCTGGTGATAAAGCCAAAGAGTAAGAGACAGTATTTTAACTCTATTCCCATCTAGTGAGAAAGATACTTCATTCTGGTTCTGACTCAGTTTTCTCTCAGCTCCCCCCTGTCCCTTTTCATTTGTACTTGCCTTGCAGTCCTGATTTTTCACTCAGTGGCTGTTTCGTATTACCTATGTAGTTCTTGAAGGCTGAATCCTTGAATCTTATTTTCCTCCAGAGTATTTTCTGGTCTTAGCTTTGCTTATAGTGTTTGTTTGTTTTGTTTTTGTTCTGTGTTTTTTTTTTTTTTTTTTGTTTTTTTTTTTTTTTTTTGTTTTTTAATTAATCTGAGGGATGATGTCTAATATTAGAATTTGGTATAAAGGAAATCCCTTTTTATTGAATTTTCCCATAATCAAGATGTGGGTTTGGGTTTTGTAGTGCTGTTCATACGCATAATGATAATACAGCTTTATATTATTTTCTACTCTAAATGATCGTCTTTCAGAGTCTTGGAAGTCTCTGACCAGGTTCTTCAAGATATTCCATGGGTGGAGGATGTCATGTTTAATATTAAATTTGCTTATCTGAAGACACTTGATGTTTACATGCGATCTCTGATTTAGTGGAGTCATACATTTGTATTGTGTTTTTAGTATATTTTGTAAGTTACACTTAGCAAAATACAGGAATTTCAATACACAGTTCAATCACAATACCAATGTGATTCCCATTACTGGTCTCTAATACACTCACTGTCATGACGCTGGGCATCCCCAGGTGCCGGGAGGGCATGTATGTGTTGAAGCCAGTTTGAGCCCATTTTCTCTTCCAAATTCTTTTGCTAGTTGTCTAGTTTTTACACTCTGTGTTGGGCAGAGCCAGGTATGTACTCCCCCCTTGTTGATCTCGCAAACTCGAGGAGACATTCATACTTTTTTAATGTGCTCAAGGAGAAACTGCTTATTCCACCAGTTGATCTGCTCAACTGTTTAGCTAAAACAAAGGCCACCCTCCAGTCCTCTTTGTGTTAAGACAGAGTCAGCTTCTTTGCAGCAGCTGTGGTGAGTCACTGGTCAGTCTGAGCCTCATGGCACATCGCCTTTGCCTTATCCACTCTGAGCCTTCTTCCATTGTAGGGGTTTACTGGGTCAGTCACATCATCAGAGAACCTAGCAAGTTGGTGATTTCTGCTTTTAAGTCAGTTGTCTCTGTGGTTCACCTTACTGTTTGAGAGTCCTGTTTGGGGTGAGGTGAGGAGAACCAAAACCATGGTCACTTGAACAGTTTTGAAATCATACTTTCTGCTTAAACACATCTGCATCACTATGAAAGCCTTCAGTAGGATATTCTGGTATTGCTTTCTGAGCTGAAACATCTCACTATTTTGCTTTGCAAGCTAGCACTCAAATGCCGGGTGATACAGTTTGATACTTCAGACAGTAGGTGCAAGAGCTGTGGCAGAGGCATATTGTGAAGTAAATGCCGGTGAAGTTCCTTAGCCATTCTGTCATGAAAGAATATAAAAGCTACCCATTCAATGAGTCTGCTTGTTAGCAAATGTGAGACTTCTGAGAGGTATGGAGGCACCATCAGCTGACCTGACGTGCTCTCTAGAGAGGTGTGCTGCTTACAGGGGGCTCGTGTCAGGGATGTCACCAAGAGTCTACCAAGCCTCGTACAGTCCACTGACTATTATCTGCTGCTGCTGCTTCACGTGGACACCAACGATACAGCCAGACTGATATAATGATACAGGGACTTTGGAATGCAGGTAGTTTTTCCACCAATCCTTCTAGTCAAAGGGAAGGGGTTTGAAAGGGCCAGTTGAATCTGGCAGATCAACAATTGATTACAACACTGGTGCCCCAGCCAGCGGTTTAGCTCCTTTAGACCGTGGGGCTTGCTTTGAGAAACCTGGTCTAGTGGGGGCTGATGGGGTCTATCTGCCAGAGAAGGGGAAGAGCATCTTTGGTCCTAGTCTTGCCAAGCTGGTTGCATTCAACTCCTTGCATTCTTCCCCTACTCCAGGGTGGTGTCCCTCTCATGGGAGACAGTCTTCCATGAACTTTCCCTGACATGAGTCCCTCCCATGGGACGCAGTGTTTCCCGTGCTGCTCTGGCATGGGTCATTCCTGCCTGTTGCAGTCCTTCCAGCGCCAAGCTACAACAGCGGCATCTGCTTCCTCCCACAAAGTCCCGGTCTCCTTTGGGCGCAGTCACCTGCTCCAGTGTGGGGTCCTCCACAGGCTGCAGGTCGTGGCCCTGCCATCTCACTATGGGCTGCAGGGGGTGCATCTCCACCCCTTTCTTTTCCTTTCTTCCACTCACCTTGGTGTTTGCATAGGTGTTCTCCTCGCAACTCCTTACAACTCCAACCCCTCCTCCCAGGTCCCCTTCTTAAATATGTTGTTGCAGAGGTGCAGCCACTGGCACTAATTGGCTTGTTCTTGGCAAAGAGGCAGGTCTGACTTGAAGCTAGGGGAATTCTGAGAAGTTTCTTGGACAGGGCACCGCTTTAGCCCTCTCCTCTGCTACCAAAAACCCCCAGCACAGTGATAAAAGGAAAACTAAGGAAAATATGGGCCCTTTCTGGAAGTAAAAAGCTGCCTGGGATATGGAGAAGACTGAGGTACTAGATTTTTTTTTTTTTGCCTCAGTCTTCACCAGCAAGGGCTCCAGCCATACCGCCCAAGTTGCAGAAGGTAAAGGTGGTGACTAGGAGAAGGAAGAACCACCCGCTGGAGGAGAACATCGGTTTCAAGACCATCTAAGGAACCTGAAGGTGCACAAGCCTATGGGACCTGACTAAATGCATCCGCAGGTCCTGAGGGAACTAGTGGATGAAGTGGCTAAGTCACGATTTAAGCCATTGTATTTAAGAAGTAGTGGCAGTCTGAAGTTCCTGCTGACTGGAAAAGTGGAAACAGAACCCTAATTTTTAAAAAGGGGTGGGGGAAAAAAAAAAAAAAAAGACCCAGGGAACTACAGTCCAGTCAGTCTCACCTCTGTGCCCAGTAAGATCATGGAGCGAATCCTCCTGGAAACATGGAAAATAAGGAGGTTATTGGTGACAGTCAGCATGGCTTCACTAAGGACAAATTGTGCTTGATGAATTTGGTGGCCTTCTACAAAGGGGCTCCAGTGTTGGTGGACAAGGAAAGAGCAACTGACATCGTCTACCTGGACTTGTGCAAAGCATTTGACACCGTCCCCCATGACATCCTTGTCTCTAAATTGCAGAGACATGGATCTGACAGATGGACTGGATCTGGATGTTTGCACTCAGTTAGTGGCAGTCAGTGACTCAATGTCTGAATGGAGAGCAGTGATGAGTGGCGTTCCTCAGGAGTCGGTGGTGGGACTGGTGCTGTTTAACATCTTTGCTGGTGACATGGACAGTGGGATTGAGTGCACCCTCAGCAAGTTTGATGACAACACCAAGCTGTGTGGTGTGGTGACACGCTGGAGGGCAGGGATGCCATCCAGGGGGGCCTGGACAGGCTGGAGAGGTGGGCCTGTGCAAAACTCATGAAGTTCAACAAGGCCAAGGGCAAGGTCCTGCAGATGGGTAGAGGCATTCCCAAACACAAATACGGGCTGGGTGATGAGTGGATTGAGAGCAGCCCTGCAGATAGCAGACTTGGGGGTAGTAGTGGATGGAAGACTGAGCCAGCAATGTGTGCTTACAACCCAGAAAGCCAACCGTGCCCTGGGCTGCATCAAGAGCAGTGTGGCCAGCAGGTCGAGGGAGGGGATTCTGCCCCTCTGCTCTGCTCTCCTGAGACCCCAGCTGGAGTCCTGCATTCAACTTCGGAGCTCCCAGTGTAAGAAAGGCATGGATCTGCTCGAGTAGGTCCAAAGAGGGTCATGGAGATGACCAGGGAGCTGGAGCACCTCCCTTATGAGGGCAGGCTGAGAGAGTTGCCGTGGTTCAGCCTAGAGAAGAGAAGGTGCCGGGGAGATGTTACAGCGGCCTTCCAGCACCTAAATGGGGCCTACAGGAAAGGTGGGGAGGGGGGACTCTATCCGCGAGAGTAGCGATAGGGCAAGGGGTAATGGTTTTAGGCTGACAGAGGGTAGATTTCGACTAGATATAAGGAAGAAATTCTTTACTATGAGGGTGATGAAATACTGGCACAGGTTGCCCAGAGCAGCTGTGGCTGCCCCCTCCCTGGGAGGGTTCAAGGCCAGGCTGGACGGGGCTGGGAGCACCCTGGTCTAGTGGAAGGTGTCTCTGCCCATGGCAGGGGGGTTGGAACTAGATGATCTTTAAGGTCCCTTCCAACCCAAACCATTCTATGATTTTAGAACTTAGAAATGTTCAGATGTCTGACTCATTCACTGGCTTTCTTCTGTGAGACAAAATCTTATGTATAGTGAATGCCTGGTGGTCTGTTTTCTAAAGCAATATTCTTCCTTCTAGTTGCAGGGATTCTGTTTGAGGTGGTATATTATTGCTGTGAAACTGTCATTACAGAACAGGCATAGAAACTATAAGATTTAGGAGGTCATGTCTTAATTTGTTTCTCTCTTAAATAGGAAACTAGGGAGTTCCAGGATTAAAAACAACCAATCTCAACCAAACCATCAGTGGCTAAAAGTCTAGAATAATAGAATTAAAAGCTCATATGGACAACTACTGCTGTATCAACTCCTCTTGCATAATCACCTTCCTTGCAAAAAAAGATAATGTTTTCAACCTTTGTTGTCTTTCAGAATTTGCTGTACTGTAACGTGGCACTGAAAAGTGCTCTTTGATGATGGATATGCAGTCAGACTCATGAAAGGGAGATGTGATTGTTTCATCTCCTGTAAGAGGGTGCACCTTCTGTGTACGATTTCTTTTGCTAGAAGAATTTGCCTGTTGTGAAGGAATACATCAGGATTGTTTCATATCAGATTTCATACAAATAATAGCAGAAGGTGTTTAGCTTGCCAAACCATCTCTGAATTATAGTATAAATGCCACATTTTAATGTTGCTGTATGTCAGTGATTTGAATTTCTTTACTTCTGTATTAACTTAATATCTCTTATTGAAACTAGCTTAACTGATGAAGAATCACGAAAAAATTGGGAAGAATTTGGTAATCCAGATGGACCACAAGGTAACAATTATAAATGACAGAAGTCTTGTAATTTCTGTACGTTGAGTAATATCTGATCATTTGAGAAGTACTCAGATCTTAATATATATAGAATAACTTTTTCCTGTGATTTGAAGCAATGCAACGGAACAGTTCTTTGCATGTGAAACTGGCTCCGGGGTGGTGGTGGGAGGGAAAGGCAAGAAAGAGTTTGATTTCACATTTTTCAAAGTTCTTATTAGGCAAAAGAGAAGGGTAATTTTTTAATTAGTCAGCTTCAGTAAGTATCTAGAGAGACTTGCCAATATTAAAAGGAGGTATAAGCAAAGAATAAAATAATACTCATCAGAAGAATATTGTAAATTTATATTGACAAAATAACAACTAGCCACAATGCAATAAACACACTTTGAAGGGATGTATATGAGGATATGTATATATTTAGATAAATACTGCATAGATGTCTGCCTTCCATTAGCTGGAAGCAGTACTGTTTGAGTGTAGCTCTATGCCATCTTCATCTTGAGGAGTCCTGGTGATTATCCCTCTGCTGGTAGATTGTTCCTGATCAGGTAGCTGCTTGAAAATAATCCTTATGATGGTGTATTAAAAGTTTTACCATAGATGATCCAAACTAAAATAATTAAAGATTGAAAGTTAATAGATTTCCCCCCAACACTTCTA
This sequence comes from Tyto alba, assembly GCF_018691265.1. Taxonomy (NCBI): domain Eukaryota; kingdom Metazoa; phylum Chordata; class Aves; order Strigiformes; family Tytonidae; genus Tyto; species Tyto alba. Next base: position 1,243,893 of record NW_024881316.1, read on the forward strand.
TTTGCAGTTGCATGAGTTGCTTGTAAAACATCTTTAAGACCATTGTTTAAGTGGACTTGTTGTGAGGAAGAATATTGTGTATTTCTAGCTGCTTCTGATATTCATTACAAGCGAAAAGGAAGCCTGCCATCTTTTAGGACAGGCCTCTGTAGGTCTTTGCTTGTTGATGCCCTGCAGTTTGTGGGACTAAGTTATACTATGCATCTACATGGAATTAGTTAAGGCCAGCTTGGAAGTATAAATGGAATTTGTAACTTAATTGTGAAATTACAGGATGATGTGAAGGAGTTCTGTGCTGGAAATTCTTCTAAATTATATCCATCCAACATGGGAAATTAATTTAAAAAGGAAAAAAACCCAGCTGCTGAACCAGTGTTTTAAAGAAACAACCTTCCCTTTCCCTTCAAAGAAGAAACTGTGGCAACTAAATCATAGTCTGATAAATGCATTTCTGATGGACTAAGGTGGTGGTTCAGTTTCTTTAATCACTTTGTTTTATATCATAGCAAATTTCTTTCAGCTCCTAGCTTCTCTTGGTTTCCTAGCCAGGCAAGTAGGAGGACTGTGTTCCTCTTTCTACAAAATACAAATAAGATCTTCCTTCAGAAATGCCGTCACAATATCAGCAGAATGGTACTGTAAATCTTAGTCTAGTGTATGCACAAATACCTTTCCTAGGACCTCTCCTGATGTTAAACTGTTTTTTGCACCCATAGGCTACTAATGTAGTGTTGCCAAGGCACAGGATTTCAAGTTAGGCAGTATATCAGTGTCCTTGAACAGACCTGAAGCTGTGACTTCAAAAGAAAACTCAGCCAAAAGCTGAGAATTTAAAGGCATGAAGATTCTTGTTCAGTTGGCTCAGAAATTGCTTTCATAAGCTTTAAGGGACTGTAGATTCCTGAAGGACAAAATTAAATGATCCTTGGTAGGACAGCAGCTCATACTGTGAGTGTGAAGCCTCCTGGTCTTCTGAAACCCTAACTCAGACTACTGTGGAGTTGGAGTTCTCTGATTTACTTCTAGGTCTCTCATCGTTGCTTCATCTGAAGGGTGGTAAGAAGCCTGAAACTTTCTCCCCCGTCCTCTAGTCTGTAACCTTGTTCCACCTTGAAGTTTGAGAAGCTTTCTAATTTAGTGAAATTAATCTTCGTTTAAATACCAGTAGTGTAAAAAATTGTATCCAAGCTATGTGTTCTGTAGTCAAAGAATGGAGACAGTCCCTTATAAAGGTATATTCTGGGATGAGATGAAGCACATCTAGTATTAGACATCTCTAACCAAGTTAGATGAGGTACATCCTATCCTCCGTGCCTAGCGCGACGGAACAGCGAGGAGTATTTTGCTCTATCCATCTGAAGCATCATGGAGGTTTGAGGCAGGCAAACAAGATTTTCTTGTCTTTGGCACGACTTGCTCCTTTACTAAAAGTGCTTTACTAAAAGTGCTCCTTTACTGAATGTGCAAAATAATTTGAAAAGTGTTTAAAAGTAGGTGAGGGCATCTGGAGAGTAAAAAGATATGCTTTTAATAATGTAAGGCAGTTTTAGTAGACTGTTTCCCCATGGTCTTTGCCAGTGCTTCAGCTCAGCACACATGGATGGAGGCAAGGAAGGAGATTCTCAGACCGGAAGAGAAAGAGCTTTGTACTGGCTACTTCTGTTCTGGTACAGCTTGAAGCTACAATCCTAAAGGTCAAAAATACTGTGGGGAACTGAAGTTGATACCACCAGTAAAAGACACATTACATTTTTAGTAGATTCTTCTAAAAATCCATAACCATTAACAGATAGAGATGTGTCTCCAGACTCTTCTCCAGAGCAGGACATTTCCTATAACTTAATGTGGTAAATTGACTAGCAGTTATCCTGTTGAACTCCTAAGTTTGAGTTGTGGTCAGATGTTTGAGTCTCAACAAATAGTAGTTTCTAACTTAACTACATAGAAGTCACGTTAGCCTTGTGCGTTAACAACTGGTTGTCTGAACTGATGGCTGTCACAGTCTGTTGGAGACAGTGTCAGAGTAGTATCTAACTACATAGGGGATCCTAGCCTGTCCTTATTTAAGGTAGTAGTCCCCATTGATACCTGTTAGTACTGAGGAAAGCATGTTTGATGTTGTTTTGGGGGGTGGGGTGAGTTGGGTTTGTTTTGGTGTTTGGGTTTTTTTTCTTTCCCAAGCAGGCCCTAGAAGCTTTTGAAGTCTTTTTTGCTTGTTTTGTTTCCTAGTACTTTTAGTGTTGCTACAGGTAACGTTTTTGATGTTCAATTTTTTACCACTAAAGTGTCTGAAGACAAGCTATTCTGTGCTATTCTGAATTCAGATCTGCGTACTGTAGATACTCCTGTTATAGAATCAAGTTTTCTATTCTCTGCAGCCTAACACCTTTTGAACTGAAGTGTTCTTTTCTCTTTCATATCAATCACACAGAAATTTGAACTGGTAGAGGGTTTTGTTTTTACAATTTACAGCTTAAAACATTTTCCTAATGTTACGAACTAATGAAACTTTTCCCATAGAATTCATTTGCTCAGACAGTTTTCTTGCAGTGCATGTATTTACTGAACTGTATGTATTTAAACTGCTGAAAACTCTGCAAGGCAAAGCTCATAAATCTTTCCATCTGTGAAATCTTTATCTTTTTTTTTTTGTATATTAACAAATCTTACATATCTACTTCATTGCAATATGTTAAGCCAAAATCTTTGGTATTTCAGATGTTGCATTTAAGTCTTGTTATTTTATTGCATACTTTAATGTATTTCTAATTAGTTTTTTTGATGTTGCCAAATTTTTTAGAATTTTGCTTATTGGAGTGATAAACATGATAATTTTTTTTGTGGGTTGGTGGTTTGGTTGGGGTTGTTTGTTTGTTAGTGTTGTGGTTTGAGCCTGGTAGGCAGCCAGACACCATGCAGCCACTCACTTCCCCTTCTCTTCTGGCAATGGGAAGGGACAGATGAGCTGGGCTTGGGGTCTGAGATAGGACAGGGAGGGGCAGATCACCCATTATGGTCCTGAGCAAAAGGCAGACTTGTTAGGGGAAGAAAAAAAGAACATACATTTATTACAGACACTAACAACACATAACAGAGTAGGACAGTCAGAAGCATTGCCACATCCTGAGAACACCTTCCCCCCACCCCTCCCTTCTTCCCGGGCTCAGCTCTGCTCCCGATATCTCTACCTCCTCCCCCAGCGGCGCAGGGGCAGGGAATGGGGGGTGCAGTCAGTGCTGCCGCGTATTCCATCTTTGATGGGGGGAGCTTCTGGAACTTGTTCCCCCTACTCCATCATGGTCCCCCTCTCACAGCAGACAGTCCTCCACAAACTTTCTCCAACATGAGTCCCTCCCACAGGCCGCAGCGTTCCCCACACTGCTCCGTTGTGGGTCACCAACTTTCTCCGACTGGATTCCCTCCCACGGCTGCAGCCCTTCCCGAGCTGCTCTGACATGGGACACCCCCGCATGCTGCAATCCTCCCAGCGCTGAATTACAGCAGCGGGGCTGCCTTTTCCCACAAGACCCCAGCCTTCTTTGGGCACAGCACCTTGATCATCCATGTGAAAAACACAGGCCATAAATCAGTGTCTGCTCCACTGTAGATCTCCATGGGTGGCAGGGGGGGCCGCCCTGCCGTCTCCCCACAGGGTACAGGGGGGTCTCTGCTCCGGCACACCTCCCCCCTCCTTTCTTCCTCCGTTCCTCCACTGACCTTGGTGTTCACGCAGCTGCCGCAATAAGTCTGGCTCTTCCTCACCACGTCCCTTCTTAAATACGTTATCGCAGAGGTGCAGCTGATTGGCTCAGTTTTGGTGCAGAGGTGGAGCTGACTTGGAGCTGGGGGAGCTTCGAGAAGCTTCTCACAGGGGGCCACCCCGATAGCCCCCTCCCCTGCCACCAAAAAACTCCACCACTCACTCAACCCAGGACAGTTAGACTTTGTCACATTAAAGCAATTCTTTAATATTTTATAGTGAATGCCTTTTCTTTCATCCTACAGCTACAAGCTTTGGTATAGCTTTGCCAGCTTGGATTGTGGATCAGAAAAATTCAATTCTGGTGAGTCAGTTTAGCTCGGGATTTTCAGGTGAACTTTCAAGTGTTCATGGTAACATGGTTGTGTTTAATACTGTGCATTTTAATCAAAACAGATAATAATGCTTTGGTCCGAATGCACATCCTGAAGCAAATTTCAGGAGTCAAAAGTGTTAGAGCAGCTTAAATCTAACCTTTGAGAGTAAAGTATTAATATGCTTAGAAGGATCTCATTGCAGTGATAATGAGGTTGTACTGTGGTCACCCCTGCTACAAAGTGTGTGTTTGCTGTTGCAAGGGAATGCATAGAACTGTTTGTTTGTTGGATTTCTGTAGTTCTGTTTGGTTTGCTAGCCATGCTGTTATCATACAGCATCTAAATGTTCATTTGGTTGCATTTGTTGCTGCAAGGTATTTGGCTTACCCGCTTGATTTCTTTTAATGTGGTAATCATCTCTGTCCACTGCAGCACAGCTTAGCTGCCAACTCTTTAATTGTTAATGAAACTCACCTGAGACTGTGTGAATGATTTAAAAGATTACTTATGCTAAACTGATACTCCTTATTTAAACCCCACCCAACTGATTATGTTACTTGTAAATTGTTCTTCAGAAATAATGACAGGTATTATGCAATAAGCTTACATTAATTCGTAGAAGGCTTGTGGTAGTATTCCTTGGCTGTATTTTAGAATAAATATTAAACAAGAGTGGTATTAAGTAACTATCTAATGCAGTATGTTTCATCATTTTTCTCTAGGTTTTGCTTGTATATGGATTAGCATTTATGGTTATTCTTCCAGTTGTTGTGGTAAGTATTATCTAATTAATATTCTAACCTCTGTAACCAAGCTGTAAACAAAGCTGTCTTAGACATAGAATTGCTCATTCTTGCCTTTCATGGAGAGAGCAAATAAGTGAGCTTTTCTTTTTAACGTGTGTGTTTTCTTTTATTATGGAAAAAGTGTAGCTGCTGTAGAGTTTCCAGAAAAACGCAGTGCCATGGTAGAGAGAGGGCTGTGGGGAAAATATTAGATATCACAATAGACTGAGTTATGTAATTTATCTTGTAGCTTCTGTCTTTCATAATATGAAAAGCAAGATGTTGTGTTAAACTCAAGAGTATATTCAGTGGTGTTACTGTAGAACCAAGGCTGAGATATCTGTAGCTGGTGGTACTAGAATGATTACTTCATGTGGAACAGCTTGTTGGTTTGGTTTTTCCTGGCTGCCTTTGTTTTCATAACTTCAGTTTTTATTGATCTTCGGTACATCATGAGATGTCTGCCCTTGAGATTTGTTTGTGTGAGGAATCATTTGTTAGGTGAGTGGTATTTCAGGGCTTGGGTTTGCACTGCAGTATTCCTTTTGAACAGTGTCCCTTATCTGGTGATTGTGTGTTTGTAGTATGGTACGAAGACAGAAAATTGACACCCAGAAACCTCCATGCTCTTGGGAAGAAGATTTTCATTTGAGAAAGTCTTCTGGGTCTTGGCAACTGCTTGCATCTCTGTATGCAGAGGTTAGCCAGGCATTACCTCTTCTCTTTGAGAGTCTTTCTGCATAATTGAAGATTTAGCGTAGAAAATTAGATGTGGTGATTTCAGTAAGTTGTGTAAGAAGTCTAAAATCCGGGGTACAGTGTCTACATATTTTTCCTATCTTTCCTTGTAGGTTTTAGTTGGTGTCTGCTGATGCATGTATACATGTACTTTCAGTGATTTATACCAGGTTTCTCATAGTTCAAGTGAAAGTAAACACCCTTTTTGTTGTTACAAGGAAATGTCCTGAGCAGAGAAAAAAAAAACGGCCTGCTGCTTCTTACCCCTATACCAGATGTAGACTTCTGCATTCAGGCTTGTCACTGTAAATTTCTTTTATAGTCAGTGGAGAGGAATAGTCATTTTTATGGAGCAGGTTATTTTATCATTTCATTCTAAAGTAGACATACAAGATGATTCATGCCTTTAATGGGCCTGTTTCTCTTTTACGAATCAATAAAGAAACTGAAGTTAACTACAGTGTAGTCATCCTGTGTCTGAGATAAGCATCTAAAATAAAGTAAGCCTGGTTCTACCCTTTGAATCCAGATCAACAAAAAAGGAAAATACTGATAGGTAGTTCTTCCTAGACCTTCATTGACCTAAATAATGTTCTGTATGTGAGGCGAGAGACACGAGCAATATCTGCAAAAGCAGTTAGAGCAGCCTCTTTCATATAGATTTAGACTGGCTATAGTTATATTTTTCATCCAGTACATAGACAAAAATTTGACAGCTATGGGATTACAATCTAAATTTTTCTGTAGAAAAACTTGAAAAAAAAGTTGTATACTATTTTGTGTTAGAGTTCTATATATTCATGGAGGAATCAAACCTAATTGATTTAAAAAAAATTAGTTTTGGGGGAGCCAGTTCTAGAGCATTTCCCAAATAATTAAGTAAATTGTAGAGTTCTTGCTGCAGTAGGGGAATATACACTATTGCCCATGAAATTAATAGTAGTAAGCATCACTTACTACTTCTTGTTACTTTTCACTCATGAAAAACTTTACAATAGATCAAGATGTATCTTGGATATTTGTTCTCATGTTAGTGAGCTTTGCTTACAAGGAGTTTAAAGAACAGACTGCAGTTTATAACCCAGCACACCATTTTTCTTAAAATAAAGAGTACATTCATTGTACAGTGAGTTTCATAATTTGACGTCACTGGTGTAATGCTAATGAGGGAATTACTGGAGTGTTTCTGATGGTTTGGAAAACTTTTTCTGTCAACTTTAAGGTGTATGGCTTAATTCTGAAAATTTGCAGCAAGGGCACTGAACCACCTTCAGATTTCCCTTATGAAAATCAATTTCTGTTTAAGTGACTTAAATATTCTTTACGAATTTTCTTATTATGAAAGAAATCTCTTACTTTGTTCTTGATTTGGCCTTGATTTGCCAAAACTGAATTTGATTTGAATACTGTGTTGCACAGTAAGGAGTAACCTTGTATAGGTATATAGGTTTATAACTGTGTGTATAGGAAATGGAATATCCAGTGGATTCCCTGAAACAACACCAAAAATAAATGAAGCAGCGTATATGTGCATGTGTTGGTGGCAATCCGTTAGGCTAGGTATCACCAAAAATCTTTTGGTGTTGGATTCTCTCAGATGAATATATTGGTGTGCTTTTCAAATTTGCATTGGTAAGTATTTTTTGTTTCCCTCCTTTCTGAAATTTAGTAGACCTTAATGTAGGTAAAATCAGTTGGGCCGAGTTACTTGCTTGTGAACAGATGATCCAGCATACCCGTTTTGATGCTTCATCGTAGCTGATGTCAGTTTGTTCTTGTTAAATGTCTCAGGGTTCCTGGTGGTACCGATCAATACGATATAGTGGAGATCAGATTCTCATTCGGACAACTCAAATATATACATATTTTGTCTATAAAACACGGAACATGGACATGAAACGTAAGTAAAAGGCACCTTGAAATGTTTACGTGTTCATCTGGAAATGTTGCGCTGCTGATGTTAAAATGCTTCTGCTTTGTAAGCCTTTGTTAGGATAAAACAACATTTCTGCTTTTGGAGTGTTTTTAGAAACTTTGTTGAAGGTGAAGAGTACTCTGTAAGAAGACTTAAGTATTTGGGAGAGGGGGTTACACGGATCTAAATTTATGTCTGTCTGTCTATACATTTAAAAAAAAAAAAAAGGATATTGTGCATTGGGAAAAACAGGCTGACCTTCCTGTAGTCCTGAATTATTATGTGACCACTAGGAGAGCAGCCTCTCTCTGTGTGTTCTCTTCTGCTAGTGTGATAAAACAGGCTTTGGGAATTTTCTAGAGGCTTTCATAAAAGTTTTATATCACCAAAGAATAAAATGGCATTTCTGGTTCTCTATTCTTACTTGCTATGTTATAGCTAAATTTCTGTTTAAAAATTTTGGTTCCTGTCAAGTTCATGTTACTTTGTTACTCGTTTATATTTTGATATACTTATTTTTGTCTGCTCACTTTTAAAGGAAAAAAAAAAAACTTTTTCTTAGGAAATGTGTAGATGCATTGTCTTGGTGCAGAATTGCATTTTTCAGTTTGGAGGCTGGCATGGGCCTGAAGAATTAGCATGGTACGAGTTTGTTCTAGATTGGATTTTACTAGATTGTATGCTCAGGGTGATTGAAAAGCAGAATTTAAAAAAGAAAAAAAAAAGGCCAAAAAAGACCCCTCTAAAAAGTGTTCATAATTGTATTCTCTCACTCCTTTGAATCCCACTGTTCTTCAGCCTTAGATTTGCTGGAAGATTGCTGGAAGCATCCACTTTTGATACATCCCCTTCCTACTGAGCAGAAATGCTTCGCAGATAATCCAAGAGGTTTAGGAGATAAAGCAAATAGAAAAACATTAGCTTTCTATACACAGCACATGTGGATTTATCTGTGTGGGATTAATTCAGAGCAGTTTGTGCTCTCCACCTTGTTAGACTCGTATGCTTTTTCCGCTTTCCAAACAGCTAGGTGAGAAAGGAGGAATGTGAGAGTAGGTGAGACTTGTTTAGAAGTTTATGGAGATCACTGCAAACCCGGTCTCTTCTTTCTCCAAACTTGTCAACAGTAGGTTATTTCGTGTTTAACCTTGCTCAGAACCATAGCTTTGAGGCTTGCCCTGTTGCTCCTGCAGATTGGTTAAAAAGTTAACCCTGAGTTTAAGTGGCCTTATTTAAGGACTTAACGTTTTCAGGGAGTCCTGGGGTCAGAGGCAGATCAATTTTTTCCACTGAGGTATGTTGTGCAATCTGAATGAAAGACGAAGTGCAGCTGAGGTGGCTTGGACAAACCACACAGTGATCAGGTACAGCTTTTGCTTGGCTGTGAATTCTACAGTGGTGTGAGGTACCAGTGCCAAAACTCAAGGCTTAAGCCTGGGTAAATGCAACCAAACTGGGCTGGGGAATAGGTGAGACAAAGCTGCACGACTTGCCTTGTTTTAGATATTTTTTTAGGCTTCAGGACAAACGAATTTTTTAAACTTCCTTTCCTGCGGATTCACACAGTTGTGGATCTTAAATAATAGGAAAGTATTTATAGTTGCCTGAAACTCTTTGATATGCTCTGCTCAGGAAGTAAATAGATAATTGAGAACGGAAATGAAAATGGGTGCTCAGGGAACTTGACTAATTGTTAGTAGGTGGAATTCACTGAGCACCGCAAGTAGGCAAAACCAGCTTTGACTTGCTCAAATGAGAACTTGCTCAAAATTTAAGGAAGCTTGAGTAACTATTGCTGAAAAAGTTAAGTGGAGCAAATGATGGGGTGAGCTTTCTCTTGTCTGTGGCTGAGGGGTCTGGTATGCTCATGAGCAGAAAGCTCACAATGGGGCTAAAATACCCCATTGTGTACCTCTTTCATCTTAACTGCACAACAGTGTCTCTTGAGGTAGTATGGATTTTGCTAATCACACTGGGAAAAGAGCAGTCAATTACCCTGTTACCTTCATGAGAATTTTTTGCAGGGGTATTTATTGAACTGCTTTTCTAATAATTAAAAGATTTTATTTTGGGGGGGGGTGTGTGTGTGTGTGTGTGTGGATGGTAAATTTTCAATGCTGACTGAACAGAAAATTGAGTTGAAATTTTGTTCTTCCCACCTCCTCCTCCAGTACACAGATTGTGGTGCTGCTGCAGGTGCGTGAATTGCTGAGAGGAATGGTTCTGTGAGCATGCAAATACTGTGCAGTGATGTCTGCCAGTCCTAAAGAAGCTTAACTGTGTTCCTGTGAAGACATTTAGGGACAAATGCTGGACTTGATGCCATGCAAAATGGAGCCTTGAGTGATCTCTTTTGTCTTTTGCCAGGCACTGGTTTTTGCCTCCTTTGCCCTGTGGCAGTAGTAACTGATCCGCTACATAGAGAACATAGATATTCATGGTTGTTGGGAGAAAAGTGGGAATAAGTTTTATGGCTGAGGGTTCTGAAGAAATCACTCAGTGGCATAGGATGTTGCTGACATTTTCTCTGTCTGCCTCCAATTATCTTTGCAGGGCTTATTATGGTTTTAGCAGGGGCATCTGAATTTGATCCTCAGTACAATAAAGATGCTACAAGCAGACCAGCAGACAACATTCAAATACCACAGGTTAGTTATATCAAGAGTTGTTTTATAAATAACTGACCCTTTCAAAGGAGGAGGGAGATGGCACTTCTAGGTGACAGGCTGATAGAATTCAGATTCTCAAGGCATTAATTTTGTTGAGATGCAACTGTATCTCTTCGGAAATAGAAATTAGAAACTAGACTTGCTATCTTTTATTTTTAAAATAATTAAATCAGTATTTGGTGATAATACTTAGCATAAATGGAACCAGTTTAGTGTCTAGCCTGCTGGGTTGGGTTTTTGGGAAGGGCTGAACTAAATAAGGAGTTAGAATGTAGTCTTTAAATTTTGAGTGTTGATATAAGGTGGTGATCGCCATTTGATAAAGTTCTTCTGAATCATTAACACATATCTGGTTAAATATGTCAATATAAAAATAAAATTATCATCTAATGTCTGAATTAATTCCTCCATGAATGTCAGTTCCCCTCTGCTTGCCTTTTATTTTTCCTCAGTCTTCTCAACAAAGGTGCTGTAGTGCATACTGTGGCAAATAATGATTGCTAACAGTTTTAGGAAGTCGTATTTATCAGAAACTAGTGCTTTAGCTTTAAGAAGTTTAAAGCACAGTGTACAAAATGCTCCAATAAAAATGTTTTGAGTTTGCAGAATGAAGGGGGATAGTCTCACAGATTTCACCTTTGCATGCACGCAACTGAATTTTCAAGCTGTAAACATACTTTAATGTTCCAAACATAAAGAAAATAGACTGAGATACTTCCTTACTTAATTGTCTCTTTTACAAATTCTTCATAAACTTGTGGACTTTGAAAAGAAGGAGCTGGAACTGTGGTTTTCCAGCAGGCACTGTGCTTGGGAGCATGTGGTGGGGAGAGATCACCTGGGTCACTGGTTCTTCTCCCGTGCCCTTGCAAGCATTAGCATTGTGCAAGCCCTTTACATTTACGTTGCCTTCTTTATTTAAAAGGCAGTAAATGCTCCTGTAACCCGTCCTACTAAGAAGCTGTTCTAGAACTTGTTGCTCTAGTAGGTTAGGAGTCGTGTTTGTGACCAGTTTATATCCACAATTTTTGCCATTGCTATTCTCGAGTCTAAATGATTCTTGCATTTATAGACAGAAGCAACAGCCCATTTGTTCCTTTTGTCTTCATTTTGCTAAGCTAGAAAAGCTGCTGGTTTTTAATCCTCTCTTTCCCAAAAGGCTCTTCATTTCCCTCATTCTGCTACGTGCTGAACAGGGTACTCTCCCCAGTTGATGTATTTCTAAATTTTACATTATTTTTTATTTTGTCTGCTCAGAATTGTGCACAGTCCATGTTAAGTCTTAGCAGTGCCTTAGTCGGTGGCACTGCTATTCCTGTATTTCTGCAGGGAATAACTTTCAGCGTACTGTTTTCCACAGCTGTTTCATATGGTGGTTTAATACAACTAGTGTGGGATTGCAGTTTTCTGGATTTCTCTCATTTTATGTATTCTTGTCTTCCAGCTAACAAGCTTCCGTCTTTGAGCTGCAGTTCTTGTTAGTATGCAAGTGCATGACCTTGCATTTTATACTACTGGATTTTGTTCCATTTCTAAAGCTGCAGTCATGAGTGTCATCTGTGTTCTTTTCTCTTAGTATATGGCAGTACAAGTGTCAAAAGCATCAGTACAGCAGGCTATTGCTAATAATTTTTGTTAGTGTATCCTGCTTTTTGGGCCATCATCATTGTTTCCATTTTTCACTGTTTTATCATAAACCCAGTGACCAATACGTTTTATAAAAGCTTTCTTATCAAAGTTTTAGTTGTCTTGGTCTGGTGTTATACCAGGATGTGCTTGTAAGAAACTTCTTGTTAGATCTTTTTGACATGTGTAGGGAAAGACTAGTCAAAGGTCAGTGTAGCCTGGCTGTTGCTGTCCTAACTTCCCTTTGTCGCTGGAGATTTTGGAATCTCAGTCTCCCCTCGGGTGATTTGTTGACCTAAAAAAGGCCGTGTATCGATTCTTGCAAACTAAGAGCTTCTGTTACTCAGCTTTGCAGCCTCTCCCTCCAGAATCTTCAGCATATTCAGGTGAGACACCTGTTTGAAGAATACCACCCTTTTTTCAAGTTGGTGCTACTTATTCATAAGTTAAAATACTTGATCTTCAGCCTACGGTTCAGGCTTAAAACCCTTCTTCCTGTGATACTTGAGACTATTTCTGAGGAAGTTGGTGAGGTCTTGATGGGTGAAAGGTCTCAAGATGATTCTGTTGCTAGTGCAATATTGAGTTTAATATAAATGCCTTAGAAGTGTGGTTGAATCTAGTAAACCTTGGCCATAAAACTGGATTTAAAAAACATTTTATCTATCGATACAAATTCACTCAGTGTTACTCAAGGCAAGTTTCTTGTGTGCAAATCTTTACTTTCTCCCTTCATCCCCACACTGAAAAAAGGCATTTAAAGATACTTCTTGACTTCTTGGAGCTGGGTTATGAATAAAAATGACTAATGTTCATCTCTACAGAACCTTCCAGGGAAATGTTACTTAAAGTCTTTCTTTTGTGAATGTAACTTTTTTTCCTTGTAAACTTCTCCTGTATTTGTTTCAATTTAGCACCAGAATGGCTATTTGAATTTAACTACTTTATTTTAGCTAATCAGAGAAATTGGTGGCATAAATTTAAAGAAGAATGAGCCTCCACTCACCTGCCCTTACAGCCTGAAAGCCAGAGTTCTGCTGTTGACTCATCTTTCCAGGATGAAAGTTCCTGAGGTCCTTGAAGAAGGTAATGGCTTTTCCTCTAATTGGATATTGTTGGAAATAAAGCAACACATTGCACACTATGCTACTTATACTTTTTGTCCATTGTTGCACGCTAAATAATCTCTATGCAGTGTACCTAGTTTTTCAAATTTAATGACTTTGAAACATTTACTTAGCATTTTCTCATTCTTTTGATAGCCCTGTAATATTAAAATCCCAGTTTTTAATGCTTTTTGGCTGCAAGTGTGACTTTCCTAATTTTTTTTCTTTGTAATAAAATGAAAAGTTAAACATATGAAGTGCATTTGCTTTTCAGAGCAAAGAAATCAAAGATAAGCATAATATTGTTCTCTATTACATGATTATTTTTGGAGTTTTCCCCTCCCCCCCACTATGTAAAGCAAGAATGACAATATTAGAACTTTGAAATTGTGTTTTGCAATTTTTCCTACTTGTAAGTATACAAACTGAAATGTTTCTAAATGCGGTTCTTAAGTTTCAAACTTGAAGCTCCTTGTTTCTTAGGCTGACCAGCAAACTTGAGACATCTTATATTCTAACGCAAGGGAAGAGAGACCTGAACCAACCAGCTAAACAATGAAGATGATTTGGTTCAAATGTTCCATTTTGTTCCAAAAGAAAAATGATCAGTTTTAAGTAGCCACTAAAAATAGATCCTCTTCCTTGCCATTGTTTGTACTTACAACTTCACAGATGTGTATTCAAAAGTAGTTACTACTTTAGAAAGAATGTTTTTCCCAAAACTGGTGTTTCACTTAAAAATTCTCTTTTTAACATGTGATTATGTGAAAAAATTAATGCTGTTTTAATAAACCTGGTAAATTGTCTGTGCCACCCTGTTTGTATTTTAGATGGATCTAGTAAGTACTTCTTCATTTGGTGTGGAAGCTGTTCGTCTGGTACACAAAATCCGTGTTCTCTCTTAGCGCTCGCTCTTTCCTCTTCTGTTAGGGAATGTTACGGATGGATGTGTCAATGTGAATAAAGTGGTATTTTCAATAAAACAAGAATGAACAGAAATGAAGACTGCACCATTAAATGTCTAGTTCATGTAAACTGTTACCTTTTTTCCTAATAGAAGTGCAGCATAATTGCAGCCAGTTATGTCTTGCAGATCAGCAGTTTATTCTGAAAAAGAGTCCTGCACTACTTCAAGAAATGATTAATGTGATCTGCCAACTAATAATAATGGCTCGAAGCCGGGAAGGTAAGAAAAGAAACTGTAAAATTAAAACTAATAAATATGATTCTTCACTGCAGTATTTCTTAAAGTCTTTGTTTTTTTGGGGAATTTTAACCTGTGATATTTAGAAATGCCTAAATGCGCTTTTGCTCTTTTCACTGTAATGAGCGAGCTCTCCATTTTGAAGATTGAGATGCGGCTGCCACCACCAAACCCTACTCTGAAATCTTGAGTATCCGTGTTCACCGTCTAATTTTTGCAATTAGCAGTTTCTGCTTAAATGCGGTTGAAAACCTTTTTATTAAAAATCTGGTCCATTTTTGGTAGCAAAGCACTTAGTATAAGACATGTTGAACCTTGCGTTCGTTTGTCTTTTAATTTGCACGTTTACAGTTCTTCCTTTTCTGCTAGGAGTGTCATTTGTGTTTTGACTCCTTTCTTTTCTGTCATTTGTTTGTACGTTGCTCATATTTCTCCATTGCCGGGTCTTACGCTGTTGAGCCTGCTATGTAGGGTTTTTTTTTTCCCTGCTGAATGTGTAGTTGCAGGCACTTTGCCATAATTGCCATAGAAATTACAATTTAATTGAAATGTAATATTTAAGCATTTCATTTTTACTGTAAAAAGGAAATTATGCTGAAGGTGGTTGCATGCAGTGTAAGGAAACAAAGACTTGGTTCTCATTCCGTTACTGCAACCAACATAGGCAAGGCGTTTTTTTTTTATGCCCAACTGGGGACCATTTTGCTTGCAGGCAAATAATTCTCATTGGTTCATCTTGACTAGACAAAAACTCCTTTAACAAGCATTGATAGCCTCCGAATAAGAATGGTTTTGGGGAAGATCTTTCCCAGCACTATTTCAAGTGGTGCTGGTAATTGTGCTTCATAAACAAACGAAGTATGAGAGAGGGGATGAGAGCAGATAAGGCTGTTGCATGCTGGCTTGCGTGTCCTATTTTAGAAAGAGGTATTGATTAGGTATGTTTCTATTTCTTTTTTAAACCCCACCTTTACTAGTCTATAAGACTGCTGGGGAGAAAACTTGAAACCTGGAAGGAAGCAGTAGCCATATTTTTCGTTGTAGAAGTAATCTTCACCTAACATTAGATTATATTTATCAAATGAGTAGCATATTAAGAGCTCAACTGTGGATAGATATTGGATATGCTTTTGTGAATACTCTCCAGACTAGCAATGTAACTAAATTACAAAGATATCTCCAGTACAGATTTAAGGTGAGGAAACTAATGATGTGGAACTTCTTAATAGTTAAATAATTTATTTAATAAAAAGATACGTAGCTGTTTTGGAAGTGTTGAGGCTCTTTTTGTTTGTTTCCATTTGTTTTGCTTTTTGGTTTGTTTGTTTTTAAGTTTTGATATCTCAGCAGAACCAAGTCCATGTGTTACAGCTAATTATGAAAAGCACTTGAATGAAGACATCTTTTTACTTGTTTATAAGCCCATGCATATGACAAATATAGGTGTATCTTTTTTTTTTTTTTGTTTAGTCTGGATAAATTTTTTTCATAGAAATACTTTAGCTCTCTAGAATTTTTTTTTTTTAATGCGACCTATGATATATTAGTCAGTTTACAAATACTTGTTTTCACTTGTGCAAAATGAAACCAAAATAATACAGCCAGAAGCTTTTATTTATGCAACAGAACTGGAAGTCTTTGAAAAGTGAAAACCACCTGCAGCTCTTCTTGTAAAGGCTGAAATAAGATATTTATCAGAGTATATAATATACCTTACAACTTGAATGACTTCCAAGTAGCTGTATTCTCCTCTAATTACGTATATACGTGGAGATACCTTTTTAATTTGACAATAAAATGATTACTTATAGATGCAGTGTATTTAATAAACTGCTTTGAAGTTTCAGAAAATTTAGATTTTAGCTTAAATTTAAAAAGTCAAATAATATTTTAGAAGACTACTTTTCCATTTGCATGTGAAATGGAAGTAATGGTTATTAAAAACCCAAACCTAAATAACCTGTACTGCTAACAATTTCTAGATGTTTTCATGATCCCTGCCAACCTCAGTAAGTCTGTGAAAGTGGATGAGGAATTATAGTTGTCATGATGTACGATAGAAGTTACTTCCATAGATTTGGAAAAACTCATAAAGTAGAAGTGTATCATAGGTATAGTTGAGGATTTGTTTGGTATTTCTTTAGCAGGTTTTCTCAGAATTATTTCCAAACATTTAAAATTCAGTATTCAGAAATTTGTACCAAACATTTCCTCTCACTTTCATGCCAGTGCTCTCAGCACAAAGCGTTAAAGGGAAGGTGGTACCTAACAGTTGCCCATCAGGCCAACAGTAATGCGTTTGAGGACTTGAAAGTAAACCGTTTCAGAATTTTGGTCATTCATTTAAAGAAAAATCACCATTTTTGCTACTTGTCACTTAGCAAATTAAAAATTTGCCCCACTTTTTGATAACAGTATATGTAGAGAGAATTTTGCCCCCCTAAAGACTATTGTTGGGAAACAACTGGAGATTGAAAAGGTGTCAGTGTTGGGGTGTTGTTTTTTTCTTTTTTTTTTTTTTTTTAGATATGAAAAAAATTAGATACTGACATCTTTGGGAGACTGTTTTGTTTGTGTATCTGTCATCTTAACATGATTTTAAGTAGCTTAAAACTTAAGTACAGATGTTTATGGGGGTTAGTTCTAATTTTCACTCAAATCAGCCTTGACAGGGTACATAAAATTATCCCATGCTATAATTAACCATAGATGTTCAGCAGTCCTAATCTGTGAAAATACAATGATGATGGCATGTGTTAATATTATTTAAAGAAATATTTTGGGGACAAATCTTACTTTGTGAAACCTAAATTGATGGTGGGGTGATGAGTCTCATTTTGCACTGCATTCATTTATGTCTTTCAAATATCCTGAATTATTATTAGCTTAAAAATATCTGTAACTATTTATGCATACTTTGTAGATGAATCTTCAGAATCTTGGCACTTTGTTTTTCTATTTAATTTTAAAAATGTCCATATAGCACTCAGCTATTGGTCCAGTGTCAGCTGTCCTTGGAGGAGATGCAACAAAGGCTGAGAAACACGAAGGGCAGCACATCACAGAATGAGATTTACAAAGTTCTGCTGTCTGAGCCCTTCACAGGGACAAGCATCCTGCCCCCCCCGACAGCAAAACGTGGTACCTCAGGCTGCTTATGCATTCCCACAAAAGCCATGGTCACTGCCTTTCTTATCAAAGCCCACTAGAAGCAACCTGTCAAGATTGAGTATAGGTTTGGAATAAAAATTGTTTAATCATGGTTACTTCTTAATTTTTAATAGAGCTGTTATTCTTTGCAGATGAGTTTGGATTTGTTACTGTTTGGATTTGTTAATTGCAGGGCACAGTTCTAATTTGCTTTCATAAAAGCAAAATTGATACTATTCACTTTGGTCCAGTCGGTTTTTACTTACTAAGCTTTTTCCAGCCTGATGGAAAATGTGACAGTTGTGAGCTACCTTTTGGATAAAACATCATTTGCTCTCTAGCCTGATTTCCACATAGTCTGTGAGACTTTATTTTTTATATGCAGCTCT
Source organism: Tyto alba (assembly GCF_018691265.1). NCBI lineage: Eukaryota > Metazoa > Chordata > Aves > Strigiformes > Tytonidae > Tyto > Tyto alba. Next base: position 1,261,552 of record NW_024881316.1, read on the forward strand.
CTGAAAACGCGCTTTGCTCTGGTGGCACCCCTTGCTTGCCTACATTGTTTTGTGACAATTAACTGGTGGTTGATAATCAGCGGGTCTAAGTTATCTTGATGGCTTCTTTGAGGTCATCCTTAAGTCTCATAAGTAGATAGCTTCCCTGCCAAGCAGGATGTTTGCTGCCAAAAACATGGAATGTGCTCTTGTAACTGTCTGCAGAAAGGTTAGGTGTCAGTTCAGCTGTCGAGTCAAAGTGCATTTCTTAATTCAGACTGGAAGCTGCAGTGTAATGTGGAGGTTGTGGTTTGACCCAGGTTTATACCATTCCTTCACAAGCAACTATGATTTGCATTTAAATGTGTGATTGCCTACTTGAATTTCATATGTTTTGAATGACTTTATGACCTTAGATTAAAGGTGGTCTTGTCTTGTGCACTTTGACAAGCAGCAGCTGTCAAAACATGTGCAGTAATGACATAAGTTTTATGGTGGGGGCAGTTGGGTGTTGTTAAAAGCTGTACTGTCTCTTCTCACATCCACTGTTGGGGAATATAAAGTCCTGTGTTATTTTTAGGGAACCAAAATTCTATTCTCCAGCGTCATTAAAATATTTTTCTACTGTCGTCTGGATGATGAGTCAGTGCTTTAAGAAAAAGAATTTTTACTCTGACTAGTACTCTGTGGCTTCAGAGCTCTCGGTGAATTTCCTGCAAAAGCCAGTTTGTCAGAGAATATTTAGTATTCCTTCCGTAACTTGGTTTGCAGTATGGGCTTTTTTTAAAATTTAAAATTCCTGTGACTTTCTTTAGCAGTGGCCAAAAAAATTACAGGGAAGATGGAAGATAGGTAAGATGGAAAGTAAATTTTGTGCTATTTAATTGGTCTTGCCATTATTTTTGTTTTGTTGAGGTAGAAATGACGTCTTCCTTACTAGTATGTCTAGCTGGATAGTTCTGTTCATGTGTTATTTTTCTCTTTGCATTATGTATAATCCTCAGGGTATTTATTAATATACTGGCTTCAAAAAAAGAAAGTCCTGCCATGTAATGTGATTTGATAGCTGATTATATTTATAGCTTGGTGTTGTAATTAATGAAGAAACAGGCTATTTGAAGAGAGAGGGACAGGTGGAGCAGAGGTGACAGTGATCTTTCATGTGCATTTAACATGCCCTAGTAGCTGATTATAAATTTGAAGCAAGGTAGTGGTGTAAAGGAAGGAGAAAACATACTGAAGACATCAAATTTGGCATTTTTTGGCCAGATTTAGTACCTTTTCATGCTTCCTTTGTAAAATGTTTTAAAATTAAACTTGCTTTTTATCAAAATATAGGTCCACTGGCACATAGAATAAACGTTCAGCAGTTCTGGTTTTGGTAACCTGCACCTGACCAAAAGGGTACAGCCTGTCTGCCTTGTCAGGCAGGTGTAAGTAAACCTGTTTTTATCCTTGTCCCTAGTTGCCTTGGTAGTGTGATAAGCTCGATCACACAGCCCTAGCAGAGTGCTCGTATTCCTTCTGACCATCTGCCTAATCAAGCTAGTGAAAGATGCCTCTATGCCCCTGTTGTAGTGTCCCAGATATACTGATACCAGCCAAATATGTCCATACCAAATACACATATTTGTATACATATATATTTGTGTATATGGGCACACAGATATTTGTATTCATACTTACTTTTATGTGTTTATATGCAGAATATAGTTGTAACAGTCAAGGTAAACAAAGGTTGATTGTTTCTCAGACAAGGTTTTAAAGTATAGGAAAATATATAAACTGATTCTTAAATAAAATGACAGGCAGGATAAATTACAGGTGCCTCCTGTAAATTGCCTTCCGTTCTTTCATATGCCACCTATGAGTTCAGAAAAGATTTAAGTAGCTTAAATTCTTCTTGGCGCTCTGAAGAGGATCTAACTGATTTTTCTGTTTCATGTTTAAGTATATAGAGAGTGACCTGAACATTGCCAATTCCAGACTTGCTGCAGGGGAGTTCGGAAATGAGTTTTCTAAACAGGGTTTTGAGAAGTCTTATTTATGAATGGATGCTTATCTAACAAAGTTAAACAGCTGTATGTGGAAACCTGTCTGCTTTGCTTTTTCATTTCTTTGCAGACATGATGAAGGGTATTAATTGACGTGTTTTTTTTTTTTTTTTTTTTTTAATTTTGCTCTGATCTGTTTAAGATTTTCTCCTTGTCTATCTTATAATTGTTTTAATTATGCAGGGTGCATACCTTTTTGTACTTTAAAAAGTTAAAGGAATTATAGATCATTTCTATCTAAAAGAAAAGTCGAACAGGTGTTTGCCTAGACACCCCTTTTAACCTTTGGGTTTACTTACAAAAGCCCTGCCTTGATATCTTTACAGCTATTCTTACTGCCTTCTAACATAATATAATACTCTCTGCTTACCTTCAGTTATACCTGTAGTTTTTTCTTGCATGTAATAGGATGCTATCTTTATGTTCATCTCTCAAGATGAAAATCTTATAAATGATTTATTGTAAAAGATTAATGATAAACTGTATTTAATGATAAGCTTACAAAATAGAGCTGAACGCGTTACACACACATATATATAACATACAAATTAAAAACAAGTTGGTTTTGATGTTCCCTTTTTTTTAAAAAAAAAAACCCAAAACAAGAACAAACTGAAATGGTAGAGTTTTTGTCTATAATAATTGCATAGATACGTTGTGCTGTTGTTTCCCGAGACTGTGTTAGATGGAAGTCTTTCCCTTCGTGTTCAAATGTGATAGCCTAAATAGAGGGAAGAAAATGTCTGCTGAGCTATGTGACTGCAGTGAGAGAAAAAGCCTGCCTGGTTAATTATGCTGAATATTTTAAGATGCGTCTTTCTTTTCCTTGGTTGACTGAAAACAAAGGTTTCTGTAGGCTATTATACACGTATACACTGTAAAAGTGTAAGAAGGAAAAAAAAAAAAAAAAAAAAAAGATGATGTTGTCTGTGTCATTCTCCCCAAGAAAGGGAGTTCCGTGCTCCATCTTTGGGATCTTTGGAAAATTGCATGAAGCTTTCCCAGATGACTGTCCAGGGACTTCAGCAGTTCAAGTCTCCCCTTTTGCAGCTGCCTCACATCGAAGAGGATAATCTTAGGCGAGTCTCCAATCATAAAAAGGTATAAAACTACAAATGATACTTGGTAACCTCTTAATACACTTTCTGTTACTACTCTTACCTATTTGCCTATAAGGAAGCAAGGTCATAAATTAACTAAGAGAATAAAATTGTCAAGAATTCAGTCCAATACTTCCTAGATGATCTGTGCACTTTTTGTTTCTTTAAAGTCCATCTCAGGTAGGAGGTGGGAATGAAGATCAGAGATCTGGTAAGTGTAAAAGTAGATCAGTCTACCTTGACCTTGCAAATGAAAGAAACAGAGTTTCTTTCTTATTACATGGTACTATCTCTTATCTGATATTTTTCCAGAATGTAGCTGGAATATCCTAGTGGGACTCTTTTTTTTTTTTGGCTTGTTTGGCTTTCTGTCATTATTAATCAGTTTGATAGAAAATATACTTGGAAGGTAGCAGAGAGGAGTTCATAAAAGGGAAAAAAAATATAAATTACTGTGGGAACTATTTCAGATTTTGTGATCCTTTATGTATGAAAGAAGATGCTTTATAAAGCTCTCGCTGTGTAGTTGTAGTTGGGTAAGTGTTGGTGTTTGTGGAATTTAAGGACAAAAAAGTCTTGTCTGAATACCTCCATATGTTTCTTCACTGACTGTATTCAAACCTGCTTGTTTGTTTGATGGCAGTGTATCTTCAGGGAATGCCTGCTTAGAAACAGCCAGTTATCTTCCAGTAGAAGCTCTTGACTTTTCTGATAGTCTTATTACAATGGTTAATTTAGATCAGTCTTAAAAATACCCTTTTTATCTAATGGAAGTTTTGTTTAGCTTTAACTACAGCCTTAGGGGGTGTTTAAATGCTTCTGTGTTAGTGTGAAGAAAAAGAATTCTTAAGCACTGCATTTGTTTTTAATCCCCATTGAAGATGCTTGTTCATCAAATAGTAAGTAGTCTTTTCCTTCGGATGAAGTAGAAGAATCATTCTCTTATAGGTATCAAACACTTTTCTTAATCCAGCCACAAACTACAGGGAGAATACAAAAAAGTATGCAATTTTAGATGTATTTTTTGACATGTGCAGTATAACTAGGTACACGAATCAATGACTTGTTTATCTCATAATCCTACCTGTCCTTCATCTGAAAGAGGGAAGAGACCAGTTTATTACACTTGTTTGTACAGGTTTCCCATGCATTGAGGTCTTCACAAATAGTCCCTCAGATTGGAGGTATGATAGCTCTACCTGGATGAATAAAAAAAATGGTGTTTATAATGGTGAGGTAATGAAGTGGTCAGACAAATCTGTGTTTGGTTTATCCTTTTAGCTCTGCTCTGCAAATCTTAAAAGGAGTAGGTTTAGATTTGTTTGCAGTTCAGTATAAAAAAAAACAAACCAAAACAAACTTGTACTTAATTGTTCCTGCTGATATAAATCTCAAAGCGCTGAAGTACTCTATCTAAACAAAGAACCTGATTAGTAAGATTTGTTGGCTTAGCTTTCTGAAAAAGCTGGATGAAATAAAAGTTTTATAAGAAATGTATCTAGTTTCTAGGGGTGACATCCTAAGAAACTCGCCAGTGTTCAGAGCAGTGCTGTTTAGCAGGTTTGAATGCAACCTCTTTGTTTTATTGTTTCTCAAAAGATACACTTGCTAATTTCCTAAAGTATGCTTTTTTTTTAATAAGAACAAATCAAATGGTGCATATATATTAGTAATATGGTGACACAAGTGATATATTATCAAGAATTTGTGGACTGTGTTCTCTGCTACCATGTGACTTCCTCTTTTTTTTTTTTTTTTTTTTGAATTCAGTATAAAATCAAAAGTATTCAGGATTTGGTGAGTTTGAAAGGTTCTGATCGTCGTAATTTACTGCACTTCCTAGAAGATAAGAAATATGATGAAGTTATGGCTGTTCTTGGCAGCTTTCCATATGTCACTATGGATATAAAACCACAGGGTGAGTGGGAGGTCCTTTTGTTCTGTATATGTCGCTCTTCTGACATTTTGATAGTCTGTTGGCAGTAAGATTTTGGAGGATGCTGAAACATGACTCTCCATTATTTATGTGGCCTGGAAATTACACACTTTTTTGAGTGGCGGGCTCTTGTACGTGAGATTTATGGTCTGAGGAGATAGAGTACACTGAAACATTTCACAGATTCCCAAGGTGGCAGTTGCTTCTCTTACAAGAGCTTATCTGATATTTCATCTGTTGATTTAATATTTCACGAGCAATGTGAAATTCTGGTGAAATACTGCTTTTATTAGCTATCTTAAAAAGTTGTGCTTATTCTAGAATTTATTCTTGGTTTACTCCAGCATGGAGAGTCCTTTATGAGATTCTGAGTTGGAGACCCCAATGAGTGAATAAATATTCATGGGTTCCTTTGTAATAATCCCCGTATAGTTTTTATATCTGGCAGAATTTGTCCATGCTATGCTTAGCTACCTTTTGTGCACACTGTTTCAATGAATGTGTAATACTCTTCCTCTCTGAAGATTAGGTATATTGTTAAGCAGTTCCTGTTAGGCAGCCTTTCAACGGAAAGTGAATTGGTTCTGCGGTCTCCTTTCCTTCTAGTTAGTGCTAGCAAATGTGAGATATCTGAACGGTTATTCTAATACTTGTTTCTAATTCATATTGTTACTGGGGTTACAGTGATCAAATTCAAAATGTGGCAAGTTTTGTTTGGGTAGCCTAATTTGTAATTTGGCTTATGCATAGCCCTCTGAGCAGCAAATGTTTAATGGAAATACCCGTTAAGGAAGCAAATGTGTCTGTTAATGTTGGTATTTCTAAATGTTGCTTATGCACGTTTTGGTTTTTTAAAAAACAACGAAACAAAGAACTTTATCTTATTGTAGCACAGGATTGTACATGGTCCAATTAATCTGCTTAAAATTCAGTCTTGGAGTACCTTCCCATAATTTGGCAAGCAAATTTTTTTGTACTTTTCTGCCTGTAGTTTCATTTGTCACATAACTGTACTCAGGTGTGGTATGGAGGATTAAACAATGCGTATGTTTTCCTGTTTGGCTCAGTATTACCATTATATAAAATATATATGCAAAACTAGTGAATAGTAAAACTCCTTTCTCGAGGGGGAGTAGCCATACATTTTCCACACTGGGATATAACTCTATTCCTCCCCAACCTGGGACATTCTCCAGTTCATAGATTGCAGATATAAACTCCTCAGTGGCTTTCCTGTGGGTTTTATGCTTGATGTTTTAGTTAAAATAATCATTGCTGTTCTTTTATTTTCCTTTGCCTTATACTTAAAAAAAAAGAATTAAATGCATGATTATTAATGTGGCATTGAAATTGAGTTGTTAATCATATGAAAGGAAAATCAAAGTTATGATTCCCAGAACAAATATAACAGGGTCCCTTTGGTCATGTGTGGTATTTCATGTTTCTGAAGTTTTATGCTTTAATATATAATGCACAATATTACAGAGTTATGGTTCCCACAGCAGCTATAACTTTGAATTTTCTAACTTTCATACAATTAAAAATTCAAACTCAATGTGTTACAGTTTGCTGAATTACCAGCCCTGATCCTCACAGTATATTTGGGGTTGTAAGAGACTTATTTAATAATATGTTGAAATTATTTTTTGTTAAAAATGCTGGAATTTCTGTGCTTATATTTAGACATAGCAGAAACAATGTTTAATGGAAAAAAAGGCTTTAAAGACGTTTAATAGGTGTGTTGCTTTTCCTTTTATACTAGTTCTGGATGACGAAGACAGCAACAATATTACAGTAGGTTCTCTTGTCACTGTTCTGGTCACGCTAACGAGACAGACCATGGCAGTAAGTATTAAGAATACTTGTTCTTTCAGGGTGACTGCAAGTATATGCTAATAAACAGACATTTCTCCTTTCCAAGCTAACATAGTGTTTTGTAAATATAGCTGTAAAATTAAGATTTGAAATTGAGAGCTTGTGCTCTTAATCCTCCCTTATGTTTTTGTTTCTGAATGAGAAAGTTTTCCTGGAATCAAACCAAAGTTCAATCTGACCCGTTGCAGTTGTCTAGGGAACAGTAAAAGAATATGGCAAGTAATACTGCCCTGAGATTTGTACGTCAGGAAAAGACACGTTCAGAAACTTAGTTCTTGAACTAGAATAAAATATTCACTGAAGTCCTTAGGACAGTGTTTGATTTCACTTTATGTGGGCTCATAATGTTGCAGATCTCTTGGGGTGTTTTAGACTCTTTTATGAAAGAAACTCAGTCCAGCAGAATGCAGAATAGATGTAATACAAAGGAGGTACACCAGTGCCACATGAAGAAAGTAGACTGTCGAATGGGTAGCAATATGGCACAACCAAAATAGTACTACACCCTAGTAATTAAACTTCTGACTTGTACTTATTTTTTTAGCTTAAAATGCAGTGACTTTCTTTGAACAAATATCTTAATGCACAGAAACTAAACAAACTTTTAGCTGACAAAGCCTATGGTGTCAATTTTTGCATCTGTACTATTCGGATAATTGTCTAAGTAAGCAAGGGTCGAGTTGTGCCTCTAAGGTAAGGCATACAAGCATGAGCACTACAGTTGAGGACCAGACTAACCACTGAAGCCAGGTCAGCAGAAAGCAGTCTGTATATCTAAGTACCCCATGTGTTCATGCTGTGGAAATTCTGGATTCATGATGTCAATAACTGAGGGTGCAGTAGTTAGAAGGTAGAAACACTGTATCACCATGCTGGATCTTAAAAATGAAGTAAACTGGAAGCTGTGAGCATATTGAACTGTACTTAAAAATTAAAACGTCTGACAGTATATAGAAAACTCATCTAAGATGTTTTCTATGTGAACTCCACTAGGCAGTCTGGAATTGAGATACGTGATCTAAAAACTAGAGCTAGCCTTTTATATGATTTTTTTTTTTTGTGGTGTTATCTCATATTTGCCATCTTTATATAAAACAGCTCCTTATGACTGAATTTTTTTTTTTCCGTAATGGCATATAGTATGCTTTGAAGAAAGAAATGCATGAAAAACTTCTATTAGCGTAGAGATGTTCTAGTCTACATAATACTAACATTGTGTTTTGTCTTAACGTTTCATATTTCTGGTTTGATTTGTTGTACTGTGTCCCTGAGTAGCAGTGCAGCTGTTGAAGTTTTTAATGCTCTGGCAACTGGAGCAGGATTTGCATTTTCCTACTGCTTGCTTTTGTGATACAGGATTTCTGTGCTTTATGAAACAAATAGATTCTTTGGAACAAGATAATACGTTGTTACTAAATTTCGTTGTAATGTTAGTGATGGAAAAATGCTAGACCAAATGTTCAAAATGGTGTTTCATTTTGATCTGTTAATCCCCTGTTGTGTTTGTCACTGATAAAAGAATTTGCCATAATGAGTAAAACCTTCAGACCTGAATAAGGTCATTTAGTTTAAGTTCAGATATAAAATAATAATTTACTCCTTTTGATACAGAAGGGCAATAATAGTTTTCACACCTTTCTCTAACCAGGAAGTGTTTGAAAAGGAACAGTCTATATGTGCAGCAGAAGAGCAACCAACAGAAGATGGGGTAAGTGAAGAATGAATGTTATTCTTGCTAGCTAAGGAGAACTTCCTTTCAGATCTTGAGTTGCTAATTGTGTGCTTCTCAAGCATTTTTTTTTTTTTTTTTTTTTTTTAGAAATGCCTATTGCAGTGTCTCTTGAGCTATGCTTTCTAACTTTGGTTCTCAGCTTAAAATGCTTAAAGTACAGTGAATGCCTGAAATTTAATGAACAGAATAAATATTTTAAATACTGCTTTCCTACAGCAAGGAGATGTCAACAAAGTTAAGAGTAAAGGATGGCAACAAAAGAATAAGGGAACCAAGAAAGCTTCAAAATCAAAGAAAAAGAAGCCATTGAAAAAGAAACCTGTACCACCTTCGCTGCAGCCACCGAAACAGCAGAAGCAAAAGCAAGCTAATGGGGTAGCTCATAGATTCATTCATATTTTAATATTTTGTTCAGTTTATCACTCCTAATCGAATAGGGGTTTTGTATCTGTCTGTTACATTTCATTCTATGCTTTTTTAAAGCATATCTTCTAAAATAGCATTTTTTTCTTTACGTTTAAAAACTACTGGTAAAATAATCAGAGAACCACCATAGTAATGTTTCCAGTGGCCTGCTGAAAGTTATGCCCAACTACTTTAGAATTCTGGCTTCATAGTCCCTTCTTACTAGTTCTTATTTTGCTGCCTTCTGGGAGGTGAATTGTTTCTTTACCTTCTACTTTTCCTTTAAAGGAATATACTGAAATGAGACTTTCATCTGGTAAATTAAGTAGCTTTACTACCTTTATGTTCCCATTGCATGGTATTTTCTCCACCTTCTGTGCTATGTTGTAGGTACTTTCTTATATTTTCTCTAATTTTCTTACGACTTTTTGAAATGCAACCCCAGAATCAAATACTGTTTTCTCCTATTCGTGTTATGGGTGCCATATGGAGAAGGAAAATTGCTTCCCTGATTCTCTTAGCACATGAGGTGAAAAAGATTAATCTTCACTGTAGGAATACTCTATGACACAAGAAGAGTGTAGATCAAAATAAGAAATAAGGGCTATGACCTTAAGACAGGTGCTGTGAATGCTGTGTACTGCAATAATGCAGACAAACTAAGTTAGAAGTTTTGGGTGTTTTATTTTTTATTTCCCATTAGGAAGTAGTTGCAAAAGAAGAAGAAGAGGAGATCTCTGATAAAGGAAGTGAATCTGAAGAAGAAGAAACAAACAGGGACTCTCAGAGTGAAAAAGATGATGGAAGTGACAGAGACTCTGACAGAGAACAAGATGAGAAGCAAAACAAAGATGATGAAGCTGTAAGCCTTACTCTTTCTTGAAGGGTAATGTTCCCTCTGGGGTTGAGAGAAAATGCATTTTAATCCTCTGGCATCCCCTCAGGCTAGGCAACACTAGGATGAAGGAGTAATATCAGTTCTCCAGAGGCTTTCAGACCTTGTTCTGGCATAAGAGCTTTGTCATTGCAAGTCTGTTTCAGAGAGAGCAGTGAAAAGTCTTTACAGCATAGACAGAAAACTTAAAAATGACATGAGAAAAATAGCTTAACTTCAGTGAAAGAATGTAATACTTCTTTCAGCTTAATTTTATTACTAGTTGCTGCAGATTTTGTGAAATAAAGCCTCTCCTTTGAACTTTGTTCTTTACATGCAGTGGCTGTTGCATACTGCATAATGCATACTATAAGCAACGAGTAGTTGAAGGAACTTGTACGTGTGCTTACTAAACTCTAGTAACTGTTAGTCGTTCAAAACTGTAATTGTAATTGAGAATGAGGCATTGTGGTGGTAGATGATTTCTGCACCACAGGTGCAGTGGAGGACTTGAGAGTGACAGCTGGAAGTCCCTTACAGGGTGACAGTAAGCTTCTGATGGGAAGAGAATCATCAAGCTTGTAACCAGAACTCTTACAGCTCAGGTAGTGAGTGTTTATAGGCAGTGCTGTAGAAGGAAGTGTTGAAGAATGTGTGCAAGCCCTGCAGATCTGTGTGTTGGGGTGTTTTGATTTTTTTTAATATTTACATGAATAGTCGCTTTAGTTTTACTGTTGCTTGACTTTTTTTTAAATTTTAATCTTACTGTATAACTTAATCTCTATGTGACTTTCCCTTTTATAATGTGTAGTGTAGCACAAGAACTTGTCATATATATATAATTTCCATGGGCTAAAATTTCTTCTTCTTTTTTGTAATGCAAAAGATGGGTAATGCACAGTAACTCTTTAAACTTGTCCTTGGCAGGAGTGGCAAGAATTACAGCAAAGTATACAGAGAAAGGAACGAGCCCTTCTTGAAACGAAGTCAAAGATAACGCATCCTGTTTACAGTCTTTTTTTTCCTGAGGTCAGTAATAGAAAACATTATAGTTGTGAAACATGAGAGTTAATATAATTCAAATGAATTGCTCTTTTTATATTTTTGCTGAGTTTATAATAAAAGTCTTAATACTCTAAAAGAATTGCTAATCTTAATTTAAAAAAAAAAGTCTGTATTTATAAAATCCTCTTAAACTTCTTCAGATACTTTCCTAAAAACTTTAGTGTAATGGTCTTTCTATCCAGTTCTGAGAGACTTGCAAACTGTGTAGGATTTAAGGTTCATTTTTTTGGTGGCAGTAATGCTAAAGTGTGATTTTTTTTTTTTTTTTGTGATCTGCTACATATAGATAGGTTCAGAATGAAATCTTTCAGATATGTAGGGATCTAATTTATAGTCCTTGTCTTTTTTTTTTTTTCTGCTATGGAACGTGAAAGCACATCAGGGCCTCTAATACAGAGGTAAGGGGTATAGAGTATTACTTGCTCTTTATCTAACTGCAAATTCCTGTGAGGGGAGGAGTTCCTGACACCTCCTGTGTTAACAGTAGTGACAGAGTTTGGGGGTCATTTGGATTAGCAGATTGTTTTGGCTTGCTGCTTGTCTCCTCAACACAAGCCTCAAGACAGCAGTTTAGTGGCAACACGGTGTGCAGCTGTGGAAGATGGAGAGGGTTGGCAAAGCTGTCTTTCTACCACAGCGTAGTCTGCAAGGTGGCGGAAGCCAATTGTGGAACAATCTTTCCTACAGAGCTCAAAACCAGAAGATCAGGTGTGGATGGGTATCGGAGAAAGGAATGTATCTGAGGGTGGTGGCTGAGTATAGGCTGAGCCTTTGGTGTTGAAAGTATGTTCCGATAGATCAGTTGTTACACAACTTGAAAAAGATGGGATTTCTCAAAGTGTGTGCTTTGTGTTGTGGGCAAATAAGTTAAGTCTTTGGGAGGTGACCAGATTGGAACCAGGAGGAAAGAGTATTTGGCCACACTTTCTTTCCAGGCCAGTGGTTCAGAGGGTTTTCCTTTGCTTCCCTGCTGTCTGGCTAGGGAACTAACCTAGGATCTCTTTTCTCGTGTCGTGCTATCTCCAGTAACAGGAAGGTGGGATGCAAGGCTTATGCTTCCTCTTGCAGTTTAAAGGAGACAACTGAGATGGGGAAGAACAGGAAAACATGAGGAAAAAAGGAAGACACTGTGTATTTGCTCCCTGTTTTCAGTTCCCAAGGCTTTTTATGTCTGCGTCCTGTAGAGCTTGTTACGTCTACGCCTGTAGAGTGTGTGCAAAATATACTCTCTTGTTCCCATGCTTGTGATCATACCGTGCCTGATGTTTTTACCTAGTTCTGCCATCGTTAGAAAGCAAAGTGTGGGAAGCAAGACCTGTTGCTAAGGAGCCAGACAAGATACACAAATAAACCAAAGAAACTGTTTTCCTGGAGGCCTTAGCTGAGAACTGTGTGGCTTTATGACATCCTAGTTTTGCAATGGCTCATCTTAATGCTGTATTTTCCAGACACTGCTAGGTACCCTCCCATCTCTCAGTGCAGCTTCAAGCAGTACACCAGTGTAACAGAAAAAGGTGTACTAGCATTCTGCTCTTCCGGCTGCCTTAGATCGTGTCAAATATGCAACAGAGTCTTAATGCCTCCTTGCTGTGAAGGCAGCTGGCTCTGGTCATCAGTCTAAACTCAAAACAGTGAGTATGTGCTGTGTCCAGTGCCATGGGGGTGCTAACTATTTGTATTTCTCTCTCTTTTTTTTTTTTTTTTTACACTGTACTGAGGGTTCCTTCAGAGACTTCACTTATGCTTACTCTGTACAGAGCTGCTTAAGCTGCTGATGGGTTTTTGTGATAAAACCTATATACAGTACTATGCTTAAAAAAAAAAAAAAAAAAAAAAACAAACAAAACCCAACCAACCAACCAACCAAAGACAACCAAAAACCTACATCTGAGCTGAATGCTTGAACTTGAAAGATACACACGTATTCTCTCGTGATAGTGCAGCTGTAAATTTTCCAACCTCTCTTCACTGGTTTCCTGAAAGTTGAATGCAGCTGTACTTGGTGCTGTAGCTGCAGTGGGAGCATGTTCAGATGGAGTTGATTTGCAACATCTGAAGAACAAAATCTGTCATACTCTGTTTGTTTTTTTCATCTGTCATTTAGAGTATTAGGGGTCTTGTGGTCATGGCCAGTTCAGAGGTACAGAGTTAAGGATAAAATGCTGCAGGTGTGTGAATCTATTTCCAGAGTTTATAGATGTTTTAGTGTAGCTGAGCCTAATACACTTATTCTGAGGATGTGGGATGTAGCCTTAACACTGTTTTATCTAAGTTTTTGGGCAGTTGATTCCTCTGCCAGAGATACATCTTTAATCTATGCAGGTTCCTAGATAATTATCTTCTGCTCCTACATCCACGGATTCAGAAACTGCACAGATTGCAGTTTTGACATTTTTAGGTAGAAACTGGCCCTGGTGTTCCAATTTCATGAACATACTGGTTCCCTGGCATGCCAAAGCTTACACCCATCTGTTAAAGGGCATTTTGCCCGCTTGCCTGTTAGCTTGCCAGATTCTCACAGGCATAAACTTTAAATTCCACCCAATAAGAGAGGGGAAATGACACTCCTGCACAGTTGTCCTTTCTATAAAAAAGAAAAAACAGTGGCACTTTGGGGTCAGGGGCTTTACTTCCCAAAAGTTTACTCTGTAGACTCCTCTGAGCATTAGATCAATGAATGTTGTTTGTTCTGGTATTTCTTTCCCCCCATAGCTGTTATTTTTACCAGTTTTTGTGAAAATTCAGTTGACAGTTTTGATCTTTGTTCTAAAAAAAAAAAATATTCCTTGCCACTGAGAGTGATGGAAGCATACACAATGTATAGTAAGTCAGCACAGTGTTTTGGTAACATCAAAAATGATGTATTGATACAAATGCAGATCCTTTTTCCTGTGGTCAGAGTTCTTATAGGCCCAGAACGGCAAGTACCCATTTCTGTAATGGATCTAGCTTCTGTAGTTCTTACTCATCTGTACTGTTTACACTGTTCATCCTTCTATTCCTAGAGGCTCCTTGGCTAGGAAATAAACACTTAGACTGCACAAGATTGTTCTTTGCTGCAGCTGTCAAGCAGATCGACAATTTATAGATAAAATAACTTATACTTAGTAATCACATGGGACAGTTTTTCATGAAGAGAATCACTTGGAATAGTCATAGAAAGGGCTTCTTATAATTCTACAAATTCTGGTCTTAAATAGTGTATGAATAGGTTTTTTTTGTCCTGTTCTCAATGCCTGTTGTTCGAAACATATGAAGGAATGTTGTTGCTTTACTGTGATGTAGTTGCGTTTACTTTTATACACTGTAAAATGGCCATTAACATACTGAATTAATTTTACACCCCTCTGCTCTGGGATTCAACAGTGCTAATCGGGGCGTTTCGGTTGCTGGTGTGAGTGTCTTGCTGTTGTAAATCTGTAGTTTGCTAGTTGAGTATTTCAGTGAGATGGTGATAATTATTACTAGCATAACAATTAATCACTTAAAAAGAGAAAAGGAGTTAATTTAGCTTTTTCAGGTTTTCAGCCTGTGTGACTTACATTTCAGATTGCCAAACATTTCTTCTGAAGTGTTTAAAAACAGGGAGGGGATTAAAAAAAAAAAAAACAAAAACAAAAAACAAAACACAAAAAACAAAAACAAACCCCCCAAAACAAAAAATAACCCAAAAAACCCCAACAAACAAAACCCAAACAAGCCAAACCACACACCAAAACTACTGAACTTTTGACTCTTTCAGTAGAGACAAAAATTCTTCAGATTCTACATATTAACAGCATTTGCTTCCCACCTGTGGAATTTGGAAGGGGCTCAGTGGTGGTATTAAAGTCCACTGTATCCTTTAATTCAGTCCTTCTAATGCTGTTAGAGTAAAAACGAAGCAAAGTAACCGCTTTCGTATGGCACTGAAGCAACCGCCTGATCATTGTTAGTGTAAATATCTAAAAATTGGCCTCCTGGTTTGGAGCTTCACCTGTAACTGGTGTAAGATGCACTCTGTAGGGCTCCAGTCTGCTACAAACGCGATCAGTTACCAGACCATCGGGTGTGGGGAAAAATTGTTTTGGAACCAAGCTCAGCAGTCTAACATTTGAGCTGTCTAAAAGGTGCAGTTTTTTTCCCTAAGGGTAAGATTATGCTGTTACCTATTGTTAGACTATTACCTATCTGCTAAAATACTTCCTCATAAACATGAAGTCGTCCCTCCCCTCCATTCTCACTTTTTTAAAGAAAAGACTTAAGGAGGTAAAGGAATGGAAACTTGCTTTGCAATACTAAGCTAGTTTCTTTGCGATTTCAACTTTCATTAAAGCAAAGTGGATTTTACCTAAAATGTGTGCCAGAGGGTTAACCAAAAAGCAGTAGTGGTTAAATGAAGAACAGTTGATGTTGCAGAGCTGTAGTCTTTCCCATTTGAAAATGGTTGTGTTTATGCTGCCGAACTGCAGCACAGTTTTGAAAATCTGGCTCCAATTGAGGGATAAACTACGATTTTTGTACAGTGTTGCTGTCTTTTGTGAAGGACTGCACTCATTTAATTTCATTTAGTTTAGGAACTCTGCTTTAGTGCCTGCAGCGGCAAGACCTTTGAGACCTGTAGCTATTTTGAAAGCTGTGTATGATAGGCAGCAGCTGTTGGGGATCCTATACAAATATCAATATTGCCTGCGGTTCTTACTTCCATGAAGTGAAATCTTGGTATGTCCCAATTCCAGCTTTCAGCAGATTCCCACTTTTTGTAGGGGGAGAGAAGTGGGGCAAAGGATACTTTCCTGAAAAAGATTGCTTACTGGGATGAGTACTTTATCAGTTTTTTGGCATGCCTTGCTTTATATGCTGACCTTTTTTATCCAGGCTGGATTTCTGTTAAAGAACCTATAATGCATGAAGTTGCTCATTAATCCTCAGTGGACACAATTCTTCAGAATGGTTCCATGTCTCGCATGGTATCTTAGGCTGAATGAAGTCTTTGGAGACCAACAGTTACTTGTGGTAACCTGTTTGCTGTCAGTGTGCAGTATTTTATACTACATATTTTATTCATACGCATTCAAGAGTTTTAGAAAAAAAAAGAAAACAACACACCAATCATAAACCGCTTCCTTTCTATTTGTATTATAAGGACCAGTGAATAGTAATTACCTGTTATAAAGCATGCAGGCATCATTTTATATGACTTCAGTAATCCTGTGGTGTTTTTTGTTTTTTTGTTTGTTTTTTTTCTTTTTCCTTCTCCCCTTTGTGAAAGGAAAAACAAGAATGGTGGTGGCTATATATTGCAGATCGGAAGGAGCAGATGCTAATATGTATGCCATATCACGTTTGTACACTAAAAGATAAAGAAGAGGTAAAGTACTTGAAGAGTTTTCTTTTGGCTTTATTACAAAACTGTAGTGAAGTGTCTTACGGTATGCAAATATTTAATTTTAATTTTTTCATACTTATCTCTTAAGATGGAAAACAAGTTTTACTCTCCTGATAAAAGTAGAGAGGAGCCTTTTAACTGTGAAAATGGATAATGGAGAAAGACAAGATAAGATTTTCAACTTTCTTTGCAGAATGTTTTTTTTTTTTTTTTTTGCCCCCTGGTATCAAAAGCTGATGAAAGTCGGTGTTCATACATAGTGATCATTCTTAAAGAAAGTTACTCAAATGTGTGAGAAATACTAAGTGTTCTTTTCCTGTAAAGCAGAGCCTATGACAAATTAATTAGTCTTGGCTCATATGAACCTTTCTGAGACTGTAACCTTTGGCTGTGTTCCTTGTTTTTCTGAAAAATGGAGATTTGATGTATTTTGTTCTTTCAAACTAGATTTTATATTCAATTTCAAATAACAGTAGAGTTAAGTTACTACTTTCAGCAGAGTAAATATTTTAACCTGTTTGGGGGTTTGAGATTTAGGAATCATACAACAGGGTGAAATTAGGTACTTAATGTAGAGTTACTTGGTCTAATTCAGAAAAAAAAGGTGACTCGATGATTATTCAACTTTCATAGGAAGATACTGTGCTTGAGTATTATGTCTCTTCTCTGCAGCTATTTTATCATGTAGAGATTTTTCAAAGAATTATCACTTGTAAGAAACTAAAACTTTTTAAGAAAAAAACCAATTATTATTCTGTAGTAGTATTTATTGCTCATTAAGAGTTCTCAGGTATTTGTTCTAACGTGTCACTTGAAAACAGTAAGAACTTACGGTGTGAATTCTGTTTTATAGGTAGAGCTGAAGTTCCCAGCACCAGGCAAGCCTGGAAACTATCAGTACACAGTTTATTTAAGATCAGATTCATATATGGGGTTGGACCAGATTAAACCATTGAAGGTGATGATTGTGTTACATATTTCTATTATTATCATGGTTTGAACCCAGCACCACAGCCGCTCATTCCCCCCTTCCACCCCAGCGCTGGGAAGGGGAAAATAAAGCGGTAGGCTCAGGAATTGAGATAAGGACAAGGAGTGATGACTCACCCATTACAGTCATGGGCAAAGGACAGACTCCTTAGGGGAGAAAAAAAAAAAAATTAATTTACGCACCACCAACACTTAACAGAGGAGGACAGTGAGAAGCTTTACCACATCTTAAAAACAGCTCCCCCCTCCCTTCCCTTCTTCCTGAGCTCAGCTCTGCTCCTGATACCTCTACCTGCTCCCCGCAGCGGTGCAGGGGGCAGGGAATGGGGGGTGCAGTCAGTTCCACTGCTCCTTTTTCCTCAGGGGGGAGACTCCTCGCATTCTTCTCCTGCTCCAGTGTGGTTCCCCTCTCATGGGAGACAGTCCTCCATGGAGTTTCTCCAACAGGAGTCCTTCCTGTAGGCTGCAGCCATTCCTGAGCTGCCCCAGCATGGGTCTGTCCTGCATGTTGCAGTCCCCCCAGCGCCAGGTTACAGCAGCGGGGGCTTCTTCCCATGGAGTCGGGGTCTCGTTCAGGCGCGGTCACCTGCTCCAGCGTGCGGTCCTCCACGGGCTGCCGGCAGATACCTGCTCCACTGATGACTTCCGAGGGTGGCAGGGGGCTGGCCCTGCCATCTCACTGTGAGCTGCAGGGGGGGCTTTCTCCTCTCTTCCACTGACCCGGGTGTTCGCATAAGTGTCCTCCTTACAGCTCTTCCTCACAACTCCAACTCCTCCTCTCAGCTTCCCCTTCTTAAATTAGTTATTGCAGCCACCGTCACTAATTGGCTTGGCCCTGGCCAGAGGTGGGTCCAGCTTGGAGCTGGGGGAGCTTCAAGAAGCTTCTCACAGTGGCCACTGCTGTAGCCTCCTCCCCTGCTACCAAAAACCCCGCCACCCCACCCCCCCCCCCCCCCGCATAATTATACTGAAAGCTACTTCGTATGGCTATCAAACCCCCAAAAGTCCTGTTAAGGATTCAAGCTGTCCTAATTTTAAAACTGTGGCAAGGAAGGACTTAAAAGTCGTTTCTGCCTGATGCCAGTAGTGGCAATTTGATGATGAATTAAATGGGACTAAAGTTCACGACGCTTTCCAGTGCCTGAATGTTTTAATACATGTTTTCTCACATTCATTATTCAATTTCTGCGGTATGGTTGGCTCTGGCTTTACACCATGCCATTTCCCCGCCCTTAGTCCTAGATACGTGCAGTTAATGAGAAAAATCTGGCATGCCTTGTTTCTGGAAGCAGTTGTGGTGGGTTTTTTTTGGTGTTTTTTTTTTTGTTTTTATTTGGGGGGGGGGGGGGGGAAGGTGTTTCTTTTTTTTTGGTGTGTTTTTTTTTTTTTTTTGGGGGGTGTGGAATTAAATGTTGATTTTTGTGGGGCGAGTCATTTGTTTTGTTTTGTTGGGGGGTTTTTTGTTTTGTTTTGTTTTTGTTTTCCCTAATTTGTGTGTATTGCCTGTAACCCTTTCCCCCTTGTCTTTTCTTTCTTTATCCAATTACAGCTGGAAGTTCATGAAGCAAAACCAGTGCCAGAAAATCATCCACAGTGGGATACAGCAATAGAAGGTGATGAGGACCAGGAAGACAGCGAGGGCTTTGAAGACAGTTTTGAGGAGGAAGAGGAAGAGGAGGAAGATGATGATTAAACAATACTATTGATTGACTACACTATCTGCACACACTGTAAACTCTTGGTCTGACTGTGGAACTGTACAATAACTAAGAAACACAGTACAGAAGCTTTGAGAAGGCTGAGTTTAATTTTTCTTTACCAATTAAGAGTGCATTATGTAACTTCTCAGTGGAGGTGAAACAAATATGTTGCCATTGATACACCTTGGAATATGCTTATGGCTCATTATAGCCTTCAAGTGCAGGATGATGCATTTGTTTCAATTGAAAATAAAAGCTTTTTTATTATAAATGTCCAAAAGTGTGGGCTATGTATTGTCTGATCAATTTAGGGTCCAATTTAAATAAAAGGTACTATTAGCTAGGAGCAAACTTTAAATCAATCTTTCCGCATTAGGAAATTATTTTAGAAAACATTTTGGTATATTTAACATTCCAAATCTCTGTTGATCGAAACAACATCTGCTCAACTTTCAAAATTGATTGGTTCTGTGGTATTCATTAAATATTTTGCTGTGATGCTGCTCACATCATTCATAGCTTTAAAAATCTGTTTTACTTAACTTGATCATTATGAATTGGCATTGTACCCATTGCCACATTCCATATATTCTGGAGGGCTGCTTTTTTAGGACTGTTGCCTTTTTATGCCCAAGATTATAATGGAAATCATAAACTTTCTTGACTCTGCCATAGGATATTTACTAATGGCTTAAAACATTTTTAAGCCTTTATTTCAGCAGATCAGCAGAAGATCTGAGTCTTTTGATAAAAAATGTCGGAAAGCAATTTTGGGATCATGTGTTACAGAAGTTGGTGGCTTTTGTGTAATACCTTTATAAAGGGTACGTGCTGAAAGCTGAAGCATATTCTTAACTGAATCTACCTGACACCGTCGGAAACATTTTAAGGGTAAAATAACAACATGCAAAGAGGGCATGTTTTGTATCAATTTTGAATTCCCATCAATAAACTGGACAATTTGATGGCTGTTTGCATTTGTAATAGTGTGCATCTCTTTGTCTGAGTTTTTTTACCTCAGTCTCCTGCAGGGCTGTAAACAAGACAGTGATTCTATCCCTACTCCTGTTTTAAAAAACCCAAACAAGTCATAATTAAAGAGTAAGTTCTGGGAGGAGAGAATCAGGGCTGTTAGTGTATTGTATGACTTGACAAAGGCCATGGGTGGATTCTTTCTTCCTCTCAATAGAACAAATGAAAGTGATTAATTCAAAGTTGCATTTCTGTATTTCAGTACGAGTGTTCTGGAAGTAGGAACAGAGATACATCTGTTCCTATGTACTGAACTATGAAAATGCAGTGCTATAAAACATGACAAATTGTCATGCAGGAAAATTTCCATCCTATGAAAATTGCCCAAAGCCAGAGTAGGTGCACACTAATTTGTGACCTTGTTTATTAGAAAGGGTATGTCACTTCAAATGCAAATTTACATTGTTAACGTTCTTTGTAATTGCAATAGTTGCAAACAAAATTTGAAGATGTTCTAAATGAGATGGTATTTTTCAAAGTACCCCTGATGTGCATGTTGTGCAGGAAAAACTCTTGAGAAGCATAAGCAGTGTCAGGGATTCAAACTGGGGAACGAAGACTAGGTTTAAATTAAATGGCTCATACACTTGATGCCTTTTAACTCCAGATTTTATTTGCAAGATACAGTAGAGAAATAACAATAAAAATTTTTAAAAAAAGCACCTGTTGCATTCCATAAGCTTTCAAGCCAAATACTGTGCTGATGAGAGAAATGCTTGAGGAAGAGTCACCAGAGTTCTCATTATCATAGTAGGCAAAACGAATGCTAAACTTGCATCGTTCTGCCAGAACAATTCATAGTGAACTTCTGCAGTTATTAAAAGTTGGGAAGTGATTATAGTTAGGAGACATAATTGATATTAAGAGCACGGGGAAGTGGGGGGAGTGCTCTGCCTACTGATCCCTAAATCTTACTATTAAGGTATATACTTGCAAGATGTGAATGCATTGAAGTGATTTTTATTAAAAAAAAAATAAAAAATCACAGCCCTGGTCTGAACACCGAAGTATTTTCTCAAAGATTGAGGCTGACAGCTGGGATTACACTGAAGGTCTGCAAACCAAGGATAATTCTATTGAGCTAACAAAGGCTAAATCCAATACTACTTCAAATGTAGGTCTCCTGTATAGCCAAGATAACTTACTAGAAGATGTGAGGCAAAGAGTTGCAGTGATACTGGAAGTCTTCATAATGTGAAGAAGGCATGCTGATGCTTTTTCTCCTAAAAAATATCAGCTATATAGTTGTGCATCATTTTACAGCACCTTCTGAGACAGATGCAAAAATGGGGCCAAGGAGCTTCACACAATTAAAAACACGAACTGCAGATGCACAACTCTTAGGAGTGTTTCTGTGTAATGGAATTGTCTGTCGTGTGGGGTGTCCGTTAATAACCATTGCTTAATAGCAATTTGAAGTGCCATTCAAAGGTTGACCAGCTGTCTCTTGCATAACTGTTACCAGGATGGGTAAAACTACAGGAAGAAGCATCGTCTTGCACTCACTGTTGTGTGTGCCTAGCTTTTTGATAGGCGTTAGGAATGAATTCAGCCGATCTTACACCTAACTTTTCTGAAACTCTGGACTAGTAACCGAAAGAGTTAATAAGTTGTAGAAATAAAATCTGCTTTGCTGCTGCACCCCCTGTGGAATAGTGGCCCGAGCATAATTTGGAAAAATCTAGTAGTGTTTCAGCGTGAACAGATTAATTTCTGCCCTTTCGCTGTCATGCTCCCCTTTCGTAGCCTCTTGCTCTAGATCCGAGTAGGCACGTGCACAGCTGGCCTGTCCACCCAAGCCGAGATGCTGCAGACACCCTCTGGGCTTGCAGAAGCCGCTTGTGAGGGGCAAAAAAAAATTGGGCTTGGCTGGAATAGGCAGGAGGGTGATGCAGCGCAACTGGCCCAGCTCGTGTATGGGTACGGGGTGCTGCAACTCGCAATTAGTAGAGGGGAGCACCACGAATTAGATCCAGGGCAGATAAACACTGCTTACTGTAATACAGGATAAATTTGAAGTAGGTGTGTGTAGGCAAAAGGAACAAGTTGTAAAAATGGGATTTTTTTTGTTGTTGTTTCTTTGTGTAAAATGATTTAACCCTCTGGCACCCCGCCCCAAAATGTTGACAGTGGTTGAATAATATTAAAGGAAACCTCTTTTTTTCCAGCCCGATGCTGGGTGGCTGGGAAGTTATACTTTTGCAAAAAACTGATAAACCCTCTCTAAACCGCGGATGTCTTGTGAGTAGGGAAACCCCTAAGCTCTAGAGGAAGAGAAGGTGCTTTTTCAAACGAGCAGCTGTAGTTCCAGGCCGAGCTCCAGCAGAGGGAGGCAGGGGCATGGATTTCTTCAGGAAAACCTGGGATTCTTTCTGGGGATACCTAGTGTAGTTTGAGCTGTAGGTTTGGTTTCGTTTTCCCCCTTTCTGGAGGGGGAAGGCATAGATGGAGAGTTTTTTTATCTTTTTTTTTTTTTTTTTTTTCTTTTAAAGAAACTCTACTGTTACATGTGCATTCCCCCTATTTTTATGTCTCTTTATCTGTGTTTTTCCTCCCCCCCCAAACTCCTTGCTGACTTTTCATTTAAAACCTGCTGAAGGAAACCTCTTTTAAGATTGGAATTATTTAAATTGTGTTTATTATTTTAATGATTATTATTATTTAATTATTTAAAAATAAGAACCTGTCAGAGAAAGAAAGGCAGGGCTTCCTTTTGTAGCAGGAATTGGGGTGTTAATGAGTCCATTTTGAGCCTTAAACATTGCTTTGCATTAGTTTTTGGAAAGGTATTTGCGTAAGGTGGGCATTGTGAAGGTATTTCCAATTCAGCCGTATTTTAAGCTCTGCAAAGTGAACGTTAGGTGGTTCTACCGTGAGGATAGCTGTACCTGGAAGAGCTGATTTACGGGGTACCAGGGATGCCTTGTGGGCACTGCAGCGTGCTGTGATCACTCGAGTTTTACATTCTGAGCAGAGACATATTTAAAAATGCCCCTGGCAGTATCGTCTTTAAAATCTGTGCGGCGCGACGGTGCTCTCTTTTTCTTAGGGCTTGCTGAAGTCTTGGCAGAGCAGCCGAGTGCTGGATTAGAGGCTAAGCGTGTGCTTAAACTTATTTCTATTCAGTAAGGTAAGCAGGCGCTTTGCTGGCTGTGCCATGTTGGGGCCTTGGCAAGTTGGGGAACAAGTAGGAGAGAGAACTTGGGGTGACCTGCGTTCAGTATTGAACTCTAGACAGGGTACCAAAATTATATACACCGTACATCCAGGTGATGTTCATGTCTTGCATGTAATTTCTTTCATGTCAGTGTTTTGTTTAAGATGCAGTTTGAGCCCCCACACAGACACTATTCAGTTGGTAGAAATAATTTGCTGCCAGAATTGTTTATCATTCAGTTAAATAACAGAACTGTTACCGGCAATGAAACCTATTAATAAATCTAGCATGATAGATTGTAAAGCTAATGACAATATTTTTAAACCAAATTGCATACACTCTACCTAGAATTTAATTTCAAATGTGTGCTGAATCAGAAAGCATTTTCAACCTTTCACTGTGTGTAAGCCTCCCACATTTGTGCTCCAACAATTAAACAGGGAAGACGTTACAGTTACATTGCATGTGTGGAATTTAATGGCGCAAAGGAGACTGCGTGGACCGCCCAAAGCAATCGATGGATACACACCCCAAACGAACACAGGGGTCAGAGTGAGTCCATCCTCACTGACACACCAGACTGACGTTTCCTGCAGCTGAGAAATGGGATAGCAGTGGCAGCGGGGACTTCGCCTTTGTGTCTCCAAGCATCCGTACTGAGATGCCCAGATTTATTTGTGTGCCATCTTCCCGTTGGGGAGACACTTCAGGAGCGGGAGGTGTGGAAGGCCAGCATCATATTGTTTCCTGGGTGTTTTATTTTTAGGTTCCTGGTACACAACCCTTTCTCCATGCCCAGATCTCAGCTATGGAATTTGTGCTTTCTAATGTATGCATGTGCAGTAAATTAAACTCAAATTGAATGACCAATTTCCTTACAGCTGAAGCTCCATTAATTACTATGTGTAAATCACATTAGCTGAGATTAGGTTCTAATAGCTGTAAAATAGACACTGTCCATGACAGGGTGGCGAGATTTGGAGGCCCAGGTGACAATCACTTTGGTTGCTTGAAGCCAACAGATGAAATGTGGTAGTTCTTGCTTCGTTTTGCACCCAGCTGTTGGGGCACCCACGCCGCCCAGCTGTGCGGGGCCCTCCAGATCAGTTCAGATGCAGGAGAGCCTGTTGCTCTCTTGGCCCAACGTACAAGGCACGGGAGGCAGCTTGCCACGGGGAGGCAATTTGAGCAACCCCATCTACGTCATTAGGTTCTCTTAAACATCACGTGGCAGAAGGGACTGCTGCGCACAGGTACTTCTTCCTAATGTGACGAGGATTTACTCTTCGCAGTTAACTTCCTCACATAACGTTTTATCTTGGTTGTATCTTTTTATGGTTCCCTCCTGATGTAGATTTGTTAGGTGTATTTGATCCCTTTTTTATCTCCTCCTTCATTGCAATCGGGGCTGAATAGTTCATTCAGATGATGAAAAGCTGCCCCATTACGTTTTACGTTCAAATTCACATTTAATATATAGTATGTACGCTATAAGTTTCCAGTGATTTAAAATATGGAGACTTCTCTACACAGGCTCTTCACTTCTTGGCAAAAATTGCCTTAAAACTCTCTGGCCCATCTCAGCAAGCTTGTAAGGCTCGGAGGTGATCAGGCAGGGCAGCTGGGGCCGGTCCCCGTAGTGGGGTCCAAGTGGCCCATGTCACCTACTTACGCCCTACCCTGTCCCCCTGCAAGGGACCCTCTGCTCCTGGGTCCCAGAGCAGGGGGTCGGGCCGTTTTGGGCGAGCGAAGAGCCTCTTCTCCTGCTGGTGTTTTTGTCTGGTAGCTGTGGAAGTCAGGACGACACCCCCCCCCACACACACACACACCTGAAGGATTGTCTCTTTTGGAAAGAGGGTGTTGGTGGGGGGTGGCTGGGTGCTGCTGCTCCTGGCGCGATGACAGCGTCCCCTCTGCGGTGACACCAGGGCTGGCTCTGCCGAGCCCACGGCAACAGACCGGGGGGGGTGCTGCATCGGGCACGATGGAAGCAACGAGACAAGCCAAGCGTTAAAAGCAAGAGAGGGGGACGGGTGGCAAGGCCGGGGACACCACCTTCATTATGAACTCAATGGAAGCAGGAGGCTTAAAAGAGGAATAACCAGGCTGAAAGCAACTTCGTTTGTCCAGTCCGTTGCCTCCTTGCAACGTCAATGCCAGAGCTATCCCTATGCCCAGCGAGCCTCTAACCTTTTCCTCCATCAGGCCGTGGATGGAGATGCCTCGAGCGGTGCCTGCGAGATGTCACCGGGGCGCCAGGGCCAGGCAAGCAGCCGCAGGACAGCGCGAGCCGCCTGGCCAGCCCGGCACCTTCCGCGCTCGCCACTAAAAGCCAATTAAATCAAAAAATAGAGCGACATCGCTCGAGCCCCGGCGTCTCTTAAAAGGGAAGCGTGGCCCTCCTGGTCAAATGTGAGCCGGGGAGACTCACAGGAGTGACAGCAATTAATCACGGCGTGCTTTGAATCTTTATGTAAGTGCTCAGTGTTAAATATGACGACGGCAACGACGCGGAGGCTGACACCAGCCTGTGTAATCCAGGTCTCTGTAGATGTGAGGTTGTAGGCTAGAGAGTAATAAAATAATTCAGCTTGTTAGACACAGGCAAGGCTTTTTGGTACGCTCATCATGCCAGCCTCAAAAATGATGGAAGTGTCAAAATAGCAGAGGAGGGAAAATATAAGGAAAACCCTAAAATCAAGTCTTTTATTTAAAAAAATACCACCACTAAAATTAATTTAGTTTTATTATAACCACAATATGATTTCTGAAGTTTAGTGTGTAAGCGATTCATCAGCTAGCTCAAACAATGACTGGGAAGTATGTTTTGGTTCTGCTTTGCTTTTTTTTTTTCCTTTTTTTCTGTTGGCAGCTATTCCACAGCTGGAAAGAAAATTTGACCCATCTCTGGCATACAGCAGAGGCCACTTGCAAAGCTGAAACCTCCTTTGCTAGTTCAACTAATTGCTCACCTGTGACAGGATCTGACAAGTCTCCACAGAGTTACATGTGGATGAAAGACAACGGAGCCTGGGATTCTGGATTTCACGTGACTTTGTGGTGCTTTGGGGCTGAACTATACCAAGGTACTTCCTCTGCTCCCCAGTAAAGTAAAATCCAGATATGGATCATCCTTAGAAGCTAACCAAACGATGAAACTTTGATATATTTCTGATCTCTGCTGGTATTTTTTTGAAGAAAAATGGTGTATGGCCAAGAGACGTAGCCGGTGTCGGTTTTGTCAGCGAGGCGAACGTGCGGGCAGGCGCCGCAGCTGCCTGGGGAGTTTCCCGCCGGCGGCAGGACAGCCCCGCTCCCCAGCTCCCCCCCCGGGCATCGCACCCCCCGGCAGCGTCCCGGGGCTCCCCGTGTCCCCCCCCGCCACCACTGACCTCCCGCGTGTCTGTGGAGAGGGGTTTCTGTATTGCCTCCACCTCGGGGATGTGCATGATGGGTGGGAACCGGCCGCTGCAACCGGTGTTGGACGTGGCATTTTGGCGTACTGACAGAGGAGGGACGCCTGTCCCATGTGCCCATCCGTCAGGTTTTTTGGGGGAGTGCTGTGTTTATGTTCCTAAACCCATGCTCATCACCGAAGCGCCTTCTTCCACCCAGCCCCCCCCCTTCTCCGGGTGAAGAGCTGTGGGGTTTGAGCCCTTTGATCACCATCACTGTTCAACAGGCTCTAAACTGCACCAGGGTTTGGCTGCCAGGGAGGGTCTGCCCCTCCTTGGCTGTACAAGCAGATGTTGTGTAGGGAAGTTTCTTGACTGAGTTTGTATGCAAACAACATACAGCTCCTGACTGCTGATGGCTATCCAACTCCCCGGCTAATTAAAATCTATAAACCGTGCTGGCAGATGTATTTTAAAAAATAGCTATGCTATACTATGACTATGCATGCGTATTGACTAAAAATAGCACTTGCCAAGAGAAAAAAGAGATAATTATGGTGAATTCGGATAGTGGCAGATTTTATTTTTTCTATTGAATTAAGGAAAAGCAGTATGCAAACATAGCTTATATAGAGACATATATCTTTACTGCTCTTTTTGCTATGGAGAGAAATCAAATCTGCTGGACTTGGACATTTGTATAAAATTTTATTACATGCAACCGGTTAAAAGAAAACAGCTTTCTCTCTGACGAGTTTTGCTGAGGGTGGCAGCTGAGCCTGCCCCAGCAGGAGTCAGGAGGTGGCACCATCGCACCTCGTCCGCCCTTTGGCGCTGGGGTGTGAGCGAGTGTTCAGGCTGGGGGAGAGGCTGGGGGTGCCACCAGGCCCTGTGGCAGCTGCTGGGGACAGCCTGCGGTGGAAGCGCTGTTTCCCCCCTGCCGGAGTCAGTAACGTCCAGAGACCAAATTTTTGGGGGCCGAACCCTCGGCTGGAAATGGCTTTCTCGGCCTTCACCTTTCTCAGGTGTGACCGGCACCCTGCCTCGCGTCTTCAGCACTGTTTCCTCCAGGATTTCTGTGCCAACATGCTCTCAGGAGCGCTGTGTTTTTCGGGGTGGGAAAAACATCGGCTTTCCTAGTGCCAGCGCAGTTTTCCAAGCCTGAGGAAGGAGAGAGAGAAGCCACAGAGGGGGTGATTCTGCCCTGGTCCAAGGGGAAAGGGCCCGTACCAGGGCACGGCGTGCACCGTGGCGGCTGCTGGGGGGTGAGAAGAGCCCTGCTTGACCCCCTCCTCTGCTGCTGGGCTGTAGGTGTTTAACTGCTTAAGTGCCTGGGGAAGCCCTGGGATGGAAATGACTGTGACAACAGCCAAGTAATCCAAGGAACAAACCCCCTCACCTGGAGGATTTTTTTTTTTTTTTTTTAATTACTGTCCACACCCAGATAACTCTACTGCACAAAGTTAGGCTATTTGAGCCAAGTTATTTGAGAAAGGTGCTCAAAATAGGAAATGTTTAGATCGCTGCTTCTGCCACTGTTTCATTGAGCTATTAATTGAATTTATTATTGCACTATGATATTATATTTGTTAAAGTGGATTCCTTTTATTTGTCAGATGGCAGTACCTTTCGTGCCAATGCCCTGTGCTCTGGGCACGGGAGGGAAATGGGCTGTGCCCGCTGCAAGGTCACCCGTGGGTCTGCTCCGGGCAGCCGGAGGGGAGCAGGGTGCTGGTTATGCCTGGTGGCAGCTGCAGTAGCCGCCGGGGTGGAGGGGAAATATATCGGCTGCACGAAAACCCTCTGTCTGTGTATTATTGCAGTTCTTATAAGAAAAAGCTAATGTTTCAGTGTGTTGGCTAATGTTTCAGTGTGTTGGCTAATACGTTTCAGTGTGTTGCTTGACAAATAACAGTTCCGGTGCGTACTCAGCGAAGAGGTTCTAATTCAGGTTTTCAATGCCTTGTCAGGCACTTCTGTAATTAGCAGCAGAAAGTCATGCAAGAAAACCTAATCCTGACTCTTCCTTCATCTTTCCGTGGAGCGAGATGTGGTGATTGCCATCCACCTCGGCATTCCCGGAGCAAGCCCCTCTGCTCAGCGTCTGCCGAGTCAGGGCTGAACGAAGGCGCGGTGCCGTGCTGTGCCACGGCGGGCTGCCCGTTCTGCCGGGAACAAACCTCCGGAGATGCCAATTCAGGAGCCAGCGGGGGCTCCGTCAGCCGTACGGCAACGTTTGCCAACGCAGAGGCCCGAGGCTGGCACCCCTTCCCCGCGGGGCCGTCCCTCTGCCGCTTGTCCCCCTTCACAGGAGAGTTCGCCGGGTCGTTGATGGCAAGGGTGAAGCCTCGACCTGCACCCAGGCTCGGAACAGCGAGGCTGTCGCCCCGCAGGGTGACGTGCAGGAGGCTGGAAGAGGGGCCAAGGGGCTGGAGGGGAGAGGGGGGCTCCTTCCCCTTGCACCCCGCAGCTTTTCCCTACGCCAGCGTCGGAGCCGAGGGAGGCGGCTGTTGCGCCGGGGAGGACCACGGCAGCCTGGCCGCTCGGGCTCTGCCCCAGCAGATCGCTGTGTGCTGGGTCTCGGGGGAGTCTCAGGAGAAAATATTCTCAGATAAGCAAGTTAGTGCATTACACCCCAGCCGGCCTCGACGTGACCTCCTTGCACCGGACCTGGAGGTGCATCACTGTTTTAACGTCACAGCTGACACTGGACAGACAGAAACGGTCCGTGGGGAGTCACCTCAGTTGTGTAAACAAACATATATAAAACGACCATGTGTGCCAAGCACCTTAACCTGCGGAGATGAATAAGGTTCCTTTCTTTCTTATCTGCAGCAGGTTGCTTTGGTGCTCCAGGATTTTGGCTACAGCTTATCACAACTTATTCTGCTTGCTTGCTTTGGGTGTGGGGAATTTTGCTCAGGCGCTTGGCCCTTTTGGGTGCAGTTGCTCTTGGGTTTTTTTTTTTGGTTTTGTTTTTTTTTTTTTTTTTTGCCTGAAAGAAGCTCAAAAGGGAAGGGAGAAGGCATGATTTCTGCAGCTCGAAGGGTTATTTCTTTTATCACTAAGGATGCTGCGTGACTTTATTGCCTTTCTGAGCTCTTTAACACAGCAATAAACGAGCCGTTAAAATATTTTAAAATCAATAAATGTAATAAAGAACCAAGCAAATTACAAAGCCGCTCCTGATGCTTAGTGATTTGGGAAATAATCATGTCCTCAAGCGAGCAGTAAGTCGGGGTGGGGAGGTGACTGGGTGACCTTGCAGGGGCTGCTGTGCGGGGGGAGGGAGAGGCAGAGCTGGTCCAGAGCCTGTCCTGGGGGCAAAGCGGGGCTGGGGGGTGGCCGGAGGGCACGGGCTGGGCTGTGTGGGGGGACCTGAGTGGGGTGGGAACCCTGCCCTGTCACCCCTTGCCCATCCAGGCTGCTGCCAGGCTTTGATGTGGGAGTTTGCCTCGGGCACGGGCTTAATTTTCAGCTCAGCCTCCTGAGAAAATTGTTGGTGCGCGTCAGTAGGTCTCTGCGGCTTTACTCGAATTTAGCGACATGCCTAAAGGAAAGGTGACCTCCAGGGCTGGGCTGGGCGGGGGGTGACTGGCAGGCGGCACGGGGTCCCGCCGGCCTGGGGATTTCTTGCTTGCCCAAGTGCTGCCATCCCACCTCGTCTCCTCTGCTGGGCAAGCGGGAAGGAGCCGGGGTGCGAGCGGGGAGCGGTGGCAGCCAGGGCTGGAGTCACAGGCCCTCGCACTGCTGTTTTCAAAGGTTCACGTGTCTCAGTGACTTCTCAGCAGCTGTCCTCCCTGGAGACCTGCTTTCTTGAAAGATGAGGCCGCTCTTGTAATTAAGGTAATCGTTTTAATTCATTTCCTTAAACTGGACCCCATCATAACTTAACCAATTGTACCTACGCAAGCACGGGGGGGGGGGGGGGGGGGGGGGGAGGCTGGGGGGTTGAAGAATGTTGGGGCAGGTGTCACGAGATTGATTCAGCATCTGGAAAGATTTATAGGTAAAAATCTTGTTAAACTGAAATGCCTAATAAAGATGCAGGAAAAAAATCTCATACAGGGCATAACCCAGCCAGGCAGCTGCCCCAGAAGACCTGCTGCTGCCTTTTGTGTAGCAGTGGCTGAGGGGGTGAATGTCACCCCCTCAGCCAGGTGTTGGCTGGTGGCAGAAAGAAGTGCCCTAAGCCTCCCTTCCAGCCCCCCCATCTTCTGCCCAAATAGCAGGTAGGGCTGCACACGCTTAGTCTGTTTCAGGATATTTAATTTCCTTTCTCACTCACCCTGAATGCTTTCTGATTTCATGGAAATCTGAAGGTAATTGAATGTAATTGTTTAAAGAATTGAATTATTTAAATTATAGGGTAATGCTTGAAATAAAATGACAATCTGTGGCAGTTTATTAATGTTGGTGGTGGATGCAGAGCGGCGGAGCGCTGGGTGCCATCCCACCCGTGCTGGGAGCCCGTGGCTGGGGAGACACCGTGGTGCGAGGTCAGGATCTGGCACGGTCCTGTGTGGGTGACAACCCTCCGGGATGCTTCTCCCTCCCCAGGAGAGCCCAGGCCATGGCTGGGTTTGTCCTCCACCCGAAATGGCCTGGGCGGGGTTCAGCAAGAACTGGTCCATCAGGTCCCTCTTTGGGGGTGTTTCAGGGCATCTGTGGGGGGTGACAAAGATTACCGTGGACATCAGGGCTGTTCCCCTACCTGTTCCCCCTTGCCACATGGACGGTGATGGGCATCTGCGACCCCAACCGATGTCACTAGCAAAAGAGGATCCCACAGCAAACAGTGGGGCAGGGCTTTGATGTGGCTGCTGGTATTTCAGGTGTTCAAGGGTGAAATCTGTGTACGTGGCACAGAAAAACACCCAGCTAGTCTGGAGGCAGGCAAGCAAAGCCCCTGCACCCAGGAGACCAGGTGAGTTAGGGGCTAATCCATCACTGAAAAACCCATGCCAAACCCTGGGCATCAGGCTGCCTCCCAGCTGGTCATTAAAGCCCCGGTCCTGTGCCCCTCGCCGTGCCACTGCCTGCCCCAAAAGCGGGTCTGGTCCTGCTCAGAGGAGGCTGTGAGGACAAGCAGCGGAGGGAAGGGTTGAAAAAACAATCAGTACAAAATAGGCGAAAGACCAACATCAGGACACTGATGAAAAGAGCGCAGAGGGAGATGGAGGACACAGTGAAAAAGATTAGTATTTAAAAAAATATATAATTTTGGAGATTAATGGTGGCCCATGGCTCAAATAGGCGGGGAAGCAGCAATGGGAGGCAGGAGACTTCAGTCACGCTCCTTGCACAGCTGTCTCCTGCCTCTGTGCAGAGATCCTTAACACTTCTCTGCAGTATCATCTTCATCTGCAAACCCTAGGCCTACAGAAGAAATTGTTTGTTTTTGGGGCTAGCTGACACCCAGGGCCTCAGGTAAACAGGACCCTTTATTTATTTTTTTTTTTTTTTTTTTCCCCCACTTTATCACTTTGTCCATTTCTGTCGGGAAAGGAAGCAAGCGATTACATCGCTCAAACCCTGTTTCTATCGTTAGTGGGGTGGCGATTTAAAGTTCCCCCACCTCCTCCCTCTTCCCCCCTCCCCGCCCCACAGTCAGGCACGTCCCTCTGAAGGTGGGAGGGGGGCGGGGGCCAGCCCGGGGCCAGGAGGGCCAGCCTGCTGGGGGAGCCACCAAGGGGTGACCGCGGCCGCTCACGTTGTCCCTGAGGCGCGTGCCAGCGTGCAAACAGACCCTTCCCCTAAACCACCCCGGGAAAAACCTTCCCCTCGGCCCCACCTCTGGCTCATCTCCTTTTCCCCCACCTTGGGGTGCCCAAGATCAGGAGATGAGCCCTTCGTTTGTCCTCATAGCAGATGTAAAAGCTTTGAACCATTCCTCTGGCGCTACCTCACCCCCCGCTTGCTTTGGGCCGTAAGTTAAGCTGCCCTACGGACCGACTAAAACTCAAGACTTTTTAAATTAAACTTTCAATTCAAGGGGTGCCAAACAAGCCCTGCGAAGAGCATAATCCAAAGAACTCCGCAATCCTTATCTGAGCAAAACTTGCCCTGAAAGCAACGGGGATTTGGCTGGTTTGAGGCCTGCAGAATTATGCGCAGCATTAATAACAGTGACAGAAAAGGAAAGATTTCCAGTCCCCACCCCAACACTTTGCTACTGTGTTGTATTGTATTAATATATATATATATATATTTTTTTTTTTTTTTTTGCGAGAAGCAGCTGCCGATGCCTTGGTGCTGTGCTGTTGTGCCAGCCCGTTACATCAGTAACATGGTGTGACACAACCAGCAGCACCGGGTGTGACAAACCACAGCAGCGACACGTCTGCCGAGGCGATGCGAAACGACAGGGATGGCTAAGACTCATGCTCAAAATTTTAAACAGCTTGAAAAAGAAGATAGGCTTTTTAAAAGATTCTGTCGTGATTTTTCTAAATCACTAATACTTTTCCCCATTTATGCTATTAGGGAACATAAACAGGAATTTGCATGGTGCTCCAGTTTCCTCCATTTGATTCTGGTATGGGAATCCATAAGTGCTGACCCACTGACCTTGATTTTTGTCAAAATAAAAGGAGGAGATGGAAAAAGGGGGCTTACAGGTCTTTACCAGGATGAAGGCTGGGCTGAGGAGTGCTTGGGTACTTTCTTACCCATTGTGTTTGTGAGTACCATGGGTTCCACACACCAGTAGTGGAAGACAGAAACAGTTGTTCCAATCCTGTGCTGATAATACATTTTTTCACACCTACAATGTCTGTCAAATTTATTGCAACGCAAGCAAAAAAAAAAAAAAAAAAAAGAAAGAAAAAATGTCTTGTTTCTCCTGGATCTACCAAACTTTTTTTTTTTTTTTTTTCTTTAAAGGTACAAAGTTTTTCTCTATCCCTGATTCTAAGAAAGAAATAAATGCCCTGGCCATCCTCCCACTCTTATTCTTCTTGCAAAGGACTGGTGGTATGAGCTCGAGCATCTCACCTTGCTTGCAGTCGCCGGTGGGCAGGTGCTTGCCCTCCTCCCCGCTGCCAGAGAAGGGCACTGGCAAAGCCCTGGCTCTTATTGGTATGAATGGTCCAGGATCTGAGGTTTCTTGCTTTTCCTCTTCTTTCTTGGTAAATATAACAGGCTTAATGCTCATCTCATCTTCTGTCGCGGCAAGTCGAAAGTAACTCCCCTAAAACCCATACAGCCAGGATAGCACAAAACCAGTGTGCAGGGACTACGAAACCAGCAGAACTAGTGACTGCTGCTGCAAGCCTGTCTGATGAGGCATTCACGGGACTGGAAAGAAAGCAGCAAGGAGCACATTTTGGCTTGCAGTAAGTACTGAGTAACAATATATGTGAGCATGTGAAGTGGGCAGCGGGGAGCTGGGCAACACTTGCAAACAACTGTGACAAACCCCTTTGCCGGGATAATTCGACCTAGCACAGTCAACGGAGCATAGCAGGATTATTATGATTATTATTTATTATATGCATTACAGATTATTTTTTTTTTCTTTTGGTGGTAAGAACTGTTAGTGCTATGCTAAATAGGGGAAGAGCCGGTGCCTTCTGTGATGAGCGACTGGAAAAGCAGTGAAAAGCTTCTCCTGCACCTTGCCCAAGTGCCACAGCATGGCTGCAATAACTGAGATTTCTACGTATTACGGATATCATTACCTGGCCATACCTGTGAAATTATCCACACAGCTGGCTCGGTGTGTTTGTG
This sequence comes from Tyto alba, assembly GCF_018691265.1. Taxonomy (NCBI): domain Eukaryota; kingdom Metazoa; phylum Chordata; class Aves; order Strigiformes; family Tytonidae; genus Tyto; species Tyto alba. The sequence continues at coordinate 1,295,945 of NW_024881316.1, forward strand.
TGCAGGTGCGTGTGCGTGTGCAAGCCTGGACACGCACACCTCGTGCGGCCGGCAAAAAGATCCCAAGTGCTCTTCCCCCGCTTTCCGTGTAAATGATCCAAAACGAAGTGACTGGTCCTTCCCATCCGTGGCATCACGTAAGCTCAGCATCGGGCCAGGCTGCTGCTGCAGGAGCGGGACAAAGGGCTGATGCTACAGTCCGGTTTCCATGGCAACAGAGGAGGGGTAGTGAAACCAGAAATGTTGCAAACACCCCTTCTGCTCATCTCAGCCCAATGCACAGTATTGCAAAAGATACCGCTGTTTGGGGGTGGGGGGGGGGAAAAACAAACAAAAAAATAACCCAAATGCCTTTACCTTTCAGCTTACGGAGTTTCTGAAATAAAAAGCAAATTTTTTTTTTTTTTTTTTTTCTCGGTGTAGCTGCGAAGAGAAAGGAGACCCGGCGCGCAGGCCTCGTTTTCTGCGTGTAAAATGTGTGTGTTCTTTAAAAGGCAGTGGTTGGCTGCTTTTCCGGACATGATGTGGTTGAAGCTGTCATCGTAATGGAAATTCATTGCTGTAGCTATGGTAAATCGAGTTTTCTGCCTGTGCTGAATGCATTAGTCTAATGAGATGTTTGCAGCTGGAGAGCCGAGCTGCCGGAGACTTACACTGTGCTAAGAGACAGGGAGAAGATGGCTTTTGCTGGGGTCTGTGTGACTGTGCTGAAAGTCCTCTGCCCTTTGGGTCCCAATGCCCGGGCTCTCTAAAGGCACTGCTCAGTGTTTTAACCTAAGCAATAGGTAAGGGGAAAGCATGCTTCTTCTTCTTCTCTGCCTGATGTTTGTCATCGAGCCTTGTCGGAGCAGTTCTCGTTCTGCTTGTCTGTTCGGTAACTTTACAGCTCCTCAGTTGGAGACTCTCTCCACCAAAGCACACCCTTCCTTCGTCCCGGGAGCAGCTCGTGGCGGGGGGAGAGGGGCAGCAGATCGGCGTGTGCCGCCGGCTCGGGCTGCGCGGCGGCGGGAGCCTGCGTTTGTGCTTCTGTGTGTGTGTGTGTGTGTGTGTGTGTGTGTGTGTGTGTGTGTACTAGTTGATGAAGACTTCGGACTACAGAGCACTCTGCATGCAGAGCAGCTTCGGGCTTTTCCAAACCTGAACCTAAGCGGGGGTTTTTTTGCTGCCAGGTAAAATGCCTCTTCCATTTTAAAAACAACTTATTTTGCAAAATACGTAGCAGGGCAGTATTTCTATCGCAGATTTTGAGTTCAGAGAGCAATGAGTTTAATTACAATCTCCTCATATCTTCAAACCAGATGCTAAGTTGAATTTTTATCCTTAACTGAAAACCAAAGGGAGCGATGCTGTTTGTCTGCCGGGTTTTTCCTTCGACACTGCCGGGCACCTAGCTTATGGGAGACGCCGAGGAGCGCACTTCAGCAGAGTTGTTTATGCTTGTCTTTCCAGGTGTTTTAAAGGTAACTTTGCGAGCGGGAGGGCAGAGCACGGGGGGTGAAAATGCATGTGTGCTCCCGGCTAGTCCCTGCCTAGCTCCCCAGGGCTCCACCACGGCCCCAGCCCCGGCCCCTGCCCACGGCTCGCTGCCAGCGGGTGAAGCCCGACGTGGTTCAGTGAGTAACTCAGCCTTTGAGACCCGGGCGCCGTTTCCCTTTCCGTAGCTGGTGAACGGCTGCGAGCGTTGGGTTCCTTTTCCTCGGGTTCATCTGACGGCAGCGGTCTGGCGGAAAGAAGTTTGCTTTGGGTTTTGGTGAGGGCGAGGCTTGTGGCAGGAGCATAAACTTAATGTGGTGAGCTGCAGAAGGAGAGTTGCTTGAATTCTGTGCTTGGAGGGGGATTTCTGTTTAATCTTGGGTTTATTTCAAGAGGCTTCTGAAGACGCTTTGCTCAAGGATAGACCAAGGGCTTTTCAAACTGAATAAAGGCAGAATGGGAAGCACGTAAAGGGGGGGTTAAGTAGCAAATACTTGGAAAGCGTGGGGATGTTGTTATTTGTGGGAGCAGGGCTGGAGTCTAAAAAGTGTCTTTGTGCTACAGGAGTACTTACAGCCTCCTCCACCCCACTGTGCTGCCAGTCCCCAGTCCAACTAAGTACACCGGGCTCAATCAGCCAGTGGTGTAAATTAGCACAGCTTCCTTGGCTCCAGCCTCATCTGACACCAGCTGAGGATATGCTTTAGAAATTTGCACGTTCAGGTTTTGTGATCTTATTTAGATGAGGTGTCTCCCAGCCTCTCCAGCTACAGGTGACTTTTTATTTTAATTCAGAGGTCACACTGATTTTCTTGTCAAGGCAGAGCCCACGTGCCCCATCATAAAAGTTATTTAGCTGATGCACATGTTCTTCAGATTAGAAAGACTGTCGGAAGCATGAGCTTTTTAATGATGGAGTGTGGAAGAGGGACAGAAAAAGAAATCTACCAACAGAAAATGTACATGTGCTGAATTAGATCAGAAACTCCGCAGAGGGTATACCTTGCTAAATGCTTTGTTGGTGTAGCACGGTAACTCCAATATTTCTGTTATTTTGTTTATTGGAAATGTTTGATGAGTAATTCCCTATGTTTTATGGAAAAGAGTGGGTAGAAAGGCAATTTTCTTTCTTGGGCAGTCAGCACCCTGTTCTGATGTTTCTCACCTGGTGGGAACACATGACTGTACAGGTGCTTGATGGTGGCTACGGTACCTAGAAAGAAGAAATCGCAGTAGGATGCTTTTCCCTCAGCCATTCCCTTAGCGCTGTGCTTGACACAAAAATTTGGCATTTTGAGACATATTAAAAAAAAAAAAAAAAAAGTTTGAGAGGGAAACAGCATAGAGCACCCCATCGTGGTATGTGGTTGAAACTCCAAGCTTCTGGAGGCTGAGATGTGACCTTACACAGATGTCTCCCTGACGCCTTCCCTCCCTCGAATTTAAGGTAACAACAACAACAGCAAAAAAAAAAAAAAAGCGAGAGAGGGCACAAGCCGCAGGATGAAGTGAGGGACCAGGGTGTGGGACGGCTGGCCGTTCTGAGCCTGGGAACGGGAGACAGCCGAGCCCTGCCAGCTGGGCTCCTGCCTGCTCCCTCAGCCAGCCCCCCCGGGACGAGGCGGGCGAACAGGGGGCTCGCTGTGGGACGTGGGCTGCCCGCGGTGGGGACGCGCCCGTCCCCCTCGTCCCTGGCCATGCCGGGACCTGGCGGCACCCTCGCAGCGTCCCCCAGCGCCCAGCGCTGCTGGGAGCCACCCCAAACTCCGCAGTAGAAAAGGGGGATGATTTAACCTATTGCCCAGCATCGCCCCTTCTTGCTGGGCTCTGCCCAGAGGGACCCAGGGGCTCCTTTCCTGCTGCCGACTGAACTCACGTCACCAAGGCTGGCCAACATTCCCAGCATCAGTTTGAGAACATCTGAGGTGCTTTAAACCAGAGACCGAGGCACGCTCTCCTCCTGCAAATGGTGGGGAACCCATGCAAGCCTGGCAAATAAATACAAGGCATAAAAGCACGCCTTGAGTAAGGAAGACCTTCAGGAAATAGTTGGTACGACAGCAATGATTTCTGTTAAAAATGTAATGAAACAAAATGTTTATCTCTGATAACACTGAAGTCAGCAAAGCCCTGTTAGTTTCAGGGGATTTTAGTTCACTTTCATGAAGTGTACTCAATGGCATCATGGTGTTTTTTGGAAGAAAAACATAACGATGAGAAAAAATACACCAATTCCCTAAAATCCTGCCCTACTTCTCTCCCTACAGCTTTAAAATGGTGCAAAGGAGGAGTCAGCTTTATTTACATAAAACACTCCCAGCTGAATTCTCCAGCTGACCATTAGGAGCAGCTACAGCATTTAACAGGTGACAGTCACCACTGGGCTCCCTGCAGTGAGAATGAACAATAATTGGTTTACTTATGCAAAGAAAAATATCCCAGGCTCACCTTAACGGGAAAAATTAATTATGTGTATTAATTCTGTTGTAACAAGTTGACTCATGAGGAATGGGTTTCTTGTGCAAAGGAATTTAAATTTTCTCTTTATTTTGCTGTATCTTAAAAAAAAAAACCTAATTCAAAATTGTGTATCAGGGGATTACACACTGCTCTGCCAGACAGAACCATGATATATGGGTGCACTATAGGTACAGGCTAAATTTGCTATTGACTAATAAAACTGAAAATAATTTATAATCTAAGCTAGCATCTTTGTATCAAGTTTTCCTATTGATGAGAATGAAGGAATTGACAAAAGAAAGGGTGATGTGCCGTGAAGGCGGGGTTAAAATTTACTAATTAAAGATTGAAACTTCTGATATTCTTTTTTTTTTTTAATAAAGCCTTATAAAGATGATGAAACTGTAAGTCGTTCGTTAAGATTGACTGCTCCCCTTAGGAGCTAGTGTAAATTTGGCCTGAATAAAGAATTGCCCAGAGAGAGTCTGGATGTGTAATTATGTTCCGCTGAAGGATGAATAATTCCTCTTGAACCGAACACTTTGCCGTTGCCCTGCAGTTTATCCTGACCCCATCTTTAAAGGTGATTCTCATCGTACGGGAGAAATGGCGCTATAAACGCCAGCCTTTTGCTCTCCACCTGTTTGAATTTGTTGCTGTGTTCAGTTTAGGGGGGGGGGGGGGTGGCAAAGGACGGGGTTTCCTTTCCATCCCCCGGCGGCAGCGGGGCCGGGAACACGCCTCTGGTTTGCTGCTCCTCTTACCTGGCACGCGCGCGGACGCCGGTGTGCTCGGCATGAGAAATGTCAGGCCAGCAGAAGCTTTCACAGGGGCCAGCTGTTGCTCTCGTTGCTTCAAATATTTATACATGCGGGGCTCCTGGGAGTATTCACCGGCGTTTATTTGATTTACGACAGGTGTGAGTGAAATGGAGCGTTCGGGGTGGTGCCCTAAATTGCTCTCGGTGCTTTGGTTACCTCGCAGAGGGGCTGCTTTCGTGGCGCCCAGGGACCCGGGGTGCCCAAGCAGCTCTGCTGTGGCTGGGGGCAGGAGGGAAGGGGGGCTGCCCTTGGCGCAGGGCAGGGGAAAGTCTCACTCCTCCATTAAACCTACTCCGAAAGCATGCCAGTAAAGACAGGCTTTTCTCCACATTCGGAACTGGGGCTGCACCCCAGGAGAGCTGCAGAGGGTTAATCCCACGGCGCGTGCAGCAGTGGGCGATTCCTCACAGCATCCTCCTCGCAACATCTTCTGTGGCTTCAAGCAACACGAGTAACTTGTAAAATATCAGCTATATTTCTCTTTGGCGTGCTTCTTGGACGCGAACAGCGCGTGTGCACGTGCCTTCTGCTGAGGGACCAGACTCCGAGAGCTGCCCTACCTCCCTGCTGGGTAAAACACCTTTTCCTGATGCTTGCCTCCATCTCCCCACACTTCTGTTTGCGTGTCAATGGTGTGAAGGAGGTACGACAAAATGTGGCACGTTTTACTTGGTGGGAGGTGCAGGGAAGCAATGAGCTCCTTTCTTCGTGCACCCCATCTTCCTGCTGGTGTCATGCACCCGAGGTTTCAATACAGAAGTGAATTGTGAGTGCTTTTACTTTCAAAACTGATTTGGATTTAATGGTAGGCGAGGACACTCTATCCCCACACCCCAAGCCTCGCAGGGCAGATTCCCAAGAGCCAGTTTCCCCAGAGCCAGCAAGACTACCTGCGGGCTGCGGTGACCACCTCCTACAAGGAAAATCTTCCCAAAACAGCTCCCTGGAGGAAGCGCCAGCCTGAGATGTCTCCGAGCTGAGCAGGCTGGCTTGCAGGCAGCTGTCTGTGTGAGGGGCTCTTGGTGGAGGTGTGTGTTATCCCCCTCCTGCTAGCAGAAAGAAGCTGCCACGTCCCCATAACTCAGGAGAAGTTCTTGGTGACCTGAAAGCCTCTAAGCAGCATTGGCTCCCCGTGATTTCTTCCTGCCCACCTGCCAGGGAGGACACCACAGACAGGCAAGTTTTTAACCCAACACCTTGTCTCGGGGCACAGGCAGTTTTGAGAATTATGGTCACTGTCATCCCAAGAGGCTCCAGTGACTGTTCAGTCACCCTATAAACTCACGGTCGGAGGGAAAGTGTCACTCAAACACTGCAGGTCTATCAAGGCAGGAGAGAGGAAAGGTGGGAGTGAGGGACCACCTCTGGTCCCATTTGCTGGATGTCTTGTTGTCACCTCTTGTTCCTTTGCCACAAAGTCAGTCTCTCGGGTACCCTCCTGCTCCCTGAGTGCCTCTCGCTGCTCCCTGGCCCCCAGCGCAGCCCGGATTTGGGGCAGAATGGGCACACCTGGGCCTTGAGCCCGGCACCGCACCCTGCAAGGGGTGGTGGAAGCTCTCCTGAGGAGACAGAGGAGGGGCACAACAGTGCTGGGATGGGCACAAGCAGGTTTGGGGTGGGGGGGCCTCCGTTTTATAGAGCCGCTGTGTAAAATGGTCTGATTTCTAAAGTACACATCGGGGGGTTGCAGCCATCTGCACCTGCAGGCACTGTGGGGAGAGAAACATGTCTTGGGGGGAGAGAGCAAAGATTTGGGAGGGGGCTTCAAACCTGGCCAGAGACGGTACTCGAACAGAAGAGATTTGGAAAGGAGAGGGAGTCACTGAACAGGGAAAAGGGGAGCTCTGGGGTCCTAGCTGAGGAAAACCCCAAAGCGCAATGTTAGGAGAGGGGATTTTAGTATATGTATCTGCATATTTCCATTAGCATGTATGTGCATAAGAACCATCCTATTGAACTGTGCAATAGAGACAGAGATTTCTTCCTCGTTTTCCATCTGCAAGAGTAAACAAGTGAATCAGTGTTAATTCATTACCACTAGGAAGAGAAGTCTTGTGGAGGACACATCCATTTGGCATGGCATCTTAAAAACCTTACACGGGGAACTGAAGGAGGACTTCAACAATACTGTATCTGATGCATTTTTAAGATCTGTTTTTCCACAGAAAATGTCTTTTGTCCGCCTCAGAAAAGCACAGACCTAGAGAGGGCTCTTGTTTTGCAGATGCCCAGTGCAGTACAAAAGGTGTCCCTCCCCTTACCTGCGCCAGGTGCTGTTAAAGGAAGGGCTCACATTTTGGTGCCAGGAAAAGAGGGAGCTGCAGGGGATGGCCCACTTTTTCAAGGTGAGCATGTTCCCTTCGAGCAGCTTAGGCAGCTGCACTGTCCCCAGGGGCCGGGGGGGACCCTGGTGCCACCAGCAGGGAACAGCAATGCCACGGATAGAGCTTCAGTGTGGATGTGTGGGAAACACATGCGCAGAGTAAAAATAAATAGAATAGAGGATGTCTTCAAGAAACTGTTTATGATCATTATTTATGTATGTGTGGAGACTCAGTATCCTTTCCCCTGCTGCCTTAAAAAATGTTTATAGCATTTATCTCCCGATTTCATCTGGCAGGCTCCATCTATTTTCCTATAAACGATGAATGAGAGATGTGCCTAGTAACTGTCTCTTATGGCTCAGTAAATACTTGAATTTATTTGCATATTAAGTTGGCCACGTTTATATTGCGCTCGCTAAATGTAGCAACACGAAATACTACACAGAGGAGACTAGCCGGCCATTAATGTGCCGAGGATTTATGTGAATGAATCCCTTTAACATTAATGGAAGTTATCTACACAAATCGCCTTCCAATGGGGGAATAGAACATAATGTATGTAAATACATATTACTCACTGTCGTTCAGTCATTCAAGAGGAAGCTTAGCAATCTAAAACACCGCTCTGGTGCGGATACTTGATCCGTTTTCCTTAAAATGCAGGAAGGGAGGATGCTGCTCGTGTAGGGTGTTGTGTCCCATCTGATCTGACACACACTTGGAGGTGGCTGCAGTCCCTCGGTCTTCGGTGAGACGTGGGGGGGACAACAGTTTGGCAGGGTCGAGTCTTTGCTGAACCAGTGTCCCATGTGGGAGTGGGGGCAGCTCTGCTGGGTGGGATGCAAGGGCTGGGAGAAGGTGGATTTCTCTGTCCTTCATAAGCTCCCGGTGTGGCTGGGTACGACGTTCCCTGTTTCCCACCCGAAGGCCCTGCTGTGCACCTTCATGCCGCTACCTTTCGGGAGGGGTTACATCTCCCTTCCCCAAAAAAGGCAGCGGTGTGCCTGGGGGGTGCAAGACCTGCCTCAACCTAGGCTCAGCTCAAAACCCTTGGCACAACCAGGGCAGGAAGGGGCTGCAGTGAGGGCTGCAGCCGGGTGCCCTCAGCCTGCCCCAGGGCGAGAGCCTTTTTGTTACCCACCAGCCACACAGCTCTGCCTGCTCCCCAGGGTGGCTGAGCCGAGGGGAGCAGCTATTTGCTTTACTTGTTTGCAGCTGGGTGCCTGGTTTTGGGCTGGGAACCGGGGCTTCTCTCTGGCTTCCCCGCAATGCCGAGGTGAAGCGCAGTGGCTTTGACTGAGTTTCACAGCGGATGTTAAAGGGAGCCCATGGTGCTAAAACTGAAAATCTTCAAGGCACGGTGAGGTGGAGCTGTGCTGTGTCTCAGAGATGTGTTTTAATCCGGACTTGCCCTTTCTACAGCTCCCTGTGCCCAGCTTGCCTCCTGTGCAACCTCTGCACTTTTAGCGTGGGTGCAGGTATTGCCCCAGGGCCAAAACGGGAAGCCCTGCTCTCGGCTTGCTGGCAAGGGCTGGGACTGGGACTGGAACTGAGTCTGGGACTGGGCAACCAAACTCCAGCTGCGGTTACCGTCCCCTTGGCTTGCTCTCTAGGGAGAGCAATGAGCTGAAAAAGATGCTCCTAGGTTTCTGGCCACGCTGTCCTCCTCGCCGGCCCTCCCTGCTCAGCCACAAAGCCCTGTGCAGGGCTGAGCATCTTATTTTCCCTATTGGCCAGAGGAGACAGAATGAAAACCTCGTGGTCACAGGACAAGCTCTGGGGGCATCTTGACCCTCGTATGGGTGCACGTGGCACTGCTGCCCGGCTGCTCAGGAGGTGCCTTGCAGGTCTAATAGTCCAGGGATATTTATCACTTGCTGCTTTTTCCTTGATTGTGCTTATTGGACACACATTAATGTGCTTTGTTCCTCATGGGATTGCTGTAGTTGTATTTGGCCACCGAAGCTAAGCCTGTGCAAATATTCTTCCCTTTCAGAACATGTGCTTTTTGGGTGATGCTAAAGAACAAAACAGAAAATGTAGCTCTTTTGTTCTTTACAGCTGACTAGATGAAGGTAAATTTGCTCTGAAACAAAAAAAATCAAGTGATTAGGCTAATGGGACCGATCAAAATGTGATTATTTCAGCCTGCTTCCCGTGCAGCCACAGCTACTGCTCCAAATGCCTGCCTGGCACTGGAGGTCAGCCCATTACCCGGCATTGCGTTAGGCAGCGTTACGTCCTCACCAGCCTCGTGGGGGTACCCAGCGCCCCTCACCCCGGGCTCAGGGCTGGGCAGCAAAATCGTTTCCCATTGCAGATCCAGCTGCGAAAACCGACACCATCAAAAACGCAGGCTCACTGCTGCAAGGCGCTTAAGCGCCGGGGTGTTTGCTCCTTGCAGCTCAGCTAAGTGGGTTGTCACGTCTCGCCCCATCCCCGCGTGGTCACAGCTTTGTGCGTTTGCTACACAAGTGCTCAGAAGCTGGGACGTGCCAGGGCACCCTGCAGCAGACACAAAGACATGCCAGTGGCCCGTGCTGGTCCTCTGGGATGGCTGGGTTTGAGCTGTGTGGTATGGGGGGAGACTCTTGGGAGAAACCTTCAACTTCAGAGACGTTTTTATTAGCAACAATATTAGAGATGGTGAAATGCTTGCAATCTCAGATGTTTCAGAACTTATATTAAATGTACCTGTCATGGTTGCTGTCTATGATTTCTAATTAGATGAGGTTGTTAAACTGGGAGACAATATTGCAAAAATTATGATTGATCTTTCATCCCTACCCATTATTTTTACACACTTAGCAGTGGCAGCCTCTGTTGACAACAGGGACCAATGCTGAGCTTGCAAAGAAACTCAATTACTTGTCATTGCTGAAAAGAAAAAACTGCTCAGGTGAGCTACCATTAACCTCATGCCAGGGCTTTTGTCTCTCCCCCAACTTAGATCGCGTGGAGCAACAGGGTCTGTCCAGTGAAGGACCGATGTTCCACGGAACGTCAGTGACATCAGTGGACTTGGCAGTATTAGGTTAATGGTTGGACTCGGTGACCTCAACGGTCTTTTCCAACCTAAACAGTTCTATGGTTCTATGCTTCTACAATGCAGGTATTTATTTACTTGGGTAGGGAGGAGGCTGCCTAACGAAGAAAACGAAGGGCAGTCAGGGTGTGAGGTATGGAGGGAGGCATGCAGGAACATCATCCTCTGCAAAATGGGGAGAGCAGGACTGACTGATGCTTTTGGTGGGTGATTTATTCTAATTAATTTGGAATCGGGGGAGTTTCCCCAAGCTCATTAATATTTAGCTCTGCAGATACAGACGTCTCATGCATAGGGAGGTAGGGGAGAGGGTGATGAGCAGAGAGGCGGCCAGCATCCTGCCTGGGTGAAAGCTTCGGAGCAGACAGGGAGCCGGGAGGGGGGAGATGTGAGGCTCCAACCCCTCCCGAGTGCCCTTGGGGACTCGGGGCACAGATCAGCGAGTGCAGGTGACAGCGAGCCCCACAGGAGGTTGTGCCAGGGGAAACGGTCCCCAGGGCCAAAGAGGGGGGAGGTCTTGCCAGAGCAGGCAAAAATCGCCATGTGTGCCCACCTGCGTGCTTTAGGATGTCACACGAGCTGGATTTCCCAAACATCATGAGAGATTATAGAAGTATGGGATCTATAGGTCCAACAGCAAATAGGGCCGTACTTGGCCCTGAGTTATTTCTACCATCAGTGCCAGCACGTGGATACATGTATAACTGTGGAGGCAGTCGTGTCTGGCACTTTAACAGCTGAGGGAAAGTTCAGAGGGACTGGAATGGAAATGATGGTCTTGCTGTGTGCTCAGCCTGTGTCCCAGGCTGCGGCTGCAGCCTTAATTACTGTTAGATTAAGAAGTCTTGTTAGTCAGAGATACTTTAATGATTATTGTGAGTAAGTCTGGGAGACAGTGCATTATTTTTTATGATTTTTTTTTTTTTGCAACAGAGAAATAAATGACGACAGAATAAATAAATAAAGTCAGCCTCTGAAAACGTCACATTTGCCTACAGTCACAGTCAATGTGCCACTTCCTTATGCTATTTTTGGGATAGTGAAAAGCTTGACACTATGGTCCTGCTGACTGGTGATTGCTAAAGAGGGCAGCTCAGGCTGGTCGGTGTAGGGGTATTAAAGCATTAGGAGAGAAATGATGCGCTGGGAAGGCCAGGAGAGCATGCTCCATAAGAGGACGCAAAATCAGAGGAAAGCAAAAAGAAAATTAAATAAATAAAGTCTGAAATCCCTCCAGGTACTTGGGAGGATCCATTCACCATGTGCTGTGGATGGCACTGTGCCACAGGCTCTCACAGGCTCTTTGCAAGTGTGGAAGATCTCTCTGAATGAAGTATGTTAAAATCATCCCTTCTCAGAGATGATAAAGGAGATAAGAAAGCTTGGGTGGAAAAACAGGATAAACTCCAAGTGGAGAAAATGGCTTCGGACAAAGAATTTGGGACATAATGATGATATTGATGGTGTTGGATCCCCTGTGAATTACAATGCAAGAGAGTAAATCTGACTTTGGGCTTTAAGGTGCAGAAGCTGGAGTTTGCATTGGGGCACTTTGCCTGTTCTACTGTGGGTATCTGAAACCCACCTGATGCACTGGCATTTAGAGACTGCCTTGGATTTTCAAGAGAGATACCAGGAGCATTTCAACCTGCCATTTTCTTTCCTTTGCAATTTCACAGAAATTTAATGAAGAGATATATACTAATTGACTCAAACACTGTACTGCCCCAAAGAACTTATAACACGTCCCTGAGTGATGTGCTCACACACACAAAGCAAAAAAAGGATGCCTTACCTCCATCCAGTGTCCCCATCCCCTACACAGGGGCAGGCAGAGTGAACTGTGACCTGCAGATATTTTATCTGTCTCATAATCACTTGTGCTTTCCCACTGGCAGAAGAAAGGGATTAAAACCCAAAACGTTTTATTGAAAAATTTTGAAGTTATTCTGCACCGGAGAGGCATGCCAGGAACCTGGAGGTGCTTTTGAAGGCTTCTAGTTTAGGGGGATTTGTGGCATGGGGGGAGAAGAGTGGACCACCCTCCCGATCGGGGCTCGCACAGGCGCCCTGAGCGCTTCTCACCCAGCACCCCCAGGTCTCAGGAGGTGGTGGAGCTCTCCCTGCCCGTAGGAAAGCTGGTGCCAGCAGTCATGACTGTGTGCTGCTTCCTTAGTGATTCACCTACCGGGACAGTCCCCAGACAGTGAGGGGCTCCCGGAGCCCCCGCTGCCACTGAACATGAAAACCTCTGTGCTAAATCACAATATGACGCAGAGGGTGGCTGTCGTCAGGCTCAGGCTGCCATGTGCCTCAGTCTGTGCACCGAGACATTTCTTCCTTGGCAGCCCCAGGTGTTTCCATAGAGCTGTGATGAGCTGTCTTTGCTGCTCAAATTGGTGTCCCGATTAATTGGAAGAAACGCAGTCAGGAATGGAAGACGTTGCCGTTCTCTGCCGGAAATCTCTTGCCAATTTTGTGATACAGGCATAGAAAATAAGAAAATAATGGCATCTCAAGAACCGGTGAACAATTCAATGTGTTGTGGGGGAAAAAAATCACCATGCGTGGGGAGTGAGTACGCCATACGAGCTCTTCTCTGGTCCCACAGAGTGCTGTTTTGGAGGCTTACGTTGGACTGCAAGAACACGCACGCCTTCTGCTAATGGTCTGTGTTCCTCTCACCAACTGGTGTAGGAATTACACGGGGGCCAAACTCCACGCTTAGTCTCCATTACATGCCTGAAAGCTTTCTGTTAGTTGACCTTGGAGCTGGTTTGGGAGTGTGCCTTCTACTGACAGGCACCTGCAAGCACAAACCAACTGAAAATTCATTCAACGGTACCTTTTATCTGGGGTGTATTTTCTTAAAGAGCAGTGAAAGTAGACATTTAATCAGTACAGTTGTGCATAATCTGTTGTCCAAGGTATGTGGACGATGACACACAAGCCAGCTGGAGTGGATTTGTTCTGAATATTGAGTTTCTAGGTGATGAAAAGAAGGTTGTTGCCAAACACAGTGTAAAAATCATCTAGAAAACAGGAAATGGCGGTTTGTTGGAGGGGGAAATGGATCAAAACAGCTCTGAAATTGAAGGTTATATGTTTATTTAGAAAATGAATTACAGACATCATCAAACAGGGGAAAACTTCACTCTTGGGTGCTGCGTGATTTAGTAACCAGCCCCAGGTAGCAAAGCTTTGCTCCCTAGTCACAGCGAGTCAAACCTCGCTAACTCGCCACATGGTGTTTACAGGTTTCAGTCTTAGGTCTGGGATATTTTGCAGTGTCCCAGCATGGTTCTATTCCACATGTGGCCACTCTGCATGTTGAGAGCCACCTGTGGCCTCCCCCCAAAGACAGATCCAGCATCCAGGCAGACAGCAAGCCTGCGAGCGGCCAGAGCTCCCTGTCCCAAAGAGAAACAAATCACAGCTGGTGGCCTGAAACACCAGCACCAACCTCTGCCAGCCTGCCCAGTGGCCACCGAGGCACCAGCGTTCCTGTTTCTGGAGTGGGAAGCAGTAGCAGTGGGTGACTGTCTAGTTCCCAAGCAGTCCTGGGTAACACAGCAGACTCTTGCAAGTGGTGCACACGCTTTTCTTGTTCCTGAACTTAATGATTAAACGAATATCCTTTTATTTATGCCGTCCAATTATAATGTTAAAATGTGGTTTGAATATCAACGTATCTCCCGTGCATAGAAGTGAAAGCTTTGGGCATCTTCAGAAGCTGTGGTCCCTGAAGTCTCTGAAGAAAGAAACATAAGAGCTACTCCAGTTTATGCCAGAAAAGGATGAATCTTTTATAAGTATTATTTCTCAAAATGTAATATAAAAGTGCAGCAGGTCCTTAAGGAATAAGGATAACTTTATGTGAGAAATGTGTGAAATTCCTGCCCTCTCTCTAAGAAAAGATATTTCCCTATTGACTTTTGTAATATCACTTCTTCAGATTTAGGGGGTTAATTTATTTCCTGGGACAGATATCTGTGGTAGGCGTATCAGCTGGTATGCATGATCCAGTCAAGTGTGTTGGTGCTGGAAAGAAATCATCCCAGAGTCAGTGGCTGGCTCTTACTGGTGACTAAAAGGGAGGCAGAGCACGAGGCAACATGGGACCAGGGGAGGGGACATGGCTGTCGACCCCCCCCCCAGAGGTCCCCAGCACACTGCTGGGGTATCACTTCTGTGGGATAGGAGCAGCAGTGGACTGCTTCTTCAGTGCTCAAACTGCCTCGAGAGCACACTTTAATGTAAAAAGGGGAGTGTCCTGCCCCTTTTTCCGAAACGAGTACAATAGCCCTGGTGATTTCACGCAGGAGACATAATTTGGCAAGGAAGGAAGCATGGAAGTTTTATTCCGTATTGTAGGCTCAGGAAAGGTAGGGAATAATGGCAGTTGTACGCAGGACAGGGGCTGTCTCTGTGTTAAAAACGTATTGGCTTAGCAAAGTAATTGAGGATGATAGTATATAAGCCATAACGAAACGCCTAGAGTAGCACAGGAGGCAATAAATGCCAGCAATAGGCATCCAGACCACCTCAAGCTGCTCATCACAACATTTTTCTCTTCTCCGCTATAAGGTTTGCTCATATTTCTTATTAAACTGCCGGAGGTCCACTGGATCTGGAGAACAGAGGCAGTTTTTCAACTTGACTCTAGTTTCTGTGCTAGTGACTTTTTCTGCTAATTACAGACGGTTTCAGGGATCGTGCCCAGGCCATGCAGCCCAGGCTGGTCCCAGCACAATAAGCCCTGGGGAAAGGCTGGGGCTGGGGGGGAAGCAGATTGTTGTCCTGACAGTGTTTTGGGGGTGAAAAGTTCTTTCTCATCCCACGCTGGGTTTAAATCACAGCCATTTCAATGTGTGTGGGAGAAAGTCACCAAGCCAGTGTCCTCGTATCCAGCACATGGTGTTGGGATCAAGTTGTTCTGTGATGAACACACACAACGTGGGAGAGCCGTGACCAGCAGACGGCGAGAGGCTAGGACCTCACACTGGGTAACAATCTGCCATCAAGGGGCCATCTCAGCGTACCAGAGCACCCCCTTTTACAAATAGAAAAGAAGGAGACCTCTCAACCTTCTCTGCTCTGGTTAAGATTAGCATCCTCCCTGGCTCTCATCCAGGCTGCTTGATCCAACTCTCCCAAGATAAATCTGCAGCTCTGGGGCCAACCTCAGCCCTGTGGATGCAAGCTTTGCTATGCCCCTGCGCCCTGGAGATGGACATTAGTCCTGCTCCTCTTTTTATTTAGTAGTATAGCTGTAGTTAGAGAGAATCCTGCTTGGTCCTGAGTGTGACAGGGACTGGAGTTTCATGCCTCTGTTTGCTGGGGAGTGCCTAGGCAGGGGGTGAGTGGGACTGGGGTGAGTCTACCTTTTTGGCTTCTTTCCAGCTCTTCCACCCTGACACAGCTTCTTTTGCTGCTTTCCAACAAAAGTGTTGTTGCACTTCGCTCTTTAGTGCAAAATGTTCACCTAAAAAAGAATTGTTATACATTGTGTTTTCCAAAAATTCCCAGCCAGGTCTCACTGCAGTGTGCACCTGGCAAGTGGGATATGCATCTCAAATTCTTGCACATCTGTTTGTTTGTATCACATTGGTGAGACTTTCTCTGTGCTATTTCTATTTGCTCTCCATCACCTTCATAGAAATGTGTACAAAATCCCTCTTCAGCTTGCCCTGTCCCAAGTGCCCCCCAGAGGGATTCTTTGTGATGAGAGGGCACATAGGATCTAGAAAAATGAGAAGTGTGGAGTTATTGCCTCGTCTCCCTGCCCATCTCCCATCATCTAACTTGAATACATTGACCTTCTCTAAGTTAGGTACCTGCTCCTTCTTCCTACTACATATAAATGTCCAACTTTTTTTTTTTCCTGCAGGAAGGACAATGCATACCTGGTTCAAGAAAACACTGGAAGCAGTTGAGGGAAATTTTCTAGATATTTGGATCCTTGGAATCATAGAATCATGGAATAGTTTGGGTTGGAAAAGACATTTAAAGGTCATCTAGTCCAACCCCCCTGCAATGAGCAGGGACATCTTAAACTACATCGGGTTGCTCAGAGCCCTGTCCAACCTGACGTTGAATCTTTCCAGGGATGGGCGTACTTTGAAGTGAGCTAGCAGCTTTGTGAGGCTTAGCCATTTATGGCAAACACCGGTTGAAGATGTCCCATAAATGTAAAAACTATAGAAAATGGGGTGGGGGTAGGGAGGGAAAAAGGCAAGCAGTTATAAAACAAGAGGCCAGAGTGCTGCCAGACAAGTGAGAGGGGAAAAAATATGAGTATCAGCCAATTACAGACTCAGCTGGAGAACTGAAATGGCCATAATATAAATGTTGCTCATTTCACATTCATTTGTTCCAAAGCTTTGCTCCTGAAAATTTAACAGAGAGCAGAAAGGATACGTGGCTTATGGGTGATGAAAACATCTTGCTGCTGCGTGAGGCACAGACGATGAGAAAGAAAGGAACTACATTCTAAAGAGAAGTTGGTGCTTTCTCTGCTGGTCTGAAGGTTGTAGATAAGTAAGATATTGCTTTGTGTGCCTGAAGTTCAAGGAGGGTTAGCTTGTTAGCTGCGCAAGTTCCTTGGTAACAAAGCTAATGGCAGGAGGGGACTTCTGGAAAGCGACCCGTAAATTACACTGGGCAAGTATGTGATCAGAAACCAGGGTGTCTCAACCAGGAATTGCTTGGCTGAATATGTGAAACAGGTTGTGTTAGAATACAAAGCCCAATTTAAATTTAATTGCTGGTTCAGAACCACAGCCTGAGTTTTACAGGCTGAAGCCCCATCGGTGCTACAAACATCCACGTATTTATGGAAAGATTTGTTCTAGCGTCATCTAATTAATTAATAATAGACATCCTGGGCATCTTTGCATCTCCTGGGCATCTCCAGCGCTTGGGGTTTAAACTGGGGAAATTGAAGCTGGAGGATCTTGGTGTTAGAAATCATGTCTGGTAGTTCAGGGAGAAAAGAACGATGTGCTCTGCATTACAGTCCTCCTGGCCGCCGGAAAAGTCACTCGGTCCTGGCCTGCAGGCGGCCAGAGGCAGGGCAATGGGGAAGGAAGTGAAGGGCCCATGGGACGTTATCTTCAGGTGGTTGCATCCTGGAAAGGTGGCAGCCCTCCGTTACACCCCCCCTACACCCAGGGGAATGCTGGTGCAGGAGGGGGCGCCCCATCTGCCTCCTGGCTGGGAGTACAACGTCCCGCAGGGGAGAGGACCTACCTCCTTCAGAGGCTCTGCAGCCTGTCAGCGCTCCGGGCAGGACTCTCGGATGTGGTGGGGCAGGTGAGGAGATGAAGTGGAGGTAGGCTGACGGGAAGGCTTGGCGAACAGGTTGCAAGTCTGCAGGAGTCGCCGCTTGTACAATAAATACCAGCTTACAAACACTCAGCCCTTCGCTTAAGCCCTCCATCCTGCCCCTCTGAGTTTGCAGAGGGAGTTTTGCACGGCTCCTGGTGTGCTCCACCAGCAGTTCACTACATGTTACCACCCTCGGGATTTCAGGCCCGGGGATTTTAAGAGGCTCTTTTTAGCAAACTGAAATGGCACCTCTGCATACCTAGATAGATGCTGAGGCAGGAGGCCTTGGGGTCGTGAGGGGAGGGACTCGGCTTGTTTTGCTGGCACCTTGTCTTGCAAATGGTAAACCACAGTCTGAGGCAAAGACCTGCAAGAGGAACTCCACCACTCCTCTCCAACATCTCGCTGAGGTGGGAGGCTGAGTCCAGGCACCCTTTTTCTTCTTGTTTCTCTGCAATATCAGAAGTGGTGCTACTAGCGCCGCGTAAGAGAGGGAGAAGGAAGGAATTGCCTTTATTTTCTCCCTTTTCTGTGCACATTTGGCTTGACCACCTCAGCAGAGCGACCCTTGCCACTCACGTGGCCTTGTCACATCCATTTCTCACATCTTTCCTTTGGTGCTCTGCCCGTGCTCGCTCGCTCTCCGTAACGTTTCATTTCCTCAACTCCCCACCACAGGCTACTCGTCTGCAACAAAAATGTCAGGCCAAATGAAGAAAGGTAAGATCAGGAGGCGAGGCTCGCCTCAGCTGCTCCTGGGGGTCCCATTCTTGCCAGGGTTTTCAAGTTCTTCTGGCTCATTAAGCAACCCTGAGTGAGAGGGGGCACGCAGCTACTTCTCTACCTGCTGTCACCAGGGTGCTATCCTTCAAAAGAACACCTCCTCAAGGACAGCAGTGTCACTGCTGCTGAATTTAACTTAAAAAAAAAAAAAAAAAAAAATCGGGCTGTAAGATGACACAGGGAACCATTTTTCCTTTCTTTTGCTCTTAGTAAGAAGGAAAGGAGCAGACACCATCAATACTTTTTGTCTGGATTTTGAAGAATCCTGTGCTATTTCCTACCAGCTCTCTGCCCGTTCATTAAGGCACCCAGATGGTGAGAGGGAGAAGAGGGCAGGGTACAGCACTGGGTGCTGCTTGCATGGTGCCTGGTCCTTTCCCACGCCAACGCAGCGACTGTGAAAATACCGATGGCAGCTCTGCAAGACTTGCTCTCAGCAGCTGAAGAACAAGTCTGCCCCAGGACCCTTCTGAAGGGGCTCTGCCACTGGCGAGCCTGGAGCACCCAGCAGAGCACCCATGGCAGGATTTTGGGGTTTCTGGGATGCTGGGTTTCTGCTGCATTGGGACACATTTGCAAGAGTAAATAGATGTTTTCTTGTTTGAATTACGCTTGATTTGGATCCTCTGGCAAATTATTTAATAATGTGCCATGCGATTGTTATTGCCGGGTAGCCTTTTGCAGCTGGAGACATGCGGGTCAGAATAGCTGAAATTAGGTGCAAAGAGAAAATGTGCTATTTCCCGAGATGTGAATAGCCCAACAGCGGTGTGCCAGCCATGTCCAGAGTGGCTGCTGCACCTCCTTTGGTACCCATGAAGCAGGGGACAAACTCAAACATGGAGCAATTAAAAGAACAGTCCCAGGTAGTTTCCTGAGCAGAGGAGAGAAGGACACTTGGTTTTCTATAGATTTGTGCCCTGTAACTGCCTGATTCTGGTGTCTGAGAGGGTGTTGGGTCTGATAAGAGTTTTTTCCAGCATGGAAGACTTTATATTCTGTCTTCTGCTCTCATTGTCTCATAAGACATGTGGCCAAAACTGGAGGAGCACAACTGGGGTCTCACATCTCTGTCTTTTAGCACCCCTTGTTTTTGTGTCCCATTAGGTCTGATTGAAATGAGTCAACAAGTTCAAAAGTCATCTGAGGAGTGAAGGAGAGCACACGTTTGTGAATACATGAACTCTTACTCTTCAGAAAAGTGGACTAAAAAAATGTACCACCTTTTTGCCATGCATATGTCAGACACAAAATGATGGCACTGAAGGAAAACTTGCCCATTTTTCCCTCTCTGGTGCTGTCATCTCCCATAGTCTCTCTGGCTGATACGATGGCTTCAGGGCAAGGTAGTCAGAGTCTAAGCAGTGACAGATGCTGGTATGTGTTGTTTTGGATGCTGCTACTACTTTCAGTTATATCAAGGAGAGTTAAATCTCTGCTGTGCTGTGGGGAGATAATGGTATATAGCTACCAGCTCTAACAGAATATTACAGCTCATTAGAAATCCATGTTTTTACAGCCCAGAACAAAAACGCATTCATTCCTCCTTGTACCTGCTTACAGGTTTTGCTGTAGCACTGCTCCGTGTGGGAAAATTCACAAATACCTCTTTTGAATACCTAAGGATCAGTATCATTGGGAGTGGCTTCAAGCAGAAGAAAAAGTGTTTGTATTTTCTCCAGTCTTTTGTATTTTCTCCAGTCTTTTCTAAACTGCTTGTGAGAACATTTAAAACACAGGACAGCTGGCAAAGTTCAAATACTCTATGAACTAAGAGGTGAAACACATTATTTTTTTTCCAAATGAGAGGTACTTAAATATTTTGTCCACTTTTCCTTGAGAATTGACATGTGGCAGTGGTTAGGGTATGGGGACCGTGAGAAGCCTGGACCCTGACATCAGTTGGCTTTGTCCCAGGCAAGTTGCTTTGCATGTTTGCTTGTCCTTCTGCCTCCTGGAGAGGATGCTGTGGGACATGTGGGAGAAGGGAGACACTGAAAGGGTAAGAAGTTCCTCACATGGATCCTCACAGGGAGGCTAGGACAAGCCCAGAAATCTCAAGTTTTTCTTACCTGTGAAGCTTGAGTTTCCAATTCCAAAAAGACAGTGCTTTCTTCTGCACTGCAAAGTACCATTAACCAGAAATATCCTGAACATATGGTAAGACAGAACTGGCCATTGAGGGTAAGCATGAGCAACCAAGGGTGGGATTCACCTAGGCATTGTAGGTATCTACATATGAGTTTATTTTCCTGGGCTTATTTTATAAACAGAAGAAACATGTATATGTAGGACATGATTAACCTCACCCTAATGTTGGGTATAAAATAAACAAGTCAAACCCAACTTTCAGAAATGGCTTAAGTTCTGAATTAAGACACCTAAATGCAGGTGTCCACAAGGAAGTGACAAAGCTCCCATGATCATTAAATTACACCTGGTGAGCGGACCCTAGAGCCACTGAGCCCACCACAAACCACATCGATACCTCACCAGCTGAATGACTGCACACCTTCAACCATGTTGGCCAGATCTCCACCAATACCATGGGAAGTCAGACATCCAGCACACACAGACACATCTCTGTATAAGGGTCTGAATGTAGGCATTTAGGTGTCTTAATCTGTTATGGAATATTCCCTATAGCTAAGTCTGGTTGCCTAAAGTAGTCATCTAGTACCACTTGAGATGATCTGAGGTGCCCAAGACATTTTGGCAGATGTGACACAAAGTGTAAGAGAGATCACATCTAAAAATGACCAGAGGCAGCTGTACTGAGGTGATGGACAAACTGAGGTTTGAAATTAGGTGGGGTGAATCACATTCTTGGCTCCCACACCTAGCACAGATATTTGTGCTGTTTGTTTCTTAACTGATTAGTTTGGGAAAACGGGCCTTTCTACTCAGATCCTGTTGGCAGGACAGTCTTAAGGGTTTTATATAGAAATTATCCCCCTGTGGTCAAAATGGGCAAGGAAGTCCCCCAGAGGAGCAGCTTCTTCTCTCTTCAATCCCCAAGGCAATAGGCAAGAAAAGAGAAGAGCTTTGCAGATTGCTGTAGAACTTCATGCCACAGCTGAAAATTATCCTGCCCTTTCTTTAAGTAACGGTGACATGGGTGTTTTCCGTGCAGTGCCAAGAGGCAAGCATATCCAGACATGCAGAGAATATTGGTTCAATGCTTTTATTAGCAAAAATTCCTACTGCCTTCTTCACTAAACACTTACCGTACTGTGCGGTGCTGCTTTGGTATTCATGATGAGGAGATGTGTAATGCTTCGTGTCCCTGAATACTATCCAAGAGGAGCACGCAGGTATAAAGCTTTGCTTCCAGATCAGGCAATGCCTCTCATCTTGCTCACCTGCTCCGCAGGTCATCGTCTCTGAGCGGTCACAGTCAAAGGGCTGCCCTGCTGTGCACAGAGGAGGGGAAAATAGTCCTGTAACTGGCTGAAAAGTATCCCTTCCCTCCCATTTAATAACGTGATATTCCCCTGCAGAAGGTGCTTTCCTGAACAACAGCTGAAGGAGAGACAGACAAGATTACAAGAAGTTTATATCTTTTCCACATACGGCTGTTCAATATGTAGATCTGGGAGATATGAAGCTCTTCAGGAGTCAGGAGTTGGAGGCAAGGGTGCAAGATCTGGCAGGGACTCCTGGGTCAGAGTCCTGCAGCTGGGACCAGTGGCTGTACTGGGAGTGAAGGGCATTCTCCTTCAGCTGCACTTTTGCACTTTCCTTTGGATTAATGCATGAGTAGCATGTTCCTTCCCTAAGCATCATCCCTGTGCCAGTCCAAGCACAGGTCTGTGTGAGACCTGGTGTAAACCAAGTTTAAATGATCATCCTCTGGAATTACTGATATAAAATTTAATGTGATATTTTTACCTTCAGCCCTTGCAGTTACTGGAGCGCAGGTTAAAAGCTGCATTTATTGCTGGCATTTATTTTTATTAAGAACGGATATTCGCAGTCCATCAAAACCACACATGGTGGGAGGAAATGCACTGTAGCTCCCTCCACTACCAGCTATAGCTGCCAGCACGGTAAGCTGTGCTGCTGATCATACACCGTATACACCAACACATGATGCTGGGCAAGCACAGTGCAAAGTACGGGCTGTTAGAAACATCCTACAGGTCACCAGTGCTGGACTAGGGCAAGTTTTTCCCTCCATCCCTGGCGTTTCATGGGGACAGACTGCTGTGCACAGGACCCTCTGAAGTCACGGCAGAACCTCTGCTGCCCGGAGGGGACAAGATTTTACCCTCCTTGCAGCAGTTGCCCAGGCGTCAGGGTGAGGAGAGGTGTTTCCCTGCTGCCTCCTCGCTGGGATCTGCTGGGGCAATCTGGAAGGCAGGGTTGGAAATTAAATTTCCAGATGGCAGTGTTTGAGAGACAAGTAAGGAAAGGTTGCCCTGTGTGTAGCCTTGCATTAAGTGATGAGAAGCCATAAATGTAAAGCGGTTTCCTGCTGTTATTTTTAAACTAAGAATAGGAAAGTGATAGACCCAGGTCAGACTGAAGTCGCATCATCCTAGGCTGTCCACAGCTAGTGCCTTAGGAAAAGTACAAGGACAGGGCAAACGCATACTAATTTCCCTCCCAAAATACTCTCCCGGGCTGTTTGTCCTATAGTGATTTCCTGAACTGAGGCGGTGCCTTTGTTAGTAGCCTGTAATTTGCTTCCTTGCGTTTGCCCTTAAATTGCATCAAGTTCTCTTAACTTGCCTTGAAGCCGCCCAGCTTTCCAGCCACCGAGCTGTGGGTCGAGCCCAGGCTGTGGCAGCAGTCGGAGCTGCCCCAGGAAAGTCCTTCTGAGGTAACACCCTGACTTTGTCGGGGCACAGTCAGACTAGCCCTTGCGTCCCTGTGGCCTCTCTGGCCAACCTGCAATTTGACTGCATGTTTTTCCAGGCTGCCCAAGAGCTTTCTCCCGGCTGTAAGAAGAGGTCATGCTGTCACCCCCCAGCATCAGACAGAGGCAATTTTTGCTTGTCTGCTGCCTTTCCCTGCTGCTGGGGCACACACTTGCCTTCCAGGATCTGCAGCAGCGTAGCACAGTACATGCCACCAAAGGTGCTCTCCATTTCCCTGAGCATACAAGAAAGGAGAATCAAGTCACGGTTGGGCTTGTAATTAAGTGTAATAGCAACAACGTGTATATTGCAGTTGACTTCTTGTCGTCGATGTATCAGTTCCAATATGTTACACAGAGATCGTTTTGTGCACAGCCCAGCTGGGTCTTGTGTGTCAGCACATGTGACAAGGAGTTTTATGAGGTTTTGCCAAAGCACAGTGTCACAAGTGTTGAGAGCAGAGAGGGAAGACCAAAAAATTGTGATTCCTAATATTTAGTGTGTTTCCTGACCGCCATGTGTTTAATACTTCACCAGCACAAAAGAAGACATTTCAGCCAAAGTAGTGCTCTAGGTCAGCAGCTCTTTTGCTTTGGGTGTTGTTAACTCTCAGAGTTTCTGAGGTGCCACCAGCTACCTTTACCATCAGATGAGAATATGATAAAGGCAGTGCAGTGTGATGTTCAGCGCAGGTCCATATCCTCTGTCTCCCAGCCTCATGACCACCAGTGGTCCCCACTGTGGGAACCACTGATCTTTCCCAGGCAGGGAAAAACCCTGGGCTGGGCTTGTCTTCCTTAGCCTCTGCCAAGCTCCTCTGTGAAAGTTTGTGTTGTCAGGCTTTGTTTAAAACAGACCAAAATGCAAAGCCTGAATCATTGGACTTTCACAGTGGGTTTTTGTGCCAAATCCAGTGTAATTCTTGCACTTCCCTTCCCTGTTGAACTCCCTGCCTGCAGCCAGCCCAGGAACATTTTGTTTTGGGACGTGGAAGAGACACTGAAGGTGTCCCTCAGAAAGCACTATGGGGTGGAAAATGCACACTGCTGAAGACAGAAGGAAAACAGTGATGCTCAGGATAGACAGAGCCTTTCCATTTGACTCCTGCTGTGGCAAGCCTGATGCTTTTAACCCTGAAAGTATACTCTCTGCAGTCACATGAGACTTGTGTTTGGTAAAAATCAGAGCCCTGTGGCGGTATTTCAGGTGGTTCCCAAGCTAGCTGAGCATGCCTGGAGAGGGCAACCACAGCGGCCCTGGATGATAGGGTAAATTAGGCACTGCAGGTTTGCTCTGATCTGATGTTAGACATTCACTGTTTGCATGAGAGTTTCAGACAACTGATGTTGAAGACTGGGGATTTTATAGTCAATCTGTAATTCCTGTCATATTAATGGATCTGTCTGAACTGAGCAGACACCCCTACTGTTATTTAAAAAACCCCAGTTTTTAATATATTGCAAAAAAAAATCATTTACTGGAAGGTAGGGCTGGGAGTGCTCTATTTTTCTTATCCTACAGGAGACTGTGTAAACTATGGACTGGGTAAGACCAGAGAAGTGAGTCACTTGTTAGTCAGTCATGCTTACAAAGTTTTAACTAGGCAAAATGTATTTGCCCTGGAAGCAGAGAAGCCCCCAGCTGCAGACACTCATTGCCAGAGGCCGCTCTCAAGTGGTACCCTTCCCACTCTGTGGGTGAGCAACCCCCATCTCATTCCCAGCTGTCAGCTCTGATCAATCCGATCAACACCGGGCTCTGAAATTGTGAGATTTGAAGTGTAGTGAGAACTTTGTAGATTTTTATATTCTGTAGATTTTGTAAAAATGTGAAGTTGTTTGTGGTAATAAACAAACCTATACCTGCTTTATGTTTTTTGAGCTTAGAGGATGCTCTCGGACCACATCTTTAGGCTTTTCTGTGTGGCTGAGAGGACTACGAGCCTGCTCTGTAAAAACTGATAGCAGGGAGTCTTCTGTTATCACTGGCCTGAGGGAGCATGAAATTGAAAACGTCAGCCATCACAAGGTTTATCATAAAAGCATAGAATTGCTTAGACCCTTATGTCTAGCAATGTATGCAGGCAGGACTGTGACTAGTATTCTGCCCACGCGCAGGAAAGCAGATGCCTGGACAAACCAATGTTTGAAAATGTATTTCTGCAGTCTTGGGTTTTTTTTATTGACCTTTGTTAGCATGAGACCCTTGCCAGAAGCTGTGAAGAATGCTACCTATTCCCTTGGTACTCTGTATCTTTGTATATTTGTTTTCTTTATTAAAACCTGGGCAGAGGAAAATGGACCAGATTCCACTCCATTACCCCTGCTCAACTTCATCAGCTGCATGGAGTTGTGGTGAAGTAACAGCTTTTGATGGAGTATGTCCAAAAGCCCACTACTAACATGCGTGGTAACAGATGCTATAAAATTGCAGAGAGTAAATATTTGGCAATTCTGCTCTAAGGCAGCTACCTCGTGCCGGCAGCCTCGTGGTCCAGTTCTGCCTCCCTGCTCAGGAGTGTGGCGTTTAAAGTGGAGGGAAGCCCGTTGTGGAATTGGTAGCACTTCTGAGGTGAGGGAGGATTTGCAGAACCACAGAATTTGAGAAAAAAAAATCGGGTTGAAAGGGACCTCAGGAGGTTGTCTACTCCAAACCCCCTCTGAAAGCACTGACTGATGGGTGCGTGCTCGTGCCTTCACCACGCTTATCTGCAGGATGCAGGGTTAAGGTGGATTCACCGTGTCTTGGGATTCACCTATTAGACATCTGCAATACAGCCCTGGCCACTGGAGCCAGCTCCCCGTACTGTATTCACAGTCAGTGGGGAGCAGCGGGGATGACAAGGGTTTTGTCCTGCTTTGAAGAAGATGAGCCAGCTGTGGTCAGGTGAATCCCACCTGCGAGTGCACACCGGTGGCGTAATTCTTGCTGCTTTATGGGCGATGGTAACAGGGGAAAATGACAGCACGAGAAAACCGCCTTGGATGAAAAACCTAAAATGAAAAAGAAATAAAAAGCTCTTTTTTTTTTTTTTTTTTTTTTCCTCTCCCTTCTGGTTGATCAGCAGCCCCGGGGCAGATGAGCTACCTGCCGTGCCTGCCCACCAGCCTGGCCCCCGGGGAGATGCAGTCCCCCCGAATGGCGGGGAGGAAGCGAGGGCGGCCCCCGCTCCAGCCCGCACCCATCAAAATGACTGTTCACAACCTCTACTCAGCGCCGGCCGGTGCTCTGCCTGTCGTGAAGATCCCAAAGAAGAGAGGGAGAAAACCCGGGTACAAGGTAGATACATGGTTTTCACACTCCTTCTCCACCTCCTGCTGGCTTTAATACATTGCCTCCTGGAATTTCAGGTGAAATGCAGGAATGGAAGCACAGTTGAACAAGGGTGGGGGCAGAGCAAGGCAAAAATAAGTAAGAGAAGCCAGGTTCTCTTCTACTGGAGCTGGTGAAAAATAGAGGGAAATTAATTTTTTTTTAAAGTTTACAGTTATTTTAATTTGCGTGGTTTGAAAATAACTTGCCTTCCACAGTGTTGTGTGAGATGGTTGTGCACCTTCTGGGAAGTGTTTCTCTCTCATTTGTCACTTCTTCTCTCTCACTAGCAGCGATTAGGAATGAAACAAAATGAAAGGAAAAGGAGAGGAATATGGGGGAGTGGGAATAAAAGGAGAAAATAAAGCTAATTTCCAAAGGAAAAAAAAGGGACATTTTAGAAAGTAATGAGTTTTTACTTACTGAGGGGAAGGCAGTGTTGGTTATTTGTCTTGCTCACTTTGGGGGAAAATCATGCCCAGCTCTCAGAGTAACCCTAGTGGGGAGGTAGGGATAAAGAAAGAAACCCTCTGTGCCTTAAACCCTAATTTGGCAGTGAGCTGGGGCTCTCCCACCCTACGTCACCCCCACTCCTCACTGGCCCCTGGTGGGCTCAGCACTGACAGGAGTGGGGCCACTGTGATGCCTTAGACCAGGCAAAAACGGGGCTGTGATGCTGAGGGGGGGGGGGAAATTTATTCTGGGGAGTGAAAATGAGCTACACTGTAGTGAGGGGTCTTGTCGTCAGTAGATTGCTCCGTTATTCTCTCCATCTCTGCCGGCACCCAGCTAGGGGCACCGTACTTGCTTCCTGTGCCCGTGCCTGGTTTTTAACGGGAACGGGTACAGACATGCGGTCTGCTACACAGGGAGGGCAAATTGCTGGCTCTTGGAAAATAACAGCTGCTTAAATTCCTGATGTCCAAACAAAAAAAGCGAGTAACAGGCGCGGTGCAGGCACAGGGTCTGCCCCGGCCTTCCCTGGAGAAAGTCTCAGCCCCGGGTGTTGCCCGGCGTTTCCCGGGGTCTCTCCCGGGTCACGGGAGGCAGCAAGGCCCCCCCCCCCGCGCAGTGCTGCCGACTGAGCGCCGGGCACAGGCACCAAACGTCTCAGGAACTGGGGTTTGGGCTTTATCTAGAGCAGGCTACCCTTATTGTTGCCCTTCCCCCCCTTTCCACCTCCTGCCAGACCTTCTTCTTCCTCCCGTCCACCGACCTCCCTCCTCCTTCCTCTCTCTTTTCCAGGCAAGCCACCCTCACCACCCCTCTGCATCCCATATCCAGAATCCCCCCACTCCTCTGCATCCCCCTGTGCAACACCTACTGCAGCAGGCATCAGTACTTCAGCCCTTAATGCTTCCTCCTCATCTTCTCCCTTCTCCCGCACCTCTTCATCCTCTCCCGACTTCATCCATACCCTTCTCTGCTATGGGGGCGCATTCTGAAGTGTGTTTCAGGCTGTGCTGAAAACAGACCTTGCACGGCTAAGAGACAGTTCCAGCTGCAGTTTCCCATTTCTTCTGAAAAGCCTTAACTTTGGTATCGTGAATGATGTAACAGCAGCAGCCAAACAGATACAACCTGACAGCAGGCTCAGGTGTCCCTCTTGGGATTACTGCAGAATTTTATAGCGGTAGGCCAAAATAGAACTGCATATCCAAGCTAAGACTGGAGCAAATACTCTAGTGTTTTGTAAAATGTCAGATATGGAAATACTTATTATTTTTCACTTCAGTATTAGGTTAAAATTCTTGAACACAAACATCTGAATTGTTTTACTCAAAGTACTTCTTATAAAAATTTTATTATATATTATATTTTTCTTTATTTATTACAAGTAATAATTTAAATTATTATCAGTCAAGCT
This sequence comes from Tyto alba, assembly GCF_018691265.1. NCBI lineage: Eukaryota > Metazoa > Chordata > Aves > Strigiformes > Tytonidae > Tyto > Tyto alba. Next base: position 1,324,222 of record NW_024881316.1, read on the forward strand.
GGGTCACTTGTAGGCTCTTTTGATCAAAACCATCCAAGGCTGGGATAATACTACTTTGGAGATATGGTGAAACTGAGTCCCTGAGATGATTGTATGCAGAGTTTCGGCAGACCCCATCCCTTCTGCCCCTGCTTTGTCTTGTTGACCACCATTTCTTACTCCTGCATTTACATTTAATTTGTAATTTGACAAAAAAAACCCCAAACCAATGCTGGGGAGTATGTTCTGTTCCACACCAAACGCACCCATCCATCTGTGACAAAGCCTTTCACTAACTACCACATATCCGTAAGCGGGAGAAGCGAAAAGGGAGACTCAGGTTTCCTAAAGTGCTGCAGTAACATTGTGGTTCGGACCTAGGTGGCCGAGAACTTGATTGCTGCTTCCCCCTCTTCTTCCAAGGGGGGAAGCTTTTCCCCCTGGCTGGGTACCACACACCTTCTCCTCATCCCCAGGAACTTAGTGGGGAGGCGGCAGCGTCCCTCCTTTGGCAGTGAATCTGGGATGATGTTACTTCTTGGTGAGGGACAGCGAGTAAAAAGGCATCCTTTTATAAATGATGGCTTAAGTTTCTGGAGCTGACACTTGTGAACTGTAGCATCCGTGGCATCTGGCCTGGAGCTGTTTATTTGTGCTATAGGATTTGTACACCAAAGCAACGTTTTCTGTGAGGCACCTTTGTGCGCTGTGTGCTCAGCTGAAGTGAACCCCTTTCCATCAAAAACGCTTCCCCAGCGCGAGTCAAAGATTACATTTTTTGATGGGGAACTCTAGCTTGATTTAATTAGCTCCCTAATTGTATGACTTTCAGATACCATGAGACTTAAACGCATTTTAAAAAATGACTCCCTGCCCAAATGGCAGACAACCAAATTCTTTATAGCAACCAGATAGCTGAATTATTACAGAACAGATGGAAAAATACTTCTGAATTTTTAGCAAACTAGGAATTTACAGCCTAGATTTAAATTTATTTTGACCGAGATGTGAATAACAGACATTTTTAATCACATGCTCTTTATAGCCAGATGACCCATTGCCTGTTTTCATTGATATTAAAGCAAATATCTATGTCTTCCTAAAATGACTTTTCATCACGCTTCAGCACCAAGCAAAGTCCTTTTCCTCGCTATCCTGTTTATTTTTTCACAGCTTTGGTTATAAAATTTCATCGGCTGTTTTTCCAAAAACTGCTTTGTACCTGATGTGGAGCTATTTGCCATAAAACTCTACATTTTCCCTAAATACAATATTCTTTCTGACTGTCTAAAGCTCTAGGAAAAAGACTGTTCTGGCAGCCGAGGGGGAGGTTAGTAGATGAATTGGGTTTAATTCCCTGGCTGTCGGTGAGGGGCAGCCCCAAAGAGCTGCCTAGAAAGCCTGTAGGACGGAAGGCTTTGTTAGCTTTGTGGAGGGGTCCGCAGTGTCAGAGGACATCGGAGCGCCATGCTCGCGGGGCAGTGCTGCAGCAAAGACCACCACATCCCTCCCAGAGTGCAACAAAGCGCTGGCCCCATCTGAGCAGCCCGAGAGGGCAGTTTGTCCCCTCCGTGCCACCTCCCGGGGAGGTGGCTGCAGCCCAGGGCGAGCGGTGAGCCAGGAGCTTGCAAGCTCCTGCCAGGCGTGGTGGGCGGCGAGAGACGCCCCCGCTGAGGACGGCATGTGGAGTGACAATTTCCATTACAGGGCAGAGGTTCCCCCGCTGCCCTGGAAGTCACTATTAATGATGACAGATCAGCAGTCAGGACTCGGGCACACCGGGACCGAGATTGCACAGAGAACCTTAAAGTGCCCTGATTATTCGCCTGTCCTGCGATACAGCTTTGGATTTTAAGGTTGCATACGCTCCTCTTGAGGTTGCCTGCCTCATTCACTGGAAACCACTTAGGGGGTGTAGGAGCCTGCGTGCAGACTCCCCTGCATCATTCGCTGTGCAGAAGAAAGGTATTGCACAGCACAGAAGAAAAGGCAGGAATGATCTTGGACTGTGTTTTGCCTTTGCCAGCCCAGGGCTGACCCCTCTCTGCCCCCGCGACTGAGCCGAGCCCTGACTTGCCTCGTGCTGAGCCTCCTCACCCCCAGCCAAATGCACAGAGAGGGCGAGGTGTAGCCAAGGACCCCAAAACACGCAGCTGGAAGCTCTGTGCTTCCCTGGTGCAGGTTTAATGGCACCTTTCTGCCCAGCCATCAGAAGCCCACGCAGCGGGACCAGGCTGGCCAAGGCACTCACCTTGGCGCACATCTGCAGGGGCTGGAGTTGGTTTCATCTCCAGCAGTAAAAATTCTTGTGGCCAGGAGGCGCCTCTGCCCTCCTGGCTGGAAGGACACAGGCCCACAGAAATGGGGTGAACCTCAGCCTTTTCTAGCAAATATTTTATCGGGACAAGGGACAACTGGTACAGGGGAACGAGGAGCCATAAAGATGAAGACTTGTGGTCCAAGTGGTTTAAGAAAAGTACAGAGAAAGTTTGCATCATAGTTCATCTTGTTTCTTTCCTGTGTATTTTATTATACAGTCTGGCAGAGAACTTCAGAAGAAAAAAAAAAAAAGCTATCTGGGAAATGTTCTTCCCTGTCTTTCACTTCTTTTGGTGTGGGATGACAGAAATACCAGCTAGATGAATCCTGACTGCTCCAAAGGAGTGTGCAGATTGTAACAGAAACGCCCGGACTCAGCAGGGTCCTCCTCGTCCACGGCCACTGCATACTCAGGCAAGCCTGTAGCTGGCATCAATGGCACAAAAGCCTGCTCTCTCTCTGCATCTCATGTACTGTGATTTTGGTCAAGCAGACACACTTATTTCCTACTCTAAATCCCTGATCAGCTTTCTGTGATCTCTTTCCCATGGTAGAAGGTCCATAAGAGTGGGGGGATTGGTTGTACATCTTGTTTTGAAGCAAGAATTGCCTTTTATATCTCATGCTTTGCATATTAAAACTTATGACATTTGATACTCAAAAGCTGATTCTAATGCCTTACTGCAGGATATCCCAAAGTGCTCTGACAGATTTTCTCTGTCTTCTTTTCTCTCTCTTTTTCTCTCTTCTTCACTGCTTTTTTTCACTTTCATGCATATGTACTCTCTACTGCCAAGCTTTCAGTCAGTCAGCTGGTTGGTTGGGTTGGTTTTTTGATAGAGAAGAATCCGTCCAAGAAAAGACATCTTTGAATGAAATACTTTGTGATTTACATTTAGTGATATTCAGGGGCTACTCAGGGTTTCAGTGGCCAGGAGGTATTTAAGCCGTGTTTGCTAGTGTACTGTCTCTTGTAATCAGGCATTGTTTTATTTTAATCTAATGAAAGCACATTCTCTGCTACCCCTAATAAAATGGCATTTATCTGTATCCAGAGGCTGTAGAGCACATATTGTTGCAATTAAGATTGCAGTAAACTGTTTGCTAAAACAACAAACTGCCAAGAAGGGGCTTCCAAGCTAGAGAATTTACACAAGTCTTGCCCTCTGTTTATTTACTCTTTAACATAAGCCCGCCTGGGCCTCCAGGAGCCAAGGAAAAGGCAGAGAAAGAGGCCTACCCAGCACTGTCCCACCTTCACCGAGCTGATGGTGTTGGTGGGTCAGTGTGAGCTGAGATGGTGCACGAGGTTCAAGGGTTGGAGAGGGGACTTGTGCGCCTGTGTCTGGGGCTGCAGGGCTGTGAGCCAGTAAGGACATTAAGGAGCCAACATGCAAGTGAAACAGAAGTTATTAGCTGTTCTGTCTCCAAAACAGTATCTATATAGATGTGTGCATGTGTGAGTGCACATATATATATTTATATATACATATATGTAAATATATATACACAAGTATATATGTACATCTCTATATAAATGTATATACCTTTCTATCTGTGTATATACCGTGTACAAAACATATGTATATATGTATTTATTATATATACATATATGGGTATGATCAAAAGCAAGCCAAGAAGCCTAGTATAGGGGCTACCCAAAGTTTCACAGTCCACTTCACCATAGAAAAGCTAGTTATCGACATGTTGCTACAGAAAATAGCAAATCATGCTGCTTCTCATCTTCTCACATGGGATAAACCCCAAACTGGATGGGGACATCGGTTTTTGAAACACCATTTTCTTCCCATTTATTTTAATCGCTTGGAAAATGAACTGACAGCACTTTGCTGCTGGTCTTTCCTGATCCTAACCTGAAGGCAAGACAACCCTATAAAAACAGGAGAACACAGGCAGGTGAGGACTGGCACCAGGCAGGGGCCAGCTCAGGGTCCCTAGTGTCCTACAACTGCCATACAGCAAGAGGTCAAATCCACAGTTTGTCTTAGATTCACTCATTGAAGAGTTTCTCCCTTGTTCAGCCTAAATCCCAGGGGCGGGGAGGCGATGGCATCATGTGGAGGTGGTGCCTGGTGCTTCTGGGGCAGGTGGGACAGTGCCCTGAAGGGGATGGTGCCTGGATGAGGAACCAGATTTTATGTCCATCTGGGCTTATCATGTCCATCTTTCTACAGAGGCTGCTCTGAGGGAAGCTCTGGGCTGTGTAAAGGAGCAAGTCCTGGAAGGGCATGCAAAGATTAAACCCATCTCGACCAAAATGACCTTTTTGTTTTGATGGTTACCATCTCAGCACAGGCTACTGTGCTCCTGAAAGCAAAAAAGACCCTGAATTCCCTCTTAGTGAAGCCCTTTCTGGCATAAGCCAGTAACTGGGGAATGACCCAAACTCCCAAAGATTTAATGATTAAAAACTCACTTGAATGGCACTAAGTCCAAGAGCCTTCCCCCTCCCTTCCCCAGCTTTCTGTTTTTACCGTTACCCTGAAACAGTGACCAATCATTTAGACAGCTATAATCATAATCACGGATAACATGAATCTTTATCCAAAATGACTTCTACTCTCCACCAGGACTTGCTCAAGGTTTGGTTTGTAGGTAGCGGTCTGGCTTCATTTCTACCTAAAATAAACTTTGAACGTTACCTCCAGCTCGGACATAAGCGCTGAGAGAAGCAATACTTTGCAAATTTAACAGGGCTAAAAATTCCTTCTCATTCTTACACTTGTCACTTATAGCATTTTTACCTTTGGCCACTGAAAGATAACAACAACAACAACAACAAATCAACTGTCAGGAGGCCAGCTTGGTGTAGTATATGTAAATTTATAAATCAACCAGCTGTGTGCTTGGCTGTCTGCTTTCACCCCACTTCCCTTTGTAGCAAAAGGAAAAGCAAGAGTGGTACCTTCAGGTCACATCCATCACATCAGCCTCATCACTTGACTGGTGAGACATTGCCAGGTACCAGAAGCATAAAGATGTAGTGATATTGCACCGTAAATTCCCATCGCATTTCACTTCTCCAAGCTGGGCTGCAGGTCATGAAGATTACTGGGTGCAACAGTGCAGCAGTTTGTATTTACTACCTGGTAATATCACACTATGGACCACGGTCAGAGCTTATTTACATGGGTATCTGCCCAAAGTAGCCTCTTGGTGCCACTGGATTTACACAAGATTTACACCCTGCAACCAAGAGCAGAATTTGGCCCTAAATTATGATGTAGTTAAAGACCCCGTGTTTCTGAGTTGTGGAGAATTGTTTACACCCACATGAAATGGGTCGTAAAATGCCATTGCACTGATTTGTTAGAGTGTTAGACCCAATTTGCTCAGGTGTAAATAACTACCCGGTGGGTGGCATAATATTTGCATCCTGTAACTTAAGGCGTTGCTGTCTGCTGCAAATCAGTCAGGCTTCAGGCTCCAGCATCCTCCTGGGAGCAGAACGGATGCTCCTGGCCTGGAGAAAGTGATGCAATAGCAGATTGCTAATGAGGGGGAGTTCATGGGGCGTGACATACACGGAATAAAATTGGAATATCTTGTGTATACTTTCATTACCCAACCGGTTATTTTTTGCAGCTGAAGTCTCGCGTCCTGATGACTCCCTTAGCAATCTCTCCGCCGAGAAGCACACCGGAGCCGGATATTAGTTCAATCCCGCAGGATGCAGCTACGATACCCAACTCAGCCACCCCACAGGCTCTCACAGGTACCCAGCCTCATGTGCTCCTTGGCCAAGGGGTGAGCAGGAGCCAAGGGTTGACAGCCAGATGCTGTGCTTTCTAGAACAGGCAGAGCTCATGAAAACGGGGTGTTCGCAGATTAGACTGGAGATCAATGACAAAGAACAGAGCCGCCCTGCAAGACTATATTTTGGTTGCCATGTGTCAAGTTTAGTGGAGATGTCAGATCCATTCCTCTTGAAATGCGGCCATCAACATCCCATGAATGCTACCATTTCATACCCAGCACTCACCCCATCAAATGCGTTGCAATGACCAGACTAAACCCCGGTGTGAACATGAAGCATCTGTTACAGCTGTGGGGAGAAGGAGGATGGAGAAGCCACAGTCTGACTGTAGTCAGGGTTACCAGCACATAAACCCCAATGCCTTATCACAACAGCAGACCTGGTCATTTTTGACTGTAGTCAGGGAAAACACAGCCTTACTATTTTTTTGCTTATATTACCAGAAGTAACATAGGTCAATGTTTTTCGACTGATGTAAATGAGAAGGAAATCAACAAGGCAGTTGATTTACCCTGAGATTTCAGCAGAGAAACGGATTAGATAGCATTAGAATCTAAACACAACACATAAATCCCATTATTTCTTAGCTGGGATGCACAGAGGAGAAGTTTTCCATCTGCTCTGGTAGCAGAATGATACTAAACGTAGTGATGATGACGATAATAATATATTTTATTCTCATTTATCCCTTCACATTCAAAGACTGCAAAGGACTTGGCAAACATCAGCCGAGCGGTGTTTCATAGTGCTGTCCCCAGAGGTGTGCCCGGTGCCGCTTTCGGAGGGGGACGGGGAGGCACAGTCCACCAGCCCCACCACATCGCCGGGGTGGCCGCAGAGGCTCCGTGGGTCATTTCAGGCTCTGCAGATGTAGCACCCGGTACCTCCATCTGCCTGGCACCTTTTCTCCCAGCACCTCCCCAACGGTGCGTGTAGGCTCCACCAGAGCAGGGTTTGCAGGAGGCGGAGGCAGGCTCAAGTCAAATTTTACCTCCCTATCTGCACTGAAAGGAGCACAGGGACCCCCGCTCCCCAGCGAAGTACCCAGCCAAGCCCCAGACAAAACCAGTGGGTTGTCACAGCAGAAGCCACATCCTGCAGATTTGGGAAGGTTTGGCACGGTGACACCCTGGAACACCCTGGCAGCCCCCTGCAATTCATGCATGCTGCTGCTGTCTTTCGGTGTGTTATCCCTTTGTTTGTTTGGCACTTAGAAGGTGTAAAGTGCTATGTAATGATAAGTATGATTGCTATTATCCTCCTGTTTACCCAGGATAAACTGCTTGAGCCCCTTCTGCCGTTCAGTGAGAGATGGGGTAGCCGAGTGCGCTGTGACAGTCACACTAGATTTTCATTACGGTGATAACTGTAAATTATTTCCAACTTTACACAGCTGTCATCATGTCCTCCACTCCGCTTGATGTTTTTTTTGTCACATATCTGATTTCTGTCAGAGGATAATGTTATATTGTCTGAAAGATGACAGCTCGAGAACACTCAGCCAGCTATTATAATATGTCTCACTTTAGACTGACTTTAGGCTGTGTCTTAGTCACCCTTAGTTACCACAGCGTTATCTCCGCTTCCTCCAAGATGCAGTTAGTCTCAGCCAAGCTTAAAATAAGTTCATGATAGTGAGAGGAGAACACTGATTCTTTGGCTATTGCTGGCAGGCCTGATGGCATGTAGAAAAACTGCCTTTGCAGGCAGTGGCATACGAGAGGAGGCATGCGGGGCTTGGCTGCAGAGAGGCTGAGGCACCCCTCGCAGACTCCCGGTGCGGCACAGTCGAGTGGCTGTGGATTTAGCACTGCACATGATGTACAGTTTCCCAATACAGGTTGCTGAGTGCTGGGTTGGACACGGAGGGTCAGAAAGCTCCCTGTCAGGGCACTGTGAAGCCCAGCACACAGCATGACCCTCCAGAAATTACAGCTGCGTTAAGGTCAGAAGCAGCGAGGAACCAAAGTCTTCCAAAACTCCTCTCAGAGCAGGGCTTCTCAGAGGGCCTCTCAATGAACCAGTCTGAAAACACGTGGAGAAAAAAAAGAAACCCAAACCACACCTCAGGCTGGAGTTTAGCCATTGCTGTAAGGTCACCCTTGCTAGTCATGGTTCTGCACTCCCTGGGCATTTTTTCTGGTCTCCAGCTTCAAGAGAGCAGACCCCAGGCACGTGCAGGAGCTTCTTCAGTTGCATGCAGCTTACCCTCACCTGTGACACCGAACAAGGGCTAAACTCAGCTCGCTGCACTTAGGCAATGGGGGATTAGTGTGAGGAAGCCTGGCTGTGCAGCAAATTCACTGGCGAATGGAAGAGCTTGTGACAGAAATAGAAATGTATAAAGCTAGCGTTTGCTAGGATGCTCTCAGGGCCATTTTGTAATAACCTTGTTGGGATTTTGTGCCTACAGTCTGCATTTATGTCAACAAACAAGCGAACCTGGGGCCATACCTTGACAGAAAAAAGGTGCAGCAGCTCCCAGAGCACTTTGGGCCCGAGAGACCGTCGGCGGCCCTGCAACAGGCTGTTCAGGCCTGCATCGACTGTGCCCTCCAGCAAAAGGCGGTCTTCTCGCTCATCAAGCAGGGCTACGGAGGCGAGACGGTGTCAGGTAAAGCGTTTTTGTCAGGGGTTTTCCAATTGGGAAGTGCTTGGAATCTTAACCTGGTCCCCGGTTCTGACTGTCCTAGCTGTCCTGTTCACATCAGCGGGCCGGCTACCAGCTTTGAACATCGCTTACACCTTGGTAAAATGAGCTGCTGCAGGACTTGCCTTGGTGTCAGACGAAAGTACATCGGTGAAGAGCAGTGGCAGTGATTCAGGGGAGGAATAGGGCTAGCTTCAGGGTCCTGCACTCACCACTCTTCGAAACAGTGCTAAGGCCAGGCCTGCGAGCTGAGTTTTTCGTGCAGCCGTACAAGGACGCGCGGCGCTGCAAGCCCACTTCATTCCACACGTTGCCACCACGTGTTGCTCTAAAGGACAACGCGCACAGAGTTCAGCTGCTGGTGCGTCCTCTGCCTGCAGTTCATGAGCCAAATCCACTCTCAGCTTAGGAACTGCAGAAGTCCCGAGGCAATTTGTCATACAACAGGACCATAGAGATATATCAGAGAATCAGAGATCTTAGGGAACTCCCAGGAGTTCCTCCCACAGTGACACTTCTCGCTGTGTCCTGATGAGTCTCCCATTTCCCATGCTGAGTCCCCTGGCCTGGCTCTCAGACTGAACACGAACTTTTCTTTTAATCACAGCAAGAGTTTTGTGTCACAACGTAGCCTTAGCCCATGGGGATGCAGTGTGAATGAAACAATGATGGGAATATGGGAACGATGCTCTCCAATGAGCTGCCACGGATGAGTCAGGCACGGACATGAAGCCAAGGACCGCAAGCCCAATCAGTTTTGCAGGGATCACAGCAGCTCAGCTCTGCCACTGGGACCCTCTTGCATGGGAGTGCAGGCTCTGGCCCTCTGTGCAGCATATAAATTCTGCTTCCTCCCTCTCCTTTGCTTCTCTCCAGCCACAGGTGTGCCTTCCCTAAGGGACATCAGAAGTACTCTAAGAATGATCCAGATTCATTCACAGAAACAAAAGACCGAAGCAATTTAGTACAAAACTTTGTTTTTGTCTGGTTCTGTATTGCATATATGATTTTCAGTACAAGCAGGAGAGTCATGTTTTGCACCAAGCTTACCAAACTCCTTGGTCTCAGTTTCTCTGAGCCAGCTTGGCTTCAGGTGCCTGAGCTAAAAGCACCTGGTCAACGTTGCTCCAGCTTCATACCTCTTCTAATCGTTGAGGAGTGGTGAATGCCCTCCTAGTCATGGCATGGCTCTGAGATTGCAGCTCACTCCCAGCCTAGCAGCAGCACAGACAAATTTTGTCATGGGCTTTCCAGTCTTCCCATGGTTTGGCTCACAGATGCTCAACCGGCTGTGGAGCATGATCCCTTACAGCAGCTCAGGCCAGCAGGAAATATCTGAAGTTATCCCAAAGATTATAAGCCTAGCATTGCAATTTATACTTGTTAGTAGTGACTGGAGGCCGTAGGGCTGGAAAAAACCTTCCAGGTGGTAGAGTTCAGGCAGCTATATCATGTATTCCCCCCTGCAAACCTGTTGACACCTGAATGTATCCTGCTACAATTGGTCCTGGTGGGTCTTTTGTGACCCCTCCACCTCTCTCATGGCTGGGACCTATGCCCTTTTGGATTCCTGGCTAAATATATTCTCTGACAGCTTTGTCCAGGAATTTTAATTGCTCTGCTCTCACCTTTGAGTTCAATCGTAGATGTATTTTTAGAGAGCAGTCCTCATCCCACTAGGCTGAAATACACATTCTTTCAGGTGCTCTCTGCATTGTGAGGAATATTGCTGGATTAGTGAAAGAAGTGCCAGTGTCTTCCCACAGCCCCACATAGCAGAGGTGGTGATGGCTGCTGTGCTACAGGGAAACTTCCTCTTCCCTGAATGTCACTGTGGCCTGCCGGTGCACCTCGTCAAGTGTGAATTCACCCTTCTTGAGTGGTGCCCATTAGTCCATCTCAGGTTTCACCAGGACTTTATATAGTGGAACTGACACACTCTTGTCTCTCCTATAAATTCTTTGTTCAATACCTCCTTCAAACATATCTGACTTTTTCATTCCTGTGTCACCTTGGTGGCTCATGGGCATCTGGTGAGCCTGTCCTATCATTTCTCCTCCCACCACATCATGTTGAGCCTCCTGAAAAAAATATGTATCGCCATGTATTTTCTAGTATTTTTTTCCACCCGTTTTTATTATTGCAGAACTCAAGACCAGCCAATCCTTTCTGTGCAATCTCCCAATCCTCCTCTCCATTGCTAATACCTCCTAGCTTACTGCATCAACAAAATCTTTTTGTGCCAGCATGGACCACTGCCGGTTCCTCTCCAGTGCTCGGGGTCTCCTGCCAGCAGAGCCTGTTGTCATCTCCTGACCCACCTTTCATATGCAATCATTTCCAGTGTAACGAGAGATTTCTCATACTTCACCGAATTCCAGATAGACAACAACTGCCAACCTTCCATTGCCTATAAATGCAATTAAATCAGTAAATAAAGGTCCATGATGAAGCTGGTAGCCCCCTCTTCGGTTCAGTTTTGGTACCTTTTATTCATTCACAGCCATGTCTTTAATTCTTGTCTCCCCATTATCTTTTAAAACATTGGGTATTGCTGAAGTCAGCCTAATATCCCATCACTTTCTTTCCCCTTCCTTAGACCTGGGAATCATAATGGCCTTTTTCAAATCATACAATACAGTTTTCAGTTGAATGCATATATTAGAAATCCTTGCACTGCTGGCCATGCCAGTCAACATCTTTCAGACCTCCAGAGGGAAGGTGAACTGGGTCACACAAACTCAGTTCCTTAAGCTCCTCCAGTTTGTTTTGTACTTCAGGTGGGGTAATTACATAAAATATTTTAAAACATACAAATACTTGCGTGAAACCTTTTCCCCTGCGCTCATTCTTCCTCCTGCCGTGCAACCCCAGGTATTGAATTGTTCCTGCTTGCTTTCCAGTTTCAGCCTCTTTTGAGGGGAAGCAGCATCTCCTGAACCTGCTGGTAGTGAACAGCATCGGGTACGTCCTGCGCTTCCTGAAGAAGCTCTGTCGCAGCCTCTTGTGTGACAATCTCTTCAGCAACCAGCCTTTCCAGCAGTACGGTGCCGTGTCAGAAAGCCCAGAGGTGTATGAAAACAGACGGATGGAGGCAGGTAGGCTGCTTGATCACAAGATTTAGCCTTGGACACAAGATTTAATAGGGCTGAAGAAATGACTGTCTTTTTTGGTCCTGTACTGTACATGCTAGAGAACTGCAGATTTCTGTGGGACCTTTCCAGAGGGAGGCAGTGGGCTGGTTTGCAGTATTTTTCCTAGTGGCTATAGAGGAGGCTTTTGGGTGAGAACCACTGTGTTAAGGAGTCCCAGCAGTGATAGGGGTAATTTTTTTATTATTTTATATCTCTTTGTTTATTTTATCTGTTTTTCTCAGGAAACAAAGCTTGTATGATCCCATTGTCCTTGTTTCCATCAATTCTCTCCCATAACTTTTGACCTCCTCAAACATACTTGGCCCTGGGGTAGAAGCCTCAAAGGGATTAAGTTGCTTCAAGTTTCAGGCCGGTGGAAAGGTAGAGGGGAAATTTCTCTCTCTATCCAACTCAACCTCCATATTAGACACTGCAGGATCCCCACTGACTACCAAGCCTTCCCTGCTGGCAGATCTGCTGCAGAGTGTTGCCTGTCCCTGCTCCCCGGACCCCTCTGCTCGGGCACTGCCTTGGCTCATTGCCTGCAGTGAGACGGGGGAGGCCGGGTGAGCGCACGGACCCCAGCCCAATCTTTGGTGTCACCGTGGCATGGATAGGAAATCACTGCCGTAAGGGGTGTGCTCTCACCTGGCACTGCCCTGGCACTTCATTACCTGTGTCATTACACTGCTCGTTTTAAGGATCACCTGCAAATCAGCGCGGTCTGCCCTCACTCGAGGGGTCCTCTGACTGGGCGAGGGGAGAGAGCCGCTCACAGCAATGCGTTTTTGGGTCAGTGCCATTAGCATAAATCTAAGGTAACAATATCAGCTGCGGCACACACACAGCCTGGATCCCGATCTGTCACCTCTACCCGTCAGCATAAACCTTAAATGCTAAGGGATTTGCTTTGCTACTTGCAGGAAAGTTTCTCCTAGCTTAAAATGCCCGTGGGCAACCAGCAAGGTCCCTGCCTTAGTGCTTGACCATGTGGGGTGAAGCCCGGAGGGGCTGTGGTGTGGAGCAGATGCACCCAAGGATGGTGGTGGTCCAGAGAGGCATCTGCCCGGAGCAGCACCAGGCTCCCAGGTGGGTGGCATGTCTGGGCTTCCTTCTTGCCCGTACCCCGGCGTGCTGGGACGGGCGGCTGGCCCCGTGCAGCCCCCACGGATCTGGGCCATGCCCGCAGCCCCCACCTGCAATCACTGGCTGGAAAGCTGCCCTGGGGCCCTACTACGGACATCGCAAAAGGAACTTTAGAAAAAAAAAAGAAAGATGCAAAGTTATGGCCCTGAACCTCCACTTCACCTGCAGGCTTCCTCCTGACTTAAATTATTTTTCCTTCTCTTTTATTAACAACACTGTGGGTGTTTGGGGAGCACACTGTCTCTCATGCATTCAGTTTAATGGCAGATACATGCTGGCAGCTGAAGAAGGTGCTTTAGTGTCCACAATTATGATCCATGAATCGCTTGTTTGCCAGGAGGACCCTAAGTGTGTGCTTTGCACACCAAAGCTGGGAGTGGGCTGTGCACGCAGTGCAGAAATTGCCTTCTTGTGCAAAGAAATCCATCTGCCACTCATACACATAGGGGAGGAAAGGCAGGAACCCAGGCTGAAAAGTAATATTTTTTTTTCCTCTGGACTAAAATATTTGCAGCAATCTGAATGCTTCTGAGAGGTCAAGGGATTTCTGTAGCACTGAGTGAGTGCAGCCCAGGAGGCCTGGTATTTGCATTTTCATTTGCATTTTCATTTGCATGTACATTTGCATTTACTTTTGCACAGCAAGGCTGTAGGTGATGGAAAGCAACTCCACAACCAGAGTTTTTACAGTGGCTATTATGCTCTGAGCATCTCTCTCCCTACATAATTTCAATGCAATGTCCCTGACACCGTTCCTACTGGCTCTGCCCAGTCACTGAGGAAGGGGCAAAAATAATATTTTGCCCCAGACCAGGCAGAAGATGTGGATGTAGGGAAGGATTCTCTTCCCTGGCTCTCCCACTGCTTGGGGGCAGCTATTAATTACTCCCCTCTGGAGGCAGCATGGGATGGGCAGCCTGGGCTAGTCTTTGGCTTCCACCAAAGATTAACAGATATATGGTGAGACAGGATTTGAGGACACTTTCAGCATTCTGCTGGCCACTGACCTGGTGTACCAAATTTGGTGAACGCAGGTTGCTCTGCTGAAGCCTGTCCATGGGCCTGGGGGTGGCTGGAAGGGAGGGGGGGGAACGGCAGCAGCTTCACCCTCTAACCTGCTGTCTGCATCGCTGCAGGCCTCAGGATGCAGGCTGGAGAGATGGGGGCTGCTTTCGGTGCAGCCAGGTGGCTGTTTGGAAAACCCATCTGCAAGATTACTGCTGGGTCCCGGAGCTAACACGAAGGCATGGAAGGAGAAATTAACTTTGCCACATAAAGCCATTGAAATAGGGAATTTTGGAGAGGGGTGTCCTGGTTTGGACTGGAACAGAGTTAATGTTTCTTCTTAGGAGCTAGAATAGTGCTGTGTTTTGGATTCAGTATGGGATTTGGTATGAGAATAATGCTAATAACACACTGATGTCTTCAGTTGTTGCTGAGATTTCAAGGACTCCCCAACTCCCCGTGCCCTGCCCATGTGCAGGCAAACAAGAAGCTGGAAGGGATCAGAGCCAGGGCACCAGACCCAAACTGGGCAATGAAATATTCCATATCATGTAACATCATGCTCGGTATATAAAGGAGGGGAGGCCGGGAAGGAGAGAGTTCTCCCTCGCTTCCAGGATTACGATCGTGGGATCTTGGTATTTTGGGATTACCAGCTGGGAACAGGCTGGGTATCAGTCAGCGGATGGTGAGCAGTCGCACTGTGCATTGCCTGTTTATGCTCTCTATTATTGTTATTGTTTTATTTTATTACCATTATTAAACTGTTCTTATCTCAACCTACGAGTCTCCCTTTGCTCCTCCAATTCCCTCCCCCATTCCCAGGCAGGTGAGGGTGGGCGAGTGGCTGCGTGGTGTTTGGCTGCCGGACGGGTTCAAACCATGACAGGGGAAAAGCTGCCTCTTCCCCAGGGCAGCTCGTGCCCGGCTCAGGAGCTGTGGATTGATGGCCTCGCACCCTTCACGCGGTGCTCAGCTGGAGTCGGGCAAATACATAATATTCCTGTTCATCATGTCAGGCTGTATTCAACAGCTCTGTGTGCATCAGTGGAACAACTCCAGTTTTAGGCACTGGAGCTTGAGCCGTTGAGTCTGTGTTTAATGCTGCATTGCTTAAATCTCCTTCCATCTCCCTAGGAGCCAGCATTTCTCTGCAGCAAGGTCAGCACAGGGGGGACCTCTGCTACACAGAACAGAGATGGGGTTTCCCTGTAGCAGCAATAATAAGGAGGACAGTAGGAGCTCTTCTCGCAGAAGGGTCTGTGAGGGTGCCTGGTGGGATAGAGCTCGCATGGAAAGAGCAGGGCCATAATAAAGCACCACAGGAAGCCATGCAAAGCAGCCACATTTTTCATTGTTTCTGTTCTACAGCTTGTAATCGAGATGTTCTTTCTTTTAAAACCATGTGCTTTTCAGCCCCTGTGTACCAATGAATTTAATACATGTATTGACTTTGGTGCAGTCACTCTTGATTTACACTGGCAGAAGTGAGAGGAGAAGCCGGCATCGTGTCCAGTCATATTAATCCACTTACACCATACAGGAGTCACCTTTTAACCTTGCCCCGAAGCACATGCCCCTAAGCCATTATTCACCTGTGCTCACGGCAGACTGCCAGATGCTAATGGCTGCCTACAGGCCAGGTGGGATTTGCTGATATATGCATATATCACTTACCATGATGTTTTACACGCCTAAGAAGCGTGCACTGGCTGGGCTGTGCCCAGCACCAGCCTCTGCAGTGAGCCTCGATGGCCGTGCGTTACCCTCCCTGCACCTGAGCCCCCCCCTGCCCTGCCCGTCCTGCCTCTCGCACCAGCACCCAGCAGCCCTGCACGGGGGGCGAGGGGCCCTCTCCAGCACTCTCCCAACGACAGTGGCTTCACTGCCTCGTCTTGGCACATTGTCTTAGTTTGGGCTGAAATAGAGTTAATATTCCTTTTCAGGGACTAGATGAGTGCTGTGTTTTGGATTTAGTTTTGGGTTTGGTATGGGAAGAATGTTGATAGCACACTGGTGTTTTCAGCTGCTGCCGAGACTTCAAGGACTCTCCGACTCCCCATGTCCTGCCCGTGCGCCAGGGCACAGGGAGCAGGGAGGGAGCACGGCCAGAGCACCAGACCCAAACTGGGCAGTGAAATATTCCATATCATGGCACGTCATGCTCACTGTACACAGGAGGGGTGGTTGGGAAGGAGCTCTCTCTCTCTCTCTCTCTCGCTTCCAGGATTGCGATTGTGGGATCTTGGTATCTCGGGGTCGCTGGCCGGGAACGGGCTGGGTGTTGGTCAGCGGGTGGTGAGCAATTACGCTGTACATCGCCTGTTTATATATCTCTTTTTGTTTTCCCCCATCATCGTTATTGTTCTCATTTTATTGCCATTATTAAACTGTTCTTATCTCAGCCTGCAAGTCTCCCTTCACCCCTCTAATCCCTCCCCCATTCCCAGGTGGGGAGGGGGAAGGGAGGGTGATTAGCTGCGGGGGTTGGTTGCCAATCAGGCCCAAACCACAACACACATCTAGGGACATACATATCCCCACGGTTCTTTCGCAGCTGTGAGGGGACCTTCTGGCTCCTGAGAGCAATTAGTGGGGAGCAGCTGTTGGGATGGCTCCCAGGACTTCATCGAGGAAGTGCCTGGCTTCAGGTCTGCGTTACAGCAAATCCTGAGATTGCCTGTCCCCTGGTTCAAAGCACCTTTGGACCTGCACCCCAGAATTTCCCATGAGAGCAGTAGTGCATTTTGAACTAGAATGATGGCAAGATCTGGGTGAACTCTGCAGAAAATGCCGTGAAGTGTGCCAGGGGCTACACTCCAGAAGTGGGAAGCAAACCCTGTTGGGAAGCCAACAGAGATCCTGTGAAGTGCCTTCATCCACACCCTCTGTGTTCATCTTTCATTAGTGCTCCCATGCTGAGCTAATGGAGGTTTGGATGCCAGCATGAGAAAGGGACTTTTTTGGAACACCTACATACTGTTGACATGCACTTATGCAATGTTAGACTGTTATTTATAGCATGTTTATAGATATACATATATAGCATGTTTGCTATAAAACTTCTTGCCAACCTGATGGTGGGCACAGAAACTGAAGTAATTTCTTGATAAGCATGTTCTTCTTTCCCCTTTCAGTCAATCCTTTCCTTGCTCTTTCTGTCCTGAACCTTGAGTTTTGGTTATTTTGTGCAGTTAGACAACTGCTGTGCTCCACAAAGAGCATGGCTGCATGTAGCTGCAGCAAATCTTTCTTTATGCAAGGAGTCCCGTGGCTACCCTGTATTCTTGTCCTCATCAGGGGGAAGACAGGAAGGTCTGTGAATAGGGTCCCCAGCCTTGCTCCTCTCCCCATGTCAAATTTGTATGCGTGGATACCATACGGTGTCCCCTACCACTGCCCACAGGAGAACAACACCTCTCCTCGTGGCAGTGGATGGAGGAAGGGCCCCATATGGAGCAGAAGCACAGTTAGGGGCAGGGGTACCCTATGCTACATCAGTGCCTCTCTATATAGGTAGGTGGGGTCTTCCTATCTACAAGCACTTGAAAAGCTGGTCCGAGAAGTGCTATAGCAATGCACTACAAGTGTGACTAGTAGGCAAGACAATAGGCTGGGAGCTGGATTTTGTCAGAGACATTGATTGTGTGGGCAAGTCACCCTTCCCTGCTGTGCCTTTAGTTGAGCATCTGTCCAAGGAGGGCAATAATTCTTGCCACCATGTGCAAAGCCCTTCTAAAACAGCTAGGAAAAAAACCCCAATATGATAGAAACCCACATATTATTACAATCAATATTTTCTGTTCCAAGCACCAAATAAACAGCAGCTCAGAAATTTCAAGCCCTGAGAGGGCAAGAAAAATGTTGTCTTTCCCCTTTCTAGTACAGCGGCTTGTTTAATCTTGTCTTGTTGCATGCTGTGAGGAACAGTGCTCCTGGTTTCTAAGCACACTCAGAATAAATGGCTTTTACGGCTATCAATAGCCTTGGCTCTCTTCAGCATTTAATTACCTGCAAAGGCCATTTATTGCCTCATATATTCCTCTACCATGAACGTTATCCTTTAAACAATAAATAAAATATTAAGGTCACTCTTAAAGAGGGATCAGAGAAACTGCACAAGCCGTCCAGCCACAGCAAAGTCTAATATAAAAAGTTTGTCTGGTCTTTGAGGCATTTGAATTGATGGCAGAGCCTGCAGTATAGCAGAGAAAGGGTGGGATGGCTTCCTTCCTTCCTTCCTTCCTTGACCTCTCCATCCGTTTTGAAAAGCTACCCCCCCGGGGGTAGGCCCTCTGGTCCCAGTAGGGGATGAGGAGAAACCCAAAGGTGTGCTCAGAGTCATGGCACAGGCAGTGCTGGAGACTGCCTGGGCTGCAGCCATGGAGGTTAAAAGAGAGAGCTAAATTATGAAATTGAGTTTGAAGAAGGGAAAGAAGATGATTTTTTTTTCCATATCAAAGGGTGGGCATAAGGAAAGTGAATGAAGTGATAGGTGTAAATGCACTAAGCATGATGGGTGAGATCATATCCACTACAGAAAAAAATACCCCCGGGTATAAGTATTTAATTCAAGCTTTGCATGCGCAGTCACGTGAAGGAAGCACAGACACTTTTAGAGCCGTGGTCAGGTAAACCATGAGATTGTAACTCTTTCAGCTTCAGTTTTAGCTTTAATTTTGTTTTATCTGGTTAAGACTTTTCCATAGAGCTATATGATTCCTTTAGGAGATGTCTGAAGTTAGGAGTCCAGGCTTTGATTTTAAATAGTTTAAATTAAAGTTGAAACAAGAACTTCTACTCCTGAACTTTTAAAATATTGATACAAATACCTGTGATCTAGTATACCCATATTTCAAGCAGTCAGATCAGCAGGCCACAGGCCAGAACTGATGATGAAAAACTTATCCCCCATCCAAGTGCCATACTCATTAGCATGACCCACCAGATTTTTCATAGATGCGAGGGGGTAGAAACATGATCCTGGGGTTCCTTACCTTGTGCCAGTTCAAGCCACGTTAGATACCATGGCTGGGGAGCCGCATGCGATGTGTCAGTGTATGCTCTGACAGCCCACGAACGTCGTGGGCAATTACATGTGCAGCTCCTTGCTGGTGGGCTGCTGGAGCAGCCAGGGTCATAGGCTGGTGATGGCAGCGGTGGGGCGGGGGAGGGGGCGGCTGTGAGAGATAGCAAAGCCAATGCTTACTAACTAAACGGCAAAACAAGAAATGTTTTGGAAGAGAGATGAATACTTGCACATGTTTTGTGACCATTGATCCAGGCCCTTGATCCTGGGACTGCCTGGTGTGTGGCACCTGCGGCAGGGCCTGGGCTTGCGCCTCCATGGGAGGAAGCAGAACCAGCCGAAAGTGGGGGAAAAGGGGTCTTGTGTTTAAACTATTTCCATTTGACAGGTTTCGAAGCAGATTCTGAGTTTTTTTCAGGGGATGTTACTGAGTTTTGCTTGGGTGCTCTTCAGTTTTTCAGCTCCGTTTTTCTCCTCCCCCATGCTGCTCTCTTTTTTAGCCTTCTAGATTAAAAGATTAAAAGGCTCTTCCTCCTTTATCAGTCTTTATCTACCTTCTGTTTCTCTCTATCCTTCTCCAGTTCACTCAAAAAAACCCCACACAATGGCATTTCCAGTTCCATGGAAATAAAATATCCATTTTTTTTTTCTAGAAAAGTCTTGGCCCTTGTTTAATCAACAGTGCTCCCCAGCTCCTTGGGGTGTATTTGTTTGCGGTAATTATACAAAGAACATCAAAGCATCTTTCCAAAAGGAGTAACGTACAGCATCCATCTGAAGAACATTCATCTGTTGGCAAAATGAGTGCAGAGCAGGAGACTAAAGCAATTAAGAGAGTAATGGAAGCAAACTGTTGGTGGTGTGCAGTGTGGTGTTTGTGCAGGGACGATGCTGGCCACGGGCAGCCGTGAGAAAGATAAGGGTGCAAGGCAAGGAGTTTAACCCCCAGCAGCTGGGCAAGAGAAATATGTCCCCAACTCTCACTGAAAATAAGATGCAGATGGAGGTTTGGGGAATAAAGTACTTTATGGTGGGTTTCTTCATGGAAGAGATAAAGTTACATAAGGGATTTAGACAAAAAGGCAGCAGTGGCTTGCTAGGCTTCAGCAGAGAAGCAAAAGTTAAGGAAGATGCAGTGAGGCGGGGGGTGAGCCCTAGGATGGGGTCCCGGGGCAAGCCCAGATTCCTGGTGGCACGGCACAGTGCTGCACACCGGTGTGAAGGGAAACCGACTCTGTGGGATCATGGGGAGAGAAGGGTTTAAAAAGACATGAGAAAGAGGAATTGGTGAGCTCCTAGTAGTGGGGACTGAGATTGGCCGGGGAGGTCAGAAGCGGCAGCGGAGAAGGCAGGAAAGGAAAGGATTTGTGAAGGGGAGCTGAGGAATTAGGGCCCAGCTATGCTGTATTTATATGGCAAAAGAAACCCCAGGAGAAATATCAGAAAGTCCAGCAGAGGCTGTGTCACTGGGCAGGAAGAAATGAAACAAAGACTTTATAAGAGATCTTATACCTATGTATAAGCACATGCACAGGCTCACGCTTTATATGTGCTCTACCTAATCTCTGGATTAGTTATTAATGGCGAAGAGCAGCTTATTTTGCAGTTACTGCAATTTGCTCTAGACATCTCACTTCTTGTGTCTCAAATTATTTGTTTTTCAAACAAAAAATTGCTGTTAAATATTTTAAGCCAGTACTAAACAATATAATTCAGGGAGATTTATCATGGTGGTAGCGGAACAGTAATGCACTAAGTACTTCAGCTGCAGAGAATCTCAGCATATAAGACCTTGAAATTTTCAAATAACACAGTCTTTTTCATCTAGTCTATTCTATATACATCTTTTTGTAACTTTTATCAATGCTGATTTATAAGCATACAGCGTACATTATAAAATACCTGGGTAGAAAAGCCCCTCTAGGTACTGCTAGAAGCTGGAGGCAGAAAAGATCGATCGCAGCCTCTCCCATCTCCCTCTGCTAGTGCAGAACTATTGCTGTGCTAAGACACGAAACTATACAACCTCGATAAATCTCCTTTTCATGATGTACACTTTGGAGTAACATAAAGGCAAGGAAGAGGGAAAGAGGATGGAGGAGCAGGTCTGGGCTTTTTCTAAAGGCTGGATCCCTATGTCACTGAAATCCTTTTGCCTTCACTTGTGGGTATGCAGTGTCTAAACAATTTGCCTATGCTGTAAGATATGACTAAAATCTCTCCATTGCAACACAAGACATTTACTCAATCTTCCCGAAGAACTTAAAAAAAAAAAAAAAATCCTCAATGCGTTATTTATTCACACGAGCACCTTTTATTATTGAATCTAATATATTTGTCAGCAGCTGGCTTGTGAATTTACTCTACCTTTTTACTCAGTTTGGACAATAAAACCATGCTGATCTGTTCCCAGCTGGTTTCATTCCCTGGTTCTACTGCATTAAACACAATGTGGCTGTTGCCTCGGCTGCAAACACTCAAGGGAAATTGTTTAAATAATGAAAAAAAAAATTGGCTATGCTGACGTCCTTGTAATCAGGACAACATTGGGTTTTGGAAAATTCTCTAAAAAATTTAGATTCTTGATGTTAACTGACTGGCAGTTTCTCCTTCAGGGATTTGGCATTTCAGCTGCTGCAAAGTATTTTTTAGTAGCTAGGACACAGTGAGATGATACATGGTGCAGTAAAGCCTCAGACTAAACCCTGGAGAATTCACTGCAGGTTTCATCTCCACAGTGTGACCATAGTTTCAGTGTTCATAATATCTACATTCACAAGTGGATGAGGCTTATTTACATTTTCCTGTTCTGACTGACTAGTACCCCCCGCTTTTTCTCCCCGTGGATGGATTGTGCATTCGTACAGCCCATGTAAAAGTTATCCTGCAGACCGAAAAACGCAGGCGTGACAGCCCTGAACCGCTGTCGGCCGATGCCCTGGGCAGCCTGCTCCCTCGCTGCCTCTCCGCAGCAGCCTCAGGGATGCTGCGGCTCCTCGGGGACGCGTCTCCGCGCCGCTCCGCCTCGGCGAGCCGCGAGCAGCTCGGCTCTGCTGCCACAAACCAGACGTCGCATCCCCCGGAACGCTTTCCGTGTCCGGCCAAGCCAGGGCAGCCACGGGCTGGTGTGGAAAAGGCCTGGTCCTCGCCCAGCCGTGCAGGTGCACGAACCAGAGAGCGGTGTTGACGCGGTGTAGAAACACCGGCTGAAGGGTGACATCCTATTTTCATGGTGCTGCATGTCTGGACGGGGATTGGAGCTAAATGGAATGGGCTGGTGCTGTAATCCCAGAGTAAACCACACCGGGCAGAGCTGGTAAATCTTCATCCATCCTAGGAAACCCTTGTTTTTGGATAGATGCATGCAGGCTCAAGTTACAAGAAAGATAAGGTCCATGGTCTGTTTCAGACTGGACAGAAATGTGTGAGGCTGTTTGGCAGACACAGAAAAAGTTATTTTTTCATCTTTTAAGAGCTGATGTTAAAAAAGAAGATAGTAGTTCAGAACCAAGGCATATATTTCACGCTCTTAAATACTGTTTAGCTCTCTCTGTTCTCTCCCTCTCTGGTTTACACTAGGTTGACCTGATAGTTAAACTCACCTGAAGTATTTCCTTCTTCATTTCTGCATTCGCTTTTTGTGTTTCCACACTTTCAGTTTTCCTTCCATAAAGGCTGAGATGCAGGGTTTCTAACCTCCACAGCTGCTTAAGGCTGTCCCCTCCCACTCCCTCCCCCTCCCTGCCTCCCAGACTGGACAAATGCCATCCCTGAGCAGGGAGATGGAGCCAAGCTCAGTACCTATAAAATACAGGCGAATCTAAAACTGTACAAGGATTCTCTTGATATGGTTTTGACACTGTGGATGGCTCCTCTCAAAATGGCTGAGAGATGAGAAAAAGGCTAGTCCTGGATGGGGGAGAGGAGAGGTCTGAGGAAGCCATGATATCATGCCACTTAAAATATAGAGTTCACATCTGGTCAACCCATTATAGAAAATATATGGTAGCACTTAAAAGGGTACAGGGAAGGGTCAGAGGGCAGAGCCCATCACTAAATGATATGAGGAATAGGAGACAACACAAAAAAGGGAGGGGGGGGCGGAGAAAAGAAAGAAAAAAAACATCTATATTGACTGTGAGGAAAAGAAGTTAACAGGGACTTTAATTAGAGCAAATGCAAATGATCGAGCATTGCAGGTGGTGGAGTAAAAAGTTATGATGTGACACAAAAGTATTGGCCTAGGAGGAGGGGCAGGTGTCCTGGGAAGCTGCTGGTGTGTAAAAGAGGACCTCCCTGGTTTAGGGATCGGTGCCTGGCATGCTCAGGTGTGTTGTGGGTTCAGGTTTGCACTGGTGCCCTGTGCAACCTTCACCTGGATGCAGCCACTGTGCAGGACATGGCCGATTAGCTGGGAATGGGGACCCTGGCCCCAGTTCACTGCCCTGACCTCAGGCTCTGCTGTCCAAGCGGCAATCTGGGGACGAACCCAGAGAGAGGCATTGGGGGGTATCACGGAAGGGAAAGCTGGATGAATGGAAGTGTGAGATGGATGGAAGGGGAACAGCCTGGGGAAGGAATGGCTATGCAGGTCAGCGGTGCAGGAGGAGGGAAATGAGAAAAGGAAGATAGGAAAATAGCTGGCAAAATGGGAAAAGGGTGACGCTGCCGGTGTGGGAAAGTAGCATTAGAGCAAGGTCGCGAGATGGTGGAAATATGACGGAAGAAGCAGTAGGGAGAGATGATGGGGAAGAATGGAGGGAGGAGCAGGTGGGGGCTATAAGTAAGGGAGACTGAGACAGGTAAAGGGAGAGAGGGATGTAACACAAGAAAGGATGTGGGAGCAGCAGCAGGTGAGGAAAGCTGCCCAAGACATGCCTGGCCTGGGAGGAGAAGCGAGAAGGCAGAGTAGAGAGTGTCTCTGGAGTGCAGAAAGAGCTTTTACCTATAGGAGAGATTTTAGCAGAATAAGTTCGTTTGATTTTCTTTTAAGAGAAAGAGAAAAAAGTGAGAGACTGGATCTGCTTGGGAAAACGTCAGCTAAGGATCATCTTTCCTGGGTATACACTCTTCATTTCCTGATTGACTTTAAATTGATTTTCATTTGCTTTCCTAATGCACAGTTGGAGGCATAATTTTTTTGTCTGTCTGGGGTGTCTCTATTCCCACATGCTGCCAAAGGTCCACTGTATGTGTTCTGCATTCACACATGCAGTATGCATCTATGTGGCATGCTGTAGTGGCTTACAGATACTGCTGAGGCAAAGGACTTAACATATTACAGATGTGAGAGACAAAACAAGTATTTTTCTTCATCTTAATAGAGAACTGGGGTCTCTATTAGAGAGAGACCCCCATCTCTGGGGTCAGAGATGACAGATAACCTGGCCAAGGTCACTTCAGAGGTCTGCAGCAGAGCTCGGATGTGAGCTGCTGGTTCTCATGCTGTTTTAACTCTCTGCTGCCCCATCTTCAGGAATTTGGCTAGGAACCATATAGTTTGCTACTTTAAAGAAACTCAGCTAAAGAAATGTGCATTTTTAAACTGGGAAAGCAGCTGTTTTGTTTTGTTTTGTTTTTTTCCTCTCCTACTTTGCTGCATTTTGACGTGTGCTGGTTGTAACAGTCTTGGGCTTTTCAATCCCGTTGCCTGTGAACCATTCATGGAAAAGAAGACTGTGTCAAAATCGCTCAGGCATCTCAGGGGGGTGAACAGTTGTAACAGAGACTACTGTGCTCAAAGCAAAGGCTCGAAGCAGCTTTCTCACAAGTCCTGCTTTAAAACATTGTGTACTAATTTCTCACTAATGTGTGTCCTTCTGCTGACTACCTAGAAAATAAAATACACAAGCACAACAGAATACAGAAGGGCTAAGCTACAGATTTATGAAACTGTTGCATTTTAAACCTCAGTAGAGAGGTATGTATTCTTCTGTTGTCTTAGGAAACATGTTTTTCCCTAATTGTCCAAAGTGGGATTAGTAGCTGTGAAAGCCATGCGCTTTACAAGGCCTTCTGGGAGCTTACAAAATGCAGATATTTTCAGACACATCATTGGTGGAGCCCGAACCCATGCAGCTTCTCTGTGGTACAAACTAACAAAGAGCTGGAAAAATATGACCAAAAGAGCTTCCACAGTCTTTTGTAGTTTTTGGGCAGTGGAGCCCATCCCTCCTGCTGCCTCCTGTGACATTTTAAGGGGCCTTGGACCCCTCATATGAGTCCTTGACACAGTTCCCCATCCCCCTCATGGCTGCTTCTTGGAGTGGAGAAGATGTCACTCATAAGATCAGAGGGCAATTCGCAGGGGAGAGGGACCCCAGGAGGTCTCTGGTCCAACCCCTTACCCAAAGCAGAGTCATCTATAGGGTCAGACCAGGTTGCTCAGGGCTTTGTCTAGTTGGGTCTGGAAAAATTCCAGTGCCAGAGCCTGCCCAGTCTCTCTGGGCAACCTCTGCCACTGACCCACTGTCCTCACGGGGAAAAGGTTTCTCCTTGCATCCAATCTGAAGTTTTCATTTCAATTTTTGCCTGTTGTCTCTTGTTCTCCTGCTGTGCACCACTATGAATAGCCTGGCTCCATCTTCTTGGTGACATCCCCATGGCTTCTGTGGGGCTACTGTTGGGTTTCTACCCAAGCCACCTCTCCCCCAGGCTGAATAAGCCCTGTTCCCCCAGCCTCTCCTTGCAGGGCAAGTGCTTCAGACCCCAGGAATATTGATGGCCCTCTGCTGAACTCACCCATCTGTCCATGTCTGGCTGGTATTGCAGAGTCCAAACCTGTATGTCTCGTTAGATCCCTGCGGTATCCCACCTTTTACTGACCTCCATACGATCCATTAACTGCTACCCACTAAGCCTGATCATCCAACCAGTTTCTCACTCATCCCAACCATAACGTTCTAACTTGGATGCAAGAATACTGTGGGAGAAGGTGTTAAAAGCCTTGCTAAAGACAAATGACATCCACTGCTCTCCCTTTGCCCACAAATCCAGTTGCTTTATGCTAGAAGGCAGTCAAGTTGGTCAGGTGTGACTGATCCTTAGTGAACCCACAGAGTCCCCCATCACCTTCACCTCCTTCTCTGCTGCTGGGACGGGGGAGTGTCACGAAACACAGATGTCTCCTCCTGCCCTGAAGTGTCACTGGGGACTGTGTCACCTCTCAGGGGCATAACGGATCTCTCTGTGCCCCGAAAGTCCCCCAGGCCTGCCTGAATCTTCCCTCCCACATATGGGTTTCTCCTGGGGGTGGGCAGACTGTTGCAGGGCATGAGCTCATGAAGACATGGTGGCTCAATGTGCATCAGCTCGTGCAGTTTTGCAAAGCAGCCTGCACTCAACAGCAAGCACAGAAGCTGCCCATCCCCTTTTAAAACTGTATCATTTAAAACCTGTAACCACACATACTTGAATGCACATTCTCCTTCTTCCTGTGTTCCTTCTAACCGTGACCTGCATTTCATCATGAGCTTCTTTTGGTCAGGAGGAGGTTACTCTTTGCTCTTGCAATCTACTGACTGCTCATGTCAACCTGAAGATCAGGAGCTCTGAAAAGGCTTGCTTAGAAACCTGGCTGCTTGAGATGATCCCTGCCTTCCCCTGTCCAATGGAGACGTAAATACGACTTTTCAAATTCCCAGAGCATCTTCCACTGGGGCATGTTTCAAACAGTAATGAATGGAGGCTCCTGCTTGGTCTGTGGCAATAGGCATCATTACTCCTATTTTGGAGCACAAAGCAGAGGCAGGTGGAATAAATTGATCTAGATCAGGAAAAAAGTCTTAGGCAAGGTGAGGAACAAAACTGGTGGCGTCTGGCTCCTTGACATTGTCTTGTACACAACTCACGGGCGTCCTTCCACGGGGAGATTTCACCCGCACATGTTTTGTTTCACACAGAGTACTGAGAGAGTCTGACATTAGTCAAAAAGTCCCTGGTGTCTGCTCACAAATTTTGGAGTAATTTATATCCATAGTTATAAAAGCTGTATGCTGTTTGTTTAGCAGGGCTCTTTTAATGTACTGTTTGCTGTTTTGATAGTCTGTGTCTTCTTCATATTGTAATCATATTAAAAGAGTGTTCTTTTCCTGGAATAAAGAGGTAATGATTCACAAGAGGCATAATTATTCCATGCGGTGCAGGCAGGATGCTGCAGAAAGAGCTGTCTTCTTTATGCGTAAAAGGCTTTTATTGCAAGTGTTCTACACAGTAATTAAATTCCTTTGAATGAGGAGGCTTGATTGGATTTTCTTTGGTTTATTGGGAGGAGTCTGAAAAGCCAGGTATTTAGCTCAATTACCATAGAATTTTGGCAGCTGTTGGAGGTTAGGGAGAAAGGTTCAGAGTGCCTGATTCCCATTTCTCTTATGCTAGTGTTAAGTT
The DNA here is from genome assembly GCF_018691265.1 of Tyto alba. Taxonomy (NCBI): domain Eukaryota; kingdom Metazoa; phylum Chordata; class Aves; order Strigiformes; family Tytonidae; genus Tyto; species Tyto alba. The sequence goes on from NW_024881316.1 coordinate 1,351,647, forward strand.
AGCTGAACTCAGTTGAATTCAGTTGAATTACACCCTATCTGTATTTGTGTGAGAATTGAGCTCAGAAATCCCTGGTAGAAAACAGCAGGATACCTGAGTGAATGCTGTAAGAATCCAACTTATCTAAGGGAAAAAAAGGAAAGTTACTTGCAGCTGCAAAAGCAAGGGTCCAAAAGCAAGGAGCTTTCACATTTACAACTGTCCTTCAGAGCTGATGTTTGCCTTATGGCAAGTCCAGCCTTGGCCCAGAGTGCGACAAAGTTTTAAAAGACGGCAGCAAGAAAATGAAAAGCCAGTCAATCATGTAACAAAAATCTGTGCTGTGGCTTGACACACAAGCCAGGATGCTGGCATGACACAACTCTTGAGTATCTGAGTTGTCAAACTGAATCATGTTTGTTTAACATCAACTACTGTACACAGCTGCCAAGTTGTTTCTTTGGTTTTGTTTTTGTTTTTTTTTTTTTTTTTCCAAGGGAAAAGAGTAAAAATTTAAATTAAAAGGAAAACTCTATTATATACAGCCTCAACATCTATTAGCAATGGGGCTTGAGTCTCGTAGCATAAATTACAGCATTAATTCTTCCTGTTGCTCAGTAAGGCTACACAATACATCAGAAGGAGAGTGTTGCTGAGGCCGGGAAGGAGATGTGCAACACCACGGAGGTAATTTCACCCTGCTCCGATGTCTCTGGAGGGACACTACGCATGATGAGGAAAGTGGTATTTTCAACAGCTCAGAGAAACATCATGGGGCAATGGGAGGTACTTTCCTAATCTAGGGGCTTCATGCCTGCCAGATATTAAACTTGTTGCCAGAAAAAAAGGGAATTTGGGCAATATTTTTTTTTTTTTTTTTCCCCCAAGGGCTTAATTAAAATTGGTTCTGTTTTACTGAGGTTTCTTCTGTGTCTTGGCTTCCTGAGCAGAAACAGTCATACCTGAGGACTACCTGGTTGATTCTGCGAGCATGAAGCGGTACAGCGTAGATCCTGTTGATTCTGCCTTCGGTTGCGTGGGCTCCATGTACACCACGAGGCAGAGTCCTGCAGACGGACGTCCTGCTGGAGGCTCCTCTTCCTCCTGTAGCCATCGGCCTGCCCAGATGTCTGCAGGGGGCTCCTCGTCTACTGGCCTGAGGCAACAGACCTCCAGCCCGACGAGGAACGGGACCTATCTTGAAGGAAACAGAAGTGGTAATATAATATCTTCAATTTAGCAGTGTGTGTTGCTATGCTGGTGCCATGTTGGAGTCTTAACTCACTCCCGAATTCCCAGGAAAATTAGTGTGGTGGGTCTGGGTTGACATCCACCCAGACTACTCACATTTCCATTTAGAAGGAGAAATAATAATCTATGTAAACACAAAATCAATCTGTTTGTCATTAAGTAAAAAGGTGAATGTTTTCTAATGCTGTTATTAATTATGTAAACATATGTATTATGTATAATTGTGTGGCAATCACAACTGTTATTATTGACTTACATATATAAATATTAATATATAAGGCATTCTTCCCAAGGATTGATACTGCCTACAGGCAGGTACCTGTTATTTGTGGGACACCAGCTGTGTGCAAGATACGATGCAGAGCAAACCCAAATATTAGTGCCTACCTCAAAGCATTTTAGCAAAAGGTTTTGATTTCTAGTTGTGTGGCCCATTTCTGCCCCTTTGATTACGAACCAAGCCAGATTTTGCTTGAAAAAGACTGCCCAGCAAAACATATATTTTTGGAAATCATCCAGCTCACTGCTCAAGGCTCTTTTATCCTTCAGGAAGCAAAGTGACAAGAAGTTTATCTGCAAATTCAAGGGATGCCATGGGAACCAGTGCATTCAATAACTCTTCTTCTCTCTCTTTGTATTTTTGTCCAGTTACCCTGCTAGGATTTACGTTTGCTGGGTCAATCACTCTACCCATTAGCTATATTTCCTATTAGCCATGATATTTTTTTCTCTAGAAATTACCTGGGTTCATCAAACAGGTTATCTAATTCCTTGAACTTCCGCTAACTTTGTTGGCATTTTCCAAGTTCTCCATTAACTGGTCTTTATCAGTAGTGATTCCAACAGTGTCTTCACCCCTTACTAATTATTCAAAATTCATTTATGCATTTTTCATCTTGAAGATAGATCTAACAAAGGAGTTGAGTGTCTCAGCCATTTTTAAGTAATTAATTTCTTTCCCTTTCTCATTTATTAATGGAATCTACTGTCACTCTAGTATTTTTTTTTTTTTAAATCTTGATATATTTGCAGAAGCCTAGCTGATTCCCCTGGCCCCTTTGTCTACCATTAGCTCATTACAATGTCTTTCTGCCCTTGCATTTCCCCTGGAAACTGCAAGTGATTCTGCATATTCTTGCTTGGTAGCCACTCCAGAGCCTCTTCCTTGCAGGTGCAGATCTTTGCATAATTCCTTCACATCCCTCCCCAATGCCTGTGCTATTTCTCGTCCCTGAACTTTCACTATTTAATATTTTAGAACATTATTCTTCCAAAATATGTATTACCAGTATTTTTATATATTTTTTTTTAATCTAAGTTTTCTTTCTGCAATGTTCAATACCTACCCAAAAGCATCACTCACTTTTTGCTATCATTTTCACACACTTGTTTCCCTGGTTTACCCCTGTGTTACTCTATTATACAGACTACAGATAAGCATTCAGTTCCCATCATTAATTTTTCTTTACTTACAGACTCAACTTTACTCAAAGCAAAGTGGATAGTATAGAAATGTACTACTGCAAACAACTTGTAAAAGGTTGTCACTAAGAACTGGGAGCCTCAGTTACAAAGAAAAGGAAATGAAAAGCCCTTTCTTTCAGATCTTGTTCAGTGTCTCTCGGGTCGGCATAATCAGGTGCGGGGAGGACAAGAGGCTTACTGTGCACAAGATTCATTTTCCCCTCTCCCACTGCTTCCCTAGAGCCTCCCAGCAGAACTGGGACCTTTTCGTCAAGCTTTTTAGTTGGCAGCTGTGAGGAGCCAAGATTTAACAATGTTGTTACTTGCTTGCTTTGAAAATCTTTATCATTCTGCTTGGGATCAGTCATTATCTCTTTGTATAGGGGTCAGAGCAGTTCAGAGCAAAGGTCTGCCTAGCCTCCATCTCCAGCATGAGACAGCAGCACACCCCCAGGAAAGAGATAAGTGTGGTGATGTTGGTGCTTCCCCACTACCCTCTCCGCCTTCAGAAATTTGTGGCTCAAGGGTTTCCTGAACCAGAAGTGGAAGATTCCTATTTAGTAACCCTCCATAGATTTTTTTTTTTTTTTCCCTGAATCACCCAATGGCTTATTGAACACTTTGTCCATTTTCAGCATCCACAAAATACCACGGTAGAGTTCCTGTGCTTAAAAATGTGTTGTATAGAGAAAAGCCTTGGCATCAGGGGTTTGAATCTGTTCAAGGGACTGAAGTGTAAAATCAGAGCTCCTTAGGCTTGCTCATCTGAATTACCTTCCCTTCTTGTTTCTGACTGTGAATGCCACTGTTTCCCTGTCTCCGAAAAGTCATAGAATGGTCATGAAATAGGCTTTGTAGGTTCCTATATTCCTCTACCTTGAAACATATCAAAGCACTTTGAGGAGCAAAGAGGAAGAGATTGCTTTTGGACCGGCACCTGTGGTACCTGGTTGTCTTTGAAGCACTTACAGGTGACATTAAGTTGCTACATACGACATTTCAGGGCAACAGGACTCATCCCCAAACTGCTTAGTATGTTCTATGTGACATGCATTTGACACTTGCAAATTCTAGCTCATTTGGGACCTCTGGAATGTTTGGCCAGCTAAACACTAAAGGCTCCCTAAAACTGACAGCTATGCAGTGAACATGATGAAAACAGTTATTAATTTGTTGATATTGAGCATTTGCAATTATTGTCAGTTTATTAGTCCAGTATCACCCATTGTAGCTTAGAGTCTGTCATAAAGGTACACACATTTGCAATTATTGTCAGTTTATTAGTCCAGTATCACCCATTGTAGCTTAGAGTCTGTCATAAAGGTACACACATTTGCAATTATTGTCAGTTTATTAGTCCAGTATCACCCATTGTAGCTTAGAGTCTGTCATAAAGGTACACACAAACCCATACGGAGATGAGTTTTCTGTCAGGGTCTCCAACGGGAGGAATAGCAATCCCCTGTGCTCTACCCATACGCACCACTGTACATATGGCCAGTGCACATTTGTGCCAGCACCATCCAGGACATTTACTCTGATCCACTCAGCTGCTTTCTGGAGCCTTCAGCAGAGAGTCCCCCACGGTCCACGGCAGAGCCCAGGCCCTCTGAGGCAGAAGGGAGCCGTTTGCTCTCAGGCAGAGCCTGGCACTTTTTCAGTGGCTGTGTGATGTGCAACACAGTGACATCCATGAAGTCAAGGTGCCCACAGATTCAGTACGATAGCTATTCTAGCGTTACAGAATCTCTGCTGTTCCCAGTCACAGCCTGGCTTCATCTCCTACTCCATTTGCGGTAGCATCAGCCCTGTAACACTGGAATTCCCACTGTAGAGTCCTACAAAGCGTGGCGTGCTCTTCCTTAAAGTTTGAGACTGTATTTCTTCACAGATATCATACTTTCACCCACCACGCTGCTTCCACTTCTGCTGGCAATCCCAGCCTTTTAAAATGCACATCTTTCTGCCATTGCCTTAGTGCAGCCACATTAGAGTTCGCTTACTGTCTTTGCAAAATCTCTCTTGCAAAGGTCTTTGGAATCTGTGCTCTCACTGTGGTGCTTCTGTGTGTGCTTCTCTTCTTTCTAGGGATAATTTATATGCTGCTGAATCATAAGCGAGCAAAGATGAGTAAGTGGTGCATGCCAGTCTCTGTTCTTATCCTCCTCAGTTTGCATACTTCCAAGGCAGGGGTGGGCAGGACTCATTAAAAAGAGGAAGAATTTCTCTCTGAAACCTCAAACCAATCCTCTTTATTTATGGATAGTTTTGAAAAATAGCTTGCCTTATTTGTCATGGTGGGCAAATATCATAGAAAAAACCATAACCATAAAACATATCACTGTGCATAGCAGAACATGTCTTTCAAGCGGAATGGATGAGATTAAACCTCAAAGCTCTCATTAATGCGATTGGGAGCTTGATGCCTAATTCTCCATGATTATGCTAAAAAATTCCAAACAAACAAAAAAAAAAAATCTCATTTCAGAAAGCCAATTGGGGCTGCTAACAGATAAACACACACTTTCCTGTCATCATTTGCCAAATTGAAGCTCTTAAATCAGGGAAGGAATAGTCAAGGACATCATAAACCTTTCCAAGCCTGCTTACATAACAAACAAAGCCTTTATTCCCAGTATGAAGAATTGTGTTCTCAACCACAATATAATAACCTTAACCTTGCCCTGTAGCTTGTTATTTTTATGTAGATTTTATTATCCAATATTAGCAGGTAATTATTATCACCTGAGGGCCTTCGTTAAAGAGGCAATCCTGCTTGCTAATACATTTATTTCCTGAAAACATTTGGGGGGTGCAGGGTTTGAAGTTTCTCTTTTTTCCAGAATAATGCTGCAAGCACCCTGTGGGGGGGCTGGATCCAGCACCTCCCCAAGGCAGTGGCAACGGATGTGCTGACGGCATCACGGGGCTCAGCGCTGGGTACCACTTCTTCAGCAAACACAGCCTGCCTGTTCATTTCTGAGGACATTAACAGCCTGACAGTTTTGATGCTTTCACTGAGCCGCGTGTTTTTTTTGTTTGTTTTTTTTTTTCCCCCCCCCCCCTCTCAAAAGAGAGGCAAAGCAAGAGAAGCCCAAACAAATATTTAGCGCCAGCCCAGGGCTGCATCTCGCACAGCTGGATTTTGGGCTGCTCTTGCAGCGGGCAGAGGAGCGCTGGAGATGCTGCATCCCCGGGCAGTGTGTGCCGTGCCGTGCCGTGCCGTGCCGGTGGGACAGGGGCTCTGCCCTGCCGCGCCGCAGGGCTGAGGCCACCAGCCAGGTGGTGCACAGCATCTCCTGCAAGTGCCTGCCAGTGCAAATCTATGCACTAAGCCCAATCTTACTTCCAGAGCTTTCTGCTGATTGTGCCTCCTCAAACCCCTCCACACCCATAAATATCCTGTAACTGTGTTCTCCCCCACGCATGCTTTTCTCATGCTTCTCCTCTTCTCCTGCTTGGTGTGCCCTAGACTTTTAGAAAAGTGTCTTCTACAAAGTCTTCCTCCTGTCCTTGTTTATAGTAGGAGGCAATATGCTTTTAAAAACAATTCCCATTTCTCTGTGCCTTTGAGGGTCTGCTACTTCTGCTTAGTTTCAATAGAACTGCTGCTCCTTATTATCTGCTCCAGTGCAATCAGAGAGAACCTTTTAAAATTTCATTCCCACCCCCTTCCCCTGAGGCAAAGAAATCATTTAGGCCTGCAGCAATATTAAAGTTCATCTGTCATTCACTTTCCACTCTTATCTATCAATGACCGTACTCCCTCTGGGCTTTGTTTGTTTGCCAAGAACATATTTAGGGAGTCTGTTATTTATCTTTCCTTCTTTCACAGGTTTAACTCCATTTTAGCATTGGATTTTCCTGTCATGCCTCTGCAGCCATTTGGCTGTTGGATTTCTCTCTCTCCATCCTCCTCCTCAGGAAGGTTCCGAGGCCAGAGGTGGAGGCAGAGAAAAGCCTGCATGGGGTGAGAGCTCAAACTAAGCCAGGCCATGTCTTTGCATCAGCTTTGACAGGCTTTGGCCACTGACCGGGTATCTCCAGCCATCTCTGCACAGGCAATGGTCTCAACTGGGATGCCCTGAGACCTTCCCCTGCAGAGGAACTTCACTCTCTTTCCCTGACACCGCTTCAGGCAGGAGGGGGAAGCATTTCCCTCTGATTACCTAAATTTCCATATCCCATTCCATTAATTTGACAAATTTTTGCCACCTGTCAAAAACAGGAAATTGGATTTGACCTAGATTACGATCTCTAAAAATAATTATTGGTCGCGAGCACTCCCATCTCTTTGTAATCTGAGTATTCATTATCATCTTGATTAATTCTGATGACAGGATGGCATAGGATACCCGGGGGACATGAAACTTCCTCATTTATCTAATTCTTAGGTTAAGTGTGAATACCTTCAGATAAGAAAAAATGCATAGTACTTGCCCTGCTGCCATCAAACACTTTTGTGCTTACTATAATATTTCAGCAAAGTGACGCTATTGAAATAAACCCCATGTCTTTGTGTAGACATGAAATGATTTATCTTCTTTTGTAAATAAAGAGATTACACTTAAATGTGTAAACTACGATGTTAAAAAGCCAGAATAAATCAAACAAAAAAGTACATTTTAAAAAATATGGAAAACCAGATTGTTTCCAGGCTCACCAGCTGCAAACTGTGTCCCTGGTATTTGTCTGCAAGGTGATGGTACCCCAGTTTTACTAACAACATTTAGAGGTAGCCCCTTACACGCAAGTAAAATAACACATCTTAATTCATTAAAAAGCAGCAGAGAATCCAGGACTTGATTATAGGTAGGTAAATAAAGTCAAAACAATCTTTGAAGAGTAAGTATCTGCAAATAATTCTTGTTTTTATATTATTGTATTATACCTCAGGTAGGGATTTGAAAGGGTTATCTTCAGCTGATAGGGCCTAGAAGAGTTCTTGACATGTGATCTCTTTAGAAAGGTCATTTATATATTTGTCTTTAAAAAATCAGATTTATGCTATTGATTGCTAGATTGCGAAGGAGTGAATATAATTCCCCTGTCATTTCAACCTTTTCTCCTCATCCCCCTTCCTTTCATTATAGATATTTCTGATACCTGTGAAGGCTCCCAACTGCTCTTGGGGCTGTCTGCTCCCCTTTGCCCTTTCCTGGCATTTCTAGAAGCAGCAGGTTACAGGCAGGAGTCACTGGGCCAGGGGCTGCTCTCTTTGTGCCCGGTGTGAATCCCAGGCTACGGCCCCTGGGCTTTCTTTACATTCATACAAATTTAAGGAAAAAAAATGTAATCCTCAGTAGTGGCACAACATCTCCCCCGACCACGTTATGACAGTAGCATAGAAACTTCTGCAATCCTTCGGGCATGGCCAAACCTTTCTGTCCTCCCTCCATTTTCCAGCTCATTTGTGAAAGCCTGGATTTCTCCCTAACCTTTGGTGTGAGGTGCTGAGGTGCCCAATAACTCCACACATCAGCTGGCATCCAGACCATCAGGCAGGGGAGAAATATTCGCCCCTCTGCCTCCAAGACAAGTGTCAGTTCTTCCACTTGTCCCTGACAAAGTTATTTGATGATACCGATGATCCAGGGGTTGGCCAAGATTACCCTGCTCATTTTGCACTCTTTGTCTTCATCGTTTCATGCCAAAGGCTCCAGATGGTCTCTGTACCATTGTGTATTTCATTTATTCTGTGAGCGGAGCCCAGGGTCGCCTGAGTCCACACGAACACCAATCCTCGCTGTCTAATTAAGAAGACCTGCGGCTATTCCTTGTCTTTTATATCCAGAACAGTGACTTAGCAAATGAGAGTGTAATTATCATGATATTTACATCACATCCCATTATGAAGCCCATTGACCAGATTTGCACATTCATAGCACTGCTGCTTTCTGGAGTTCATCCTTCATTACTGCAAAATATACCTCATTACATTATGCCATAAGATGAGCATGGTGGCAAGAAAAAAAAGGACCAATATGCACATAAAGCCATTATTGGGCATATATGGGCAGAGCCCCAGCTAATATAGATCAGCACAGCTCTATTGAAGTCAATGGAACGACAATCTACATAAGCCACAAACCCAGCCCACTATATTCGCTCACACGCATTAAGATTGTGTCTTGAGTCATGCGTGGGGATTCTCACACATTTAATCTGTCCCTATAAGATCAGTATTTCCCTGGAGAGCTCAGCCCTTCTCTTTTCAGCAGCTCTGACTGCCCTCTTGGCTACCTGGGGCTCCTCCAGACTCCAGTTTAGGTATGAGTGGTCTCACTCTACTCGTGCTCTTCTATTTCATTTTTCATCTTCTGCAGTGTCTGCTTGCTTACCATTTGCACCTCTCACAATAAAAACTGGGCCTTAACAGAAAGAGAGGAGCGGGTCTGGGCAAGTTAACATTTTATACATCTGTGTGCTGCTGCCTGCTAATGCAATGTTTGCTTGGTGTGGATATAAACAAATTTAAACAGATTTCCTGTAACCTAGCACAATATAGTTCTTGTAATAGTGAAGCAGCTTAAGTGGGAGTGCAAATTATATTCACATGGAGGCTGAGATTTATAATTCTGCAGAGACTAAGAATAAAAACATAAATGCACTTCCATTCCAATGTGCCTTTATTCACTTGATTTAAAGCTACAGCAAGCCAAAGTGACCTTAAATCATCCAGGGTTTATACCATTAAAAAGTCACACGTGCAATGTTCATCTTCGCATGTTTTAGTAGCTTTCCAAATAGGCATTCATTGGGGACCATCAGCTTCGTGAGAGCCTAAGATTAGGTGGATACGGACAAGAAACCTTCCTTTAAGCTCTAAGATGAGTCTGAATATCTGAATGTGAAGGAAAACCCCTGTTTGCTAAATCCTGATTTTATCCTTTAGCCTTCGCATTCAATGGCAAACTCCTTTGTCTAGTGCTGAAGCGTTTTCTCTCCAGGTGGGAGGGTGGTGTCTTCTTGAGCCAAGATCCCCGCTGCTTGCAGATCAGACAGCAGGGGCAGCTCAGTTGAAGAGCCTGGCAGCTGGCACATTTTTCCTTCCCCAGCAGGAACCTGAGGGTTTCATGCTTTTTAACGCAATTCACCAGCTGGGATCGTGTCTCCTGATAAGCAGTCAGATCGGAAACAGCTCCAAGTCCCCTTCCCTCCCCACCCCACCATCTCAGGCTGATACTTGCACACACAGATCCAACACCCAATGCTGCAGTGAGGCTGCCAATAGCCCTGCACACTCACAAACCAAGGAAACCGCTGCGTGCCATTGTAATGAGCTGTTGTGGGCTTTTTTGTACCGATAGCCTCAAGTCCTTCACCAGAACAACAAGACGCGGCTCGGCCATCAAGCAAGAATCCTTTGACCTGGACGGTGGATGATGTGGTTTGGTTTGTGAAGGATGCAGACCCTCACGCTTTAGGTCCCCACGTGGAGCTCTTCAGAAAACACGTATGTAGAAGGCTGCCCTTGTTGCTTCTGGGTAATTTAAGCCAAGTACATGGGCAGGCCCAAGAGATAGCCAGTACACGTCACACACCCCGCCTCAGCTGCCTTTGGCTGCTGTAGGCAGGGTTTGTGCTCAGCCAGCTTGAACACAGGGCCCTGCTAGGGGTTCAGCACTGCTGGGGGGTTTGGGGCTGAAGAACGTTCACCTGTCACTCGAGAACATCATCAAACACTACAACAGGCTTCCTGGGGAGGTGGACAATGACCCAAGCCTGTCAGTGTTTAAGAGGCATTTGGACAATGCCCTTAATAACGTGCTTCAGCTTTTGGTAAGCCCTGAAGTGGTCAGGCAGTTGGACTAGATGATCACTGTAAGTCCCTTCCAACTCAAGGTATTCTATTCTATTCTATTCTATTCTATTCTATTCTATTCTATTCTATTCTATTCTATTCTATTCTATTCTATTCTATTCTATTCTATTCTATTCTATTCTATTCTATTCTATTCTATTCTATTCTATTCTATTCTATTCTATTCTATTCTATTCTATTCTATTCTATCCTATCCTATCCTATCCTATCCTATCCTATCCTATCCTATCCTATCCTATCCTATCCTATCCTATCCTATTCTATTCTATTCTATTCTATTCTATTCTATTCTATTCTATTCTATTCTATTCTATTCTATTCTATTCTATTCTATTCTATTCTATTCTATTCTATTCTATTCTAAATTTTTCCTTCAGTGGGGAGACCCTAACAATGTCTTTAGCAAATGCTTACTATTTGTTCCCAACTACGCCAGTGTACATTGTTTCTATGCCAAGCCTAAGAGAAAGCACTGAGGATCTGGTGCTCATTTTTCATTGTCTGATTGATGCAAAACAGCCTCATCTCAGTGACAATTTTTTTTCCCAGGATACCTATGATTCTTCTCTGAAGAGCATTTTTTATGTGACTCTAGGTATTTAGCAGGAGAAATCCAAAACAGACAAACTTTTAATCTTTTTCCCCTCAGTATTATATAGCTACATAACCAAATGTAACAGACCTGCTGACTCACTGGAGAATATGATAGTTGCCTTTGCTAGGCAATCTCCAGTAGTGGAAATATTATCTTTAATTAGTAAAGGGGAAGACTGTAAACACACATCTGATCTACAGTTTCTTGTTCTGCGGCTGTATATGGAGTTGGCACAGACGCACCTAACAGAATCTTCAGCTTCCTCCTCCTCCATCTCTCCTTGATCAATTCAGTCTGGCTATGAAAATGCATTTCACCCTAAAAGTGACTCTCCTGTGTTCAGCTGCAGGTCATAGCTTTGGATGTAAGAGCCTGGACCTAGGTCTAAATGAGAAGAGCTCCCCAGCCCTTCTCCTGAGCAGCACCTCAGGTTACAAAGCAAGCGAAAGGGCTTGGTCAGCGGGTCCCCCTCCTTGCCCGTGTGCCAGCAGGGGCGAGTGGGAACGCGGGGTTGCAGGCAAGAGCTGAGGGACACAACTGATGGGCTTCTAGCTACACCCTGGATGCAGGGTTTCCAAATACTGAGGAGGTGACTGAGGAGCAGATGAAAATGAAGAGCAGAGGCCTTGGTGCCTGCTCACCCTCGGCAGGTACTGAGGCCATCTGCCATTCTGCAGACAGGCCAGTGGGATGAGAACAAGGGAGGCACAGTGGTGCTAGGACCAAATCTGCTATTACAGGACATGTGCTAGTCCACTTTCCCTGCCTTCTGCAGAGAGGTCAGATCTGCGTTGTAAAGTGATAATGAAAAATGGCCTATGTTGGCTAAGTGGGTAACCAGGCAGATAAACAAGCCACCTTCATATTGAAAGAAACTTGCTTTAGCATGAAACTTTGAGACTATCAGAAGGGGCTGTGCATCAAGGGAAAACTCTTCATGCAAAGGAGAGAGAATTGCCATGGTCTGAGGCATACAGGTACACCCCAAAGAAAAGCAACATTTAAAGTTCATCTTGTAAACACGGACAGTGCAAAAACACTGGTTGTATCTAGTTTCCACTTATAGCAAAGGATGGCACAGTCTGCTTTTATCTAGCAACAGGGCAGTGACACGCTCCAGGCAGTCACCGGCCGGCTGCACTGGAGCATCCCACGATACTACAGCTGCTCTGTGACCAAAGAGATCAAGCTAAATTGCCACTAAAGACTGTCCCTGTCATCCTTTGTTGAACACCCGGCATCCATGGGCTCTACTTATCATTGGTTTCCTTGTAAAATATGTCATAGTTGTGAGAACCTGGGTAAGATTGCCACACAACTCAATTCAATTATGCCTTTGAGTTATATATGTCCCTGTAATTTTTCAGCCTTCAAATCTCATCTGGATTAGGATGGAGACCCCAGGAGTGAGAGACAAGTGATTAGTCCATTAACCTTAGCCATATCTTCCAGTATGTTCAATCTTTCTATGAAGCAGGTGCATAATTTACTTAGAAGCACTTACTGTCATTGACAACACCCAGCTTTCACCTGAAATCATTGCACTGGCAATCAGCTCATCTGAGCTATGACACTGGGAGGAAGAGGGTGGTGGGATCACCAGGAAGAAAAGGCTGGGGGAGGTGTCCTGCATACAGGCAGTGCTCTTTCCCATTGCTATATTAAGCCATTTGAGTGCTGACCGTGGTTCCTGGAGCCGGCTCTCCCAGCGTACAGTAAGGAGGTGCAGCCACTGCTTCAACAGGCACTGCAGGATGAGCTGGCTCTGGCTCTGCTCTTCCCACTATGATCAGAAGCTTTTCCTTTTTCCAAGACACCCAAGGAGTTCTGTCGCAGGTAGCTCCTGAGAGTTCTCACAAAAGACCATGAAATTGCCTACTACCTCCTCTCTGCTCTTCCCTGCTCCCTTGGCAGGGCTGCGTGCCAAGGAGAGCCGAGCCCGGAGCTGATAGACAGCTGATAGATCTTCTGGCCTCGTGCAAAGGGGCTGCCGGCCTGGCAGGGACCTCAGAGCAGCACCGTGTGAGAGCCCCATGCAGTGCTCCCTCAGCAAGAAAGACTTGGTAGAAGGACTGGGGGAAGGGAAATGGAGGAGGGGAAAGAGTTACACAGGGAATTAGCAGGTAGAAAACCCAAGCTGGAAGGGATCGAAGCAATGTTATGGGCTGACAGTTTAATTATGGCCAGTGATTGGCAAATGCATTTATGAAAGAGACAAAAACCTCTGAGTTTAACATAATTAATCCAATTTATTCAAATAGCAACCTGTCTCTGCCAGTGCTTGACACCAGACTTGTGAGCACGCATCTTTCTCTAGACCTTCATCTCGAGTGTTTGAGCTTCCACTCACTGCACTCCTGTCACAGGTGCTGGCCTTACTGGGGTTGGCATCTGTTCACGAGACTGCAGAATACAAAAGAAGGGATATATATATCTCCCAAGCAGAATATAGATCCTAAAGTCTTTGATGTTACTCGGAATTAAGTGCTTAAACACCCATGAAGATGGGGAATCTCATCTTTCTCATTAAAAGCCTCATCCTAGGGGACATCCACCACCAGATGCAATTCTTGTTCGCATGGCAGAGGGCTTGTTTAGGGGCTACTGTGCTTTTTGAACAGTATCCTCAGAATAAGTGCCACAGGAAGCCAGCACAAACACAGTAATACTCATTCTTGCAGGTGGAAGCTGTACGGTTATACTGCCTGTATCGTGACCTCACAGCTCGTACATTTGCTGCTCCTATTCCCTTGCAAGAACACAGCAATGTTCTCCTGCAATATTCTAACTTGCAGTGGGCCAGATCTCGATTCTCAACAAGTGAATTGTGTTGATAGCACTGAATTTTAACAGCTCCAGATCTGGTTCAAAGTATTCTGGTGGGACTATTGCCTACTTGGAGACCATTCTATAGAATCCCGCTTTTTAAAATTATTTTTTAAAAGGGCTGACACAGTAGTACTGTAGAGAAGTCAAGCCGACAATCTGCACAGGGACATGGCTAATATGGGATATTTAATTGGATATGAATGCTCCCTCTGGCATACTCTTGTCATGGAGTTCAATTTTGACCCCTACCCAGTAATAATAAAGGAAATAATAAAATGCTGATCTCAACATTTAGAAACAGCTGCCTCCGCACCAAACCCTTGACAGTATTTTTACCCTATGGCATCACAGTTCCAGGAGTTTGTTTTTCTTTCTTATGCAAATGTTAATGTAATACTTATTCTTACTTTCCCTTAGCTTCCTTAAAATAATGGGAAAGAGAGGGGGAGGGTGAAGAGAGTTTCTATTATGGGTAGAGCAGGGGGGGTTGCAAAATGAAGAGCATTAATTGATTGAGTTAATCAGAAAGTGACCTTAACTGCTCATCGGCTAAATCACCTACTGAATGGAATAATAATGATCAGGGCAAATTAGGATCCATAGTATTGCTTAATTAGTAGGTGATGGATCACAGAGGAAAGGCCCGACCATCCAAATCATAGAATACAATATATACAGCATTAGTGTGTGTGTACATGTGTATATACATGCACACACACCATAGCACTAATTATGTTTTAACTTTGATGATCCAAGTATATGAATGTGGTGGAGACTGTGGGGAGGGGTAGTGTTTTTCAGCAGATCCACTAGTATAGTCAGGAAAAATCAGCCAAGCTCAGGATCCAAGGAAGGACGGTTGAAAGCTTCTATGTTTTCCAGTGCATAGTAAAACAGAGTCCCTGTGCACCCAGGCTACTCTGTGCTCAGTACAGCATTTTGTAATTTCAAAAGGTTTACAAGCCAACAGGTCTGGGATAAACAACTGAACTTGGTGGCGATTTCCTCCACTTACGTGATGGTTAAATTAAAAGTGAACAAGTTTTATTAATAAATGCAATGATATAAGCATGTTACTACTATCTTCAATTTAAGAAAAAGAAACAGAGATATATATCACTGCATATAAGCATAGTGGAGATATGTGAAAGATGCAGATAGGCAGGGACAAAGCTGAAGCTGAGATTCAGAGGTGCACTATTAGTAGTTCATGAGGCCACATCCCTCTGTCGCTCCATCACTCACTCCTTTCTCTCAAGGCTGACTAGCTTTTCTCAGAATTGAGCTTAGAGCAACGCTGATTTTTAAAATAATCCTCATGTTTTAATCGCAACGTAATTGAAAACCTAGACAAACCTTATAGTGCCTTGAAGAATAAAACATACTATTTAATTAACCCCTCCTTTAGAGCTTCACTCTATCCAACCTCAGATTTCAATTTTTTAAATGAAATTTCAGAATGCATGACATTTCTGCTAGCTCTACTCTGAAAGATATGCTATTTCTGATTTACCTTGCTTAATGTGTCAAGATGCAGCACTGGAAGGGGGGTTAACACATCTTGATTCTCTTTCTCTCTTTTGAAACCAGGAGATTGATGGCAATGCTTTGTTGCTGCTGAAAAGTGACATGATCATGAAATACCTGGGGCTGAAACTGGGACCTGCGCTGAAACTGTGTTACCACATTGATAAGCTCAAGCAAGCCAAGTCCTAAAAAATGCTTGAACAACAACAGAACCTGCCCTAAGTCTAGAATGGAAAACTAAAGGTAACATGTTGCCTTACAGAAATGCATTCATTTGCAGATTGTTTTTCCTTCTTTTTTGAAAAAGACTTTGTCTTTTTTAACATTTCTGCATCGTCACCTTTTTTTAATCCAATGGGGTCTTTTGGGCTGCTTTGTGTTAATGATTTGCCAAGAAGTATATAATTACAATAATTATTTTGTACCATTAATATTATTATTATTATTATTATTATTATAGTAAGTCCTATTTTTGTAATCAGAAGTGGGAAATCAAAAACAAACAGAGCTATGGTATATGCTGAGGACTGCTGGAAGACTAAGCAAGAGTCCCCCACTTGCCACGGGAGGAGTAACCGCTGACCTGCGTCGGCTGGGCTCCAGCTCCACCACCGATGCTCAAGGGCCAGAAATCACAGTGTTTGGTCACCTATTGTCTGATGGGGACTGCCCCATGTCTTGCACTATCTGGAAAACTTGAATTCTTCAGTTTAAAAGAAAAAAGAAAAAAAAAAAAAAAGAAAAAAAAGAAAGGTTTTAGGTTTGTTTTTTTTTTTTAAAGAAAATAGGGGAAAAAAAGGGTTTTTTTGCAGCTAAAGTACTTTTTCCCACTAGAGGGAGCAGCCCTAATATACTTGAGGCTGGAGCTCTGGTGCCATGGTGCTTTCTGTCTGATGAGCTTTGACCATCACGGCTCTCCTATCGAGCGTAACTATAAACACCGACAAGGAATCGCAGGCTCCCAGCAGGATAAACCCGTCATCGTTTACAGATAATTAATTCAAGAAAAGTCCAAATGCAGAGAGTGTTTCTGACAGGATGTTTCCTGTTACGCCGAAGAGGGGGTGGATGGCTCCCACGGTGTCTGGCATGCTCAGCTGTCGGCTCCCTTCCCTGAGCCGTTTCTGTCTGGTGTACAGTTTGTGGCACTCTAAGAAAAAGCAGAATTTCTGGTTTTGGTTTTGTTTTGCATTTTTAAAAAGCGAGGGAGCCGGGTGGGAGCCATTCCCCAGGTGGAGCTGGCAGTGCATCTCTGCACTTTGCAACGACAGTCAGGTCCCAGCGTGGATGCTGGAGGGTTGGTTCCTGTTTGTGCCGTGGCTTTCAGCACACAGGCAGGTGCGCCGGGCTTTACTTCTCAAGGGGATTAAAAATAATGCTCTTCTGCCTCTTACACAAATCTCATTGATATTCCATGTAGCCAGGCAGGAGAGGCCAGGTCTCAGGCTGAGGAGGTAATTTGTGTCAAGGCTAAGCCCTCATTTTCATCCTTCACAAAGGGGGATGATGAAGGGACACATCCATACAGTTTAAACCCTTAGTGCATGACAAGGAGTGGTAGCAAGCGTTTGTAAGTCATGCAGGTTAATTTAGAGCTATCCTCAACTGAATTGAGAAGCGGGGTCCTGGTAATATGCAAAGACGTCATACTGTCCAACCCTGTTTATGCAGAACAGAGTATTACCAAAAATACCTCATAGAATAAAATTCAGCTTGATGCATGTTGCTAGACTAGAACTCCTACAAAAAGATATCGGTTCAAGACCTAATCATGAAAATCCTTAACAATATGAGAAACCATATCCCGCAAGACTTTCACTAAACTCTTGGGGACTACTCCCCCAAATTAAAAAAGTTGTTTGCATATACTTCCAGGATTGGATCTTTTCAGGACTGACCAATTTTCAGCAAATCCTGTCAGCACGCTGAAACACCTGTAATAGGAATAGCTGAACAAGTGTGTTAAATGAAAAATTGTATATTATCCAGTGATGTAATATACTGCACCCTAAATGTGCCAGTGCTTGGAAAGTAACACCCACTTGCATCACTTTGTGTCCATGGTGTAGAGAATGGAAATCTGTTCAGCCAGCTGTCTGGTTGAGGCAGAGGTGACTTCCCATCAACATGACACCTGTACAGTTCATTTTTCACTCTTACATCTTTTATAAAATTAATCTTTTCCCCACAAAGATCCCCCAAATATGTAAAAATCTTGCTATGTTAGTAATGTAGTAATGTCACCTTCAGAGAGTCCTCAAATAAACATCCCCCCCCCCCTAATTTTGAACTTAATTAACCCGTCCTTTTTTTCAAAAGGTGATTTTAATTCCTTCACTTAGAAACCCACCTGGATGTAGTATATGATAAGTCAGAGCTCGTTAGAATTTATCAGATGGCTTCAATGCTAGAAAATCCCACTTTATCAAAATCAAAACTCCTCACAAAAGCATGTCACTTTCTAATGTAAAACTCTATTTAACTGAAACTACAGCTTTTGGTAATGTCAAAACATAATTTTGACATTTTGGAAATGGAACATTTTTGTTCCAAGAAGATTTTTGCATTTTATTGTATTTTTCTGGAGAATCCATAGCCTCACATTTTGTTCTGAGAGCGGGAATAAAAACCCCACAACTACAGACTTTCCTAAGCAAGAATCCTTCCCATTCAGCTTTATGTCTCACCCTTTCCCTCCACCTGTGCTGCTCCAGACATTACAGCTCTGAGGGCTGATAATACCAACAGAGTATTTATGGACTCCTTAGAGGCAATGATGTTTCTACATTTGATATGCTGAAATTGTTTTCATGTATATATTTGATGTATACAGTCAGTGGTGCTATCTCATTTGATATAACACTTGTAGGTATGACAGGATTGTCCAGGCCATGATATTTAACGTTCTGTTTTTCACAGGGGAGGCAGTTAGTGGATTCATTTTACATGTAAGTAACACTTATAACAAAAATTCCTCACCACATGTTTGTTTGGTTTGTATTTTTTTTTTTTTCCACTAAAAGGCAATTAGGAGGCAAACATTGCTGCAGTAAAAAACTGGTAACTAATTTTTCTCTTTCAAGTCTTGTTGGTGAGGGTAGTTAAGCAGATCTGCTGTGCTGAGGGTGTCAGGCCATTTCCTCAGAGCAAGCACTAAAGAGCCAGAACATGCATGTCAGCCGCTTCTCCATTAGCTGCTGTTTTAGGCATTGCTTGTACAAATTACTTTGCTTGCTATTCTGTTTGCCATTCTGGGTTCAGACTGCAGCCAGCCCAGTTGCATTTTTGAACTGTTCCCAACACGTGGGTGGATGTGCATATCCTTCAGAGCAATTCGTGTGCCTCTTTTCTACTTCTAAGCACTCATAGCCGGATCAAAATGCATGTTGGTTCCTTCAGGCAATTTCAATACTTTGTGAGTATTCGCTTTTTTTTAAAAAAAAAAAAAAAAAAAAAAAAAAAAAAAAGGCAAGCAGGCAAAGCCTTAGGAAGTGGGGAGAGCTCTCCCCTTGCCAAAGGGCCAGGGGTTAGGAGCACAGAGCCAGCGGTCCCAGTTAGAGCAGCTCAGCCTCCGCTGCGACGCGGGCCAGCCGCGCTGCCTTCCCACTCCCTGCCCGCTGTCGCCGCCTCTTCTCTCGCACCCACAAACGCTCCCTTCCCCAGCCAGACCTAACTGGGTGTCAAGGAAAGCCTGTGAGAATGCCTCCACCTCTCCGAGCCCACCGTCTTGCTTGGCAGGCTGAGGAGCACGGTGGCCTTTGCAGCATTAGCATCTTCGCTCAATGTGATTAAAGCAGGCAGGCTCCCTTGGGACTGGCAGGTAAAGCACCACTCTGGGCTGTTACTGCCCTTAAACTGATCACCAAATTTCTACAGGTTGTCAGCAGCCTTCACGAGCTGCACTCGTCTCCTCCTTAAAGAAAGGATGGCTGTGAGAGATTAAGTAGAACATTATTAGCAAACCCAGCAATAATCAGCAAAACAGTAAGAAAACGGTCAATGAAGTTTTGGTGTGAAAAGATGCCTCTGCTGGATTGGCAAGAGCACAAACCATCCTCTGGTTCAGCCAGTGTCACTTGGGCAAGGCAGGATGAAGGGACAGCGCGGGGGCAGCGGCCTGGTTTTAGCGAGGGAGCCGCTCCGAAGCCTGGCCCCGACTCCGGCAGCCACCGATGGCCTTTCCTCTCGCCCTGGCACAGCCATGCCACGGCTCCTTCCTGCTCACGGGGTGCAGCAGCCTCCCCTTTGAGGGCTGAGCAAGCTCAGGGCAGGACTTGTCAGCTCTTACCTCCCCGAAGCATACCGCCAAACCTTCAGTTAATTAGAGTCTTCATTTTTTCCTTCTTCATTTCTCTCCCTCTCCCTCTCTCCCTCTTTCTCTTTTCATTTGAATGGCATCTATTTGGAAAAAGACATCAGGAGGGGGGAGGGAGACGCTGGGTCTCTCCAGAAACCCCTGGATGATCCCCCTGGATCATCTTGTGGAGAGGCATCTCTGGGGTCAGACATCCACCAGGCTGCAACTGGTCCTGCCTTAGCACTGGGGAGAGAGGAGAGAATTAAATGCCCCCTTCTTATTACTTAAAATTAAATGTTTTTCCGACAGTCTCCCTCTCTGAACTGCAGCCTGCCTCCTCAGGGCTGGTTGCTCAGCTCTTCCCCGTGAGGCAAGGCGGGAGGCAGAGGAGGTGCCGGAACGGGCTGCCCGCTGCCGGCTGGCCCGGCAGGCATGGCAGGACCAAAACCAAACAGGTTTGGCTGGAGAGAGGTGTCGTGCCCAGGGTTTTGGTGAGGGGTGATTTTGCTGTCAGTTGTTCACAGGCTGCGCCCCCTGCATTTCAGCCTGCACGTTCAGTCTGTTGCTGTGAGGATTTCGTCTCCACATCCACGCTCTTGAGCTTGTGTTAGGGGGTTGCTCTGCTGGCACAGGCTGCTTCCACATCAACAGGCTTGGGGTTGCTAGGGAAATAATTCATAATAAGCACTTTTGGGGGGCAAAAATTCAGGGAAATGGCAGGTCAGCAAGAGCCTCCCTCTCTTTCCAAGCACTTCTGTGCACAGAACTTTACTGTGGCAGCTCCAGAATGGGGCCCACACACCACCGCTCCCCGTTGCTGGTAATTGGGTCACATGGAGCCATACAGATTTTCCTTCTCTCGCCAAGAAATACGGTCCCAAATTTGCACACCTTCGCCAGAGAAAGCAGGCAAGTCGCTGCACACATTGCCTCTGATGCCTTGCAATAGTTGCATGCCTCTCTCTAATCCATGCTCCCTTCATGGGCAATTGGAAACCGATTCCCTTAGAAATCTAAAATTTTGCTTGAAAAAGAATCACTTTTATTCACTGCCATGAGTTAAATATTATGGAAACATGTCTGCTAACAATTTGCCTTGTGTAATTTGTACTAATGCTAATAAGCAACAGCTGCAATGCTTCCTGTTGTAAATTCTTTTGTGGTTGCAGCGGTATTATCACATCTGTACTTCACAAATCTGATAGACTCTAGCACAACTCGCTCATTCTGGCCCCAGCTCCAGCAAATCCCCGTGCCTCAGAAGTACGGCTATGCAAACGTGAATTTACAGTCCCTGTCTCCCTTTGCTCCCGGAGCCTCCGCTCCCCAACCAGGTGCCTGGAGCTAGAAGGGGTGGTGGGGAAGTGATAGCTGGTGCACGCATGGTGTGGTTGGAGGGGAGTGCTTCCAGCAAAGACATCACTGACCAGCCAGGTTTACTGCAGTTCAAGCAGACACGTTTTGGTCAGGGGCTAAGTGCAGGAGAAATGTGATTTATTAAAGAAAAAGAAAGAAATATGAGTGTGCAATACACTGCCACCATAAGACTCAAGCTGAAACCCAAGAATCTTTCAACTGTAATCTAAAGAAAAATGTTTCCCTCACTCAAGACGCTAAATAAAGCATGTTAGGCCAAACCCAGGTCCCACTGAGGTCCACGTAAGTTTTTCTATTGAATTCATAATACCCGGGCTTGGCTCATAAACCAGGTCAAGCTTCAGCCGTGTCCCACAGTAACTAGAGACTAACAGGCTATTTCATCCTCCCTTACAAAGAGTGGAGACAGCCGCTGCTGGCCAGCCCCCTCTCCTCTGCTCCCGGGAGAGCTGCTGGCTTCCTGGTAGAGAGCTCTTCCAGCTGCACCTCTACCTGATCCCGACACCTTCTCCAGTTAGCTTTGTGTTTTAGCTATGAGTTTCATGGAGGGCGGTTTGGGTTTTCCACTTCACGGCAAACCAAAGCCCCTGCACCGAGGATTTCAGCCCTGCCGCTGGGCAGAAACTCGCCCCGACTTGAACATGACTTCACTGGGAGATTTCCACATGTTCCTGAAGCAAAGCCCTAGCTGGAATTTAAAAATGAATCTTTTCAAAATCAGTCCCAGTGACCCACAATTTTTGGCTCCTTCGGCATCCGTGGCACTTCATCATACTTCAAACGGTTCAGTCTCTTGGTAGTGCCATAATCGGACAGGAATAGCTCACAGGACTCCAGAAGAGGCTCCATCTCTGATTACAGGGTCTTTCTCCTCTTGGTGTTCCAAAAGGCACCATTTGAGGCTGGACAGGAGAGTGTGTGCGTGCGTGTGTTGCTCAGAGAGGCTTGCCTGGCTGCACAGACAGGCTGTGAGGCGAGTGACATAAGAGCAGGGCACCGCAGCTACTAAGGATGGGCTTCAAAAACGGACAAGTGCCAGGCTTCACTGGGGTTTCTGTGGCGTTTGTGCCCTTTCTCCAGGTTTGTGTTGAACTTTCCCTGCACAGAGCAATATCTCTTTATTACCCAGAGTTTTCCCTTGGTGTTATGTAAAACTGGCACCATGCTGCCCTTTTGGTTTTGAACGTGAAATTTGGGCAGCCAATTTCCTGTTGTCAGAGATGTCTAAAAGAGTGTGGAATGGGAAAAACCTGAAGTCCAAGCGGTAGAGGAATGAGGACATTTCAGAGTGGAGCAGCTTCACAGCTTTCGGTGTCTTTCAGCTGAAACATAGGAGAAGAGGAGAAAAAGGACTTCTGAATTGCAGAGAATTCAAGCCAGTGGAAGACTAGTGATTAATTTTATCCCTTACTTTGATGGTTTCCTGATCTGTAATGTGTTTTATGGCCCTGAGCATTTGCTGCAGTGGCAGTATTGTGAATTGATCCATGTATTCAGGTTCCACTGGAACCAAATGACTGTCTCTGAAACCTATCTGTCTTTTTCATGGCTTTTCTAATGTGCTTTAGCATCCAGAAGGCTTCTGATCAGCTTGGTAAGAGTCAGCATTTAAAGAAAAACATCTTTTTTTTTTTTTTCTTGTGGCACAAAAACTTCAGAAAGTATCTATTGCCATAGCTGTGTAGCAGGTCAATATACATCAGCTTTTCATTTTATGCTTCCCAACTCTAGTAGTAAAAGAAAGTCTCTTGCTTGCCCAGTCTATATGCTTACAAGATGCCAACCTAACTTCCAGTCTTCTATTGACCTTGCTGTAAATTTAGTAGTTATTCCACATTTTTCCCAGTGTAAATGAGATCAGTATCTGATCTACCCTCTGACAATACTAACAGCTCAAATAGAAGCATGTTTAGCTGCTGTTATCAAAACTCATTATCAGTATTTGTGTCACAACACGTAGAGATTGCGTCGGGTGCTGTTCAGGCATACTATGAGACACGTGGCCTGCCCAAGAGAGTTGAAAACTTCATGATGCAAAAGGGACAAGCCAAGGAGAAGGGTGTCCTAGAAGCAGTTTTCCTTCCCTGTTGCAGATAAATGCTGAAAAGTGAACGGGATGGTTTTCCCACAGCCATGCGAGGGGAAAGTAGGAGAACACTGAGAAAAATGAAGCAAAACTTCCATGAAGGTGAACTGTATTGCCACCTTTCCAACAATGTTAAACCTGACCTTTGGTGAAACCAGTAGTTTGAACCCAGACCTCCTGGTCTGAATCTAGTGCCTTACTCACAAGACCACCCGTTCTCACCGTTTTCCAGCCTGTCGCCCTGTGCTGGCCACATCTGACGTACTCCTCTCACAGCCCTTCACTACATCTCCCTTATGCACCTGAAAAATAGCACCCAAATGGACCTTTAAAGGCCAGTTAGTCCTTAACCCTGCCCTCATTCTTATCCATCTTAGTCCTCCTCTGTTCTCTCGTCGTTTCCCCTGGAACTTCCTACCTCTTTCCAATCCTATCCCCCCACTGTAGTTACTTCCATTTTTTCTCCTCTGTTCCTTTCTTGCAGCATTTCTTCTTTTCCTTCCTTTCCAACTATCAGTGACCATGTATGTGTCTCCTTCACCCCTACTGCAACTCTTTCTCTGCCTTTCAGCTTTTCCCTCCTCTTCCACTTCTCTCTGTCTTCCCTCTCTCTTTCTCTGTGGTTTTCTGCAACCCTTTCGTTCCTTTCAACCAAGTGCCCTTCATAGGACAGGCTAGTACCAGTTCTGCTGTGACTACCACGCGCTGACGAATTTGAATTAGGTTGCCTGATTTTTTTTTTTACGTACTCTTTATCTCACTCAAAAAACCTTCCACTGCTTTCATTCACCAGCATGAAAGGCACTTTTTGAGAATGTTTTTTTTTAACTAGTTGGCTGATGACTATTTGCAATAAATACCTCATTAAAGGCTCCGCACTTTTATGCAGGGTGAGTGCCATTTCCCCCTCTACCTTCCATCTTTCCCTGCGCTGCCTCTTGATATTCAAGCTGCTTGAATGCTTATTGGTCTGAACAGTCCCAGTTACACCGCTCACTGGGCCGAATACTTGGCTCCCGCCCTGGTGCTGGTGGCCCCATGGGCCAGGCTTGGCCCCGCGAATGGCACACCACCAGGCAGGTGCGAGCATTGGCGCCTGCTGAGCACAGAGCCACCAGCGTCACCCCCCCAGACCTGGAGAAGGTCCAGCTTGCCTTCACAGCCAGCATCAGAAAGTCGGTTGGAAAGAAGAGGTGCCCCTTGCCAATGATAAGGACAACAGGAGGTAGGAAAGAGTCACCCGGCTGGAGGAAGAAGAGAAGTGGTGCTGGCCGGCTGGGAGGCGGCTGTGGGACAGACAAAATCAACAGTGAGGGAAGGCCACGCTTGTAAGCCTACATCAAGAAAATCCGCGTGGCAACTGTCACTGCAATATTTACAGCATCGTCCTTCATGCTGAAATACGTGCAGTAACGCAGGGCAGATTCACACATGGATGCACAAGT
This sequence comes from Tyto alba, assembly GCF_018691265.1. Lineage (NCBI taxonomy): Eukaryota > Metazoa > Chordata > Aves > Strigiformes > Tytonidae > Tyto > Tyto alba. Next base: position 1,376,322 of record NW_024881316.1, read on the forward strand.
GTGAGTTTAGAGTAATGACTGTAGCTTCTGTGGGGCTACTGCATACTTCTACTAGTGAGAATGAGATCAGGTTTTGGCTCTGGGTCTCTGTTTCCAAACAGTGTGAAGGATGAGAGCAGAACAGTTTCTATCCAGCTGGAAAGTGGCAGCCTTAAATCGGGCCACAAAATAGCGCAACTCCTGCTCATACTTTTTTTTTTTTTTCAAATGCTGCTCTGAGCTCTATTCTAACTCCTCAGCATTATCTCCCAAGGCTAGCGAAGCACGTGCAGGACTTTTTTGATGTATGTGCAGCTATCAGTTTTTGTATTGCTAATTGGGCTCAAAGTGTGCTAGCTTTGATTTTGAATGCTTTGTAATTTTCTAGATTAGCCTCAGTTTCTGCAGCAACTGTACAAGTAGGGCTGCTTTCATCACATCTTGCAGATATTTTACCATCTTGGACTTTTTTACATGTCTACTATATATTAATCTCACCCTCCTTGAAAGGTGAACAACATCTCTTTTCCAGTACTGTACAACCTTAGGAGTAGACATTTTGTAAGGGACATGAGATATCAAGTGACTATATAGTTATTTTAATTTTTTCAAGCATATACAAAATCTGCCAGAGAGAAAAAAACCTGAATGTACAAGCAATCTTGTTACAGTCGAGAGTTCAAACTCACACTGTCTTGCATTCAGTCACTCCCAAATTTATTACAGCCTGTAGCACTTACTACTGATAGACGCAACATCACCACATCTCACATCATTAGAAAAATTCATTTGTGATTGCTCTCATCCAAATCCCACAGGAGCTAACAGGAGCCTGTCCAGCACGTGACACAGACTTCTTCTCTGTGATTGCTCTCGAAACAGAGAAATCAGCTCGCGTACTCTAGCTCACCAGGCTTCCTTCACCTGCCAGAGTGTATATTAAAAGCAGAATGTAAATAATGAGATTTCATTTTTAATAAAAATGTGCTGCTGTGATGAGATTATGGGCTTGAATTATGCCGACTTCAGCCTTAGGTCTCGATATGAGGTGTATATAAGGCTGATGTATTTTGAAAGTCCTTGGCTCAGACTGTCCCACTTGTTTTCATCGTTCCGCCTGGTTTTACTCCAGCCAGCACTGCCATACTGGCGTCACCAGGCTCCTACTTCTCTTCTTGATGGCAAAAGGCAGCTGGGTTTATTTCACTGGCAGTATAATATTGTCACGGGCAGCCCCACGGGCTGTGACACAAGTGATGCTGCCTGGGTGCTCCCTTGGAAAGAAAAGACCGTGTCAGCTCCCCTCAGTGCACCCACCACTGCTCTCCCACAGTGCCTCCCGCCCCCTCCCCAACGCACCACACCACCCAGCTTTCCAGCGTGTTTTGACCACATCCTGCTGTGTAAACCTTCCTAGGCTGCTTCTTTTCTGATGCTGATATAAATCCAGACCATCCCTGCCAGCCTCAGTGAGAGGGTGCCAGCGTCACACTCGCTGGTGAGAGAACAGTCAGGATTTCTGTACTCATCTTTTACACATCATTGCCTTAGCACTGTTTTGCTTTGCTTTCCTTCAGTGAGAGAGGAACAAAAAAGGCATCTTACGCTGTGGCCACCCTGAGGTCCCAGTGCAGTTCTGCGCCATTTGATGCCAAGCCTGCACCTCTGCATCACTGCCTTGAGTCTTGAGCTTTGTTTCAAGTTGACTGCTCAATGTGCTTTTCTCAATCTAGGTAATTTCTAGTTCTGTGAAGCCTGAGTAATTCTTTCACTTAACATTCATTACGTTGTCCATTCATTTTACTTAGCACCACATTTTAGCATTACTTTATTTTTCTGTTATTGTCAGGAAGTGATAAAACAAATTGGGCTGCTTAGATGCCTACCTAGGCTTAGATGCCTACCACTTTTCTTAATGCAAGCCTTCTCCATTTTCAACCAAGAATTCTTACTAAGGATGACATATAGGATATATTATTAATTATACCAGGATCACCATATGATGGTAACAACAATCAGGAATAAGACATCTGCCCCTTAGTTCCGCTTACCAGAAAAGCAATGCAAACCCTTTAATACTTTGATGTTTCTCAGCTACCAAAACCTTCCCTAATAAATCATCTCCAGCAGTGAACATTGCATTATATTGAACAGTTTTGTATTCACTTTGCAAATATGCAAACAAGGGAGAGCTGAGGTAAAATGAATGCAGAACTTACAGGTGAGAATAACAGGCAGATAAAATGCCTGGAGTCCCAGGAGCAGCACGATTATGACAAACAGTGTATTAGCATTGCTCTCACCCTGCCTCAAAGGATTTTATTGAAGTGATTTGTCTTCAGCTGTGGAGGTGTGTGCCTTTCTATGTGTATGTACGCACAGGTCTGATGTATGTACACAGATTAGCACCTGCCCACCATATGTACACCTCATACATATTCACGCATCCAAGCAAAATAATAACTGTCGATTTAGCATGTTTTGTATGGGTGGGTCCAATATATTCATTCTTAATATGTACAGTGTTTCAATACATGTGCAACCACTTAGCAAATATAGTGTCAAACTGTGATTCCTTTTTTATTTCTTCAGACATTGTTTTTTATTATTTGTAACTTATTCTTTCCAGTGGATTCTCTGTCACTATTTAGAGGCATGTTTTAATGTATAGCTGTATATTGACTGTTCTGTGTGCCGTATGCTACTGTTTGCATCTTAATTAAGCCGAGTATTACTGGTCTAAATGTTCTTTATTTTGTACAGCAGACTTTTTCTTGGGTTTCACAATTTGATGCAGTATGTTTAAGAATGTAGTACGGAGGGAGACCACCTGTGATAAAGTAAAAGGTCCCAAACCTTCAGATTTATGTTTCATAGAAAAAGCCGGTACTTTCTTTTACTATTGCAAAATTATTTCTGTATTTTTAATAAAGAATCGGATTTACTTGGTTCTATGTATGTTTTATCTAATAAACTGTATTTTTTAAATAAGGGCCTGGTCTCAGTCTTCACACACCTGAAGCGTTCATGGACACACAAACCATTTTTACCTACCAAGTTCCCTGTGGCTGAGCCTGCAGCTCTGCTAGTGCCAGCATTACCTCCTATCCTGACCAGTGCAGAGCTAATCTCACATTTTTATTCACATTTCTCTGCTATGCAAATAAGAGATGGATACTGAGGTGTCAGCCTGTTGATAAATCCCCACTGCAATACATTAGCATCAATGCTTATTTGCAGGGCAAGCAGTTTCTTTGGTTCTCTGCTGAATTAAGGCTAGAGTGTCAATTTGAAGCAAGGGTACAACACACAGGCAGACTCCTAATCCGTCAGGCTGCATCTGCATGGGCAGACCCTGCTCTCATTTCTGCTGATGTAAATCTGAAATGGCTCAGCTGAAGTCATTACTGTTATTCGGGATTTACACTGGGGAGAAAACAAGAGCAAAATTTGTCCCAAGACCGTAATATTTCAAGGTTGATCTGCCCACTTTACACACTGGCAGCTAGTGGAATACTCTAGCAATGTCTCAATAAAAAGCGTCAAGAAGAGCCAAAAAAATCTCAGCTCAACTACCGTTAAAAAACTTCCCCTAGAAAATAAGAAATGCTTTCCTTGTTATGTAGAGTCAGCTCTAGCTATCCAAGAAATACATTGCATTGAATGATTCCCCTCTTTTTTGCCCTTTAATTACACTTTCTTCCATGATGCTATCAACACTACAGCACGATGAAGTTTCCCTTGAAGTCAATTTGCCATCCACGTCAGCGAAAGCGAGAATAGGCCCCTGGATAATAATAGTCTTTGGGTCCTATCTTCTCATTGCTCTTTGTAATCGGATAGAAATCAGCTGCAAAACCTAACCTTACAGAAAAGGTAGATGAATGCATCCAAGGGACTCTAGTAAAGAAAAGCGGGTTCGGGTCACCACTCGATTTCATTGATTCCGGCCCCTCTTTACGAATCCTGAATTTAAGGAAGACTTTACAAAAATGTTTTGAAGTTGTTTCTTATTATTCCTTCCCACACTAAGACCAAAAAGGAAGGCTTGTGAGCTATTTAGCAACCCACCTGCTGTTCATCCCCAGCTGCGGCTTGTCGCTTGCGCCTCAATTCGAGGGACAGAAGAAGGGGCAGAAAAGTACACATCCCGGTGCTGAGTGGCCAGGCCTCAGCAGAGTCAGCACGAGGCCCTGGGCCAACTCCTGCTGATGACGGCAGGGCCCTCTCCCCTGGCATGGGTGCTCTCATTCCCAGTGGGTCACTGCATTAGGATCCAGTTCGTACAACAAGCCTGACCTCAGCCCTATCACCCCCTTGTGCCCCCAAACAATCGACAGCAGCATGCTGGCTCTTCTGGATAGGAGAAATTTGCCTCTATTTCACCAGACGGTTCTTTTATCTCCAGACTTTAAAGCCACAAGGAAGTTTTCCTTCAGACTGAATATATTTAGAAGCTGTCTGAAGTCATTTAGAGTCTGGTTTCTGAGGTGAAGCAATTTAACTTCATTGTTGGTTTATGTGTCTGCAAAGTTCTCCGTCGCCTTGGTTTGAAGCTCAGACACTGTCTGTAATATATACTAGGGGGAGGGAGAAAGCTTCTTCCTTTGATTATAAGAAGTCTATAGAGTAGACTGGACTTCAGGAAACCAGCACTGATCTTGAAAATCACTGAATAACATGGGTCACGCAGCAGTTTCATTTACTACTCTGTCTAAAGATCCCAGTTGGGGCTCACGTCCCAGCTCCAGGAGGAATCACACAAGGAAATAAGACATCAGTATTCCTGCCTTGCACAGCTCACAGACCAGGATCTAGATCTCAAGCAACGAATGTATGTACACTTCTATATACATGTATATAGAAAATATATACATGCATAGAAATAGAGAGAAACGCTCTTTGCCAAAACTGGTAGTGCAAAGCAAAGAAAAGATCTGGATGCACTTTGTAATTGTTATGCAGACATAGCAGGCTCTTTTCTTCCCCTAATTACTTGCCGTGATGGCAAGAGTGGCCTGGCTGTCCTTCCCCATACAAGAACTCGCCCTGTCTAAGGCCAGTCAGTCACTTGCTCATACAGCTGTCTGCCTCTCGCACGTCTGGCAGGAACCTATGGTCCAAGAGCTGGGATATGGTAGGTGATGAAGTTTTATGCAGCCCCCTGTATAGACTGTTTATCTGGTATCACCAGACAAAAGGAGGGTGTGATGCAACAGGGGTGTTTCAGCCTTTTCAGATGTCTGGAAGGAAAGCCTGCCCACCTTTGCCATTGTCATTTACACTGAACATGGTAGGGAAGGATTTTAATTTGCCTGTATTTTGAGGAAAACTGGTTAAAAATGATGTCCAGGCAAGCTGAGTTATTAGGCTGGAAGAAGCTGTTGGGAGGTAGGAGTCACTTCCCATGCCCTTGACTCACCCTGCACATCCAGGAGGAGGATCAGAGAGCTGCAGTTTAGCAGAGATTTACTCTGGAGGCAACAATGCACACTTTTCCAACCCTGTAAATAATTCCAAGATCTGTCTGTGTGAGAGCTCTTAGGGAAAAAAAAAAACAACTCTCCATTCATGCCCTGGCAATGAGACTCATTGTAATGAACACATCTATCTGCCAATGCCATCTTGACTGCACACATGCTACTGATGGCTGAGCAGGAGTTTCCTTCCCAGCTGTGGGTAGACCACTGTGACATCTGCCACAGAAGCTAAGAGGAAGAGCATACATATCCCTTGTAGACTTGTGCAGTGCCCTGTTAGTGCCTAGAGAGCATGAAGGAGAAAGATGCGGTCCGAGCAGGGCTGGAGAGCTGGGTCTGAGGGCAAGGCTGGTAGGAGAACAGACAAAAGCCTGCAGATAACTGAGAGATTGGGAGCTGGTGGCAGGCTAACGGTATTGCTTGAGAAAATAGGAAAGATGAGAACTGTAAGCAAAAAGGGAAAATGCTGGAAAAAGGAAAAAACAAACAAACAAACAAACAAACAAAAAAAAAAAAAAAAAAAAAAAAAAAGAAGAGGAGAAAATGTGAGACAAACAGGTGAAGTAACTACAGACAAGGAGAGAGGATACCGTGACTGTCTGTGAGAGGACAAGATGCTGGAGCTAGGAGTTTGGGTAAAGCACACTCTCTGAACCTGCAGGGACGTGGAGCGTGGGTGAAGAGCCGTGGGCAGCAGCACCTGCAGCAGCATAGGCTCCCCCCGCCAGCACTTCAGGGGTAGCTGCAGCAGGGCACGAAGCCCTGCCACCCCGCAAAGACATGATGTGCTCCCCGTGCCACCGTGCGTGCCGGCCACCGCCTCGGAGCGCCGGTAGCCCCCGGGCACTGCGGTGTGCCTCTGGCCCCCCCTGCTCCCTCCAGCAGCCCCTCTCCCGGCCCCACTCAGACCTCAGGCCTTCCCTCTCCATTGCCGATTTTCCCATTTTTCTCTTGTGTTCATTTTTATCCCTTTGGCTTTTCAAACTGATGGGAGCTCTTTGTTCGAAAATAAGCCATCTTTTGAAATAGTGTTACTTCTCTCCTTGAACTTTTCCCGGTGAATGACTTGACATTAAGCTGATAGTTGCTCTTAACTAATTGTTAACCTATTAGTTGAGACCATAAAAATTATTGAAAGGCCAAGGCTAAAGCTGTTTAAATGAGAAATATTTCTACAGAACTCCCCCGAGATGAAATAAAAAAGCTCCTGCCGACAGAGCGGCTGCCAGTTTCAGACTAACGGGTTTGAAGATGATGTTTTGCTAACAGCAGTTAATCAGTAAATTCCCATTACTAATAAGGCCATCACTCTTGGCTGAAGCTGCAAATTACATGTTATGTTTCTCAGTGCTGAAGATAAAGTGTTCTTTAAATTTTGCATCTGCAAATGTAATGTTTAGCACAAAACACCATCAGGAAAAACAAGGGGAAAATTGAGAAAGTGTCACATACATTCAGGATCAATTTGCTTCTCTGTCACTAAAATTACATATCGTTTTTGTTCCAGTATTTATTACCACCTTAAAATTTGTATTTAAGTGGGGAATGGGAACCTAGAGGGCTGAGTTTTGATCTCAGGCATGCTGCTGCTGCCATGAGAGGCACCCTAAAGTCAGCCATAGCCTGATGTAAGTGAAATCAGAACGCAGCCCAGTCACTTAGGACAAAATTAAAAAAGAAACCACCCCAAAAGTTTCATTATGATGTTGCACCTTGATTGTGAGCCAGATCTTTTGCTCGCTTACAGCATTGCAAATCTGGCTTCCTTCCACTGATGCAGTCATCATCCCAGATTTTAATTCTCTTACTAGAGAGCAGGATTTTTGCCATCAGTGTCCAAAGAAGAGTACAAAAATGTGTTTTATTATGGTTAGAAAGCTGGAGGTGCTCCTTGATTACCAATCCCTTTTGTACTGCTTTCCTTGTCCCGGACACAGCCAAAGTCAGAATTCAGCCAGTTGCTTGGAAATGGAAGATAAAAAGTGCCAATAGCTAACTCAACAGCAGGGCTTTTTTTTCCAGTATGAAATGGTCTTCATCTACATTTCCAGAGATAGTTATACAAAAGTCAGCTGCTTCAGTCACAGCTCCTCCCTCCAGTGCCAAATAATCTTTGCAAGGATGCGGCAGCCTCACTTCTGCTGACCATTTCATATGAAAGCATCTACATGCCTGGCACCCCCCCCCCATGACCTTCAGCAGCATCTCCAGACTTACTTGGCTGTTGATGAGAGCAGGATTTTGCCCTGCACCCTTAATTCCACACAGAAATGGGTGCACACATCCGGGCAGACACATGCCAGCCCTGCAACAGTGACCACAGGTCCCACTTAATTTTGGTGGATGCTGGTTTGACTGTGGAGCACATTGTTCAGCCTCTATGCCAGGGTGGGTGCAGGCAGGCAGCCCTCGGTATTTGTGCTGATGGGGGTGTTTCCCTGCTCTCCTCTTGGTGCCACTAAGGTTGTGCTGGGGACCAAACCCACATTTTTTTCCAATGCTCAAGGGCAGCCCCTTTCTGGAGCATACACAGAGCCGTGGTCTCCTGGGGAAGAAGAGATGGTGTAATGGCGTACAGGCAGGAGACAGGAAATACTGTGCTTTGGTCCAAGGGAAGCTTATTCCCTCACAGGGAAAAAGCTGAAAGACAACAGTTGTTTTGAAGGAGAAGCAAATGTGGCCCAGGAGAATACAAAATATGTTGTGCGCTCCACGGTATCCTTGCTGTGGCGAGCAGTGCCTGTCAGAAGTTGGGAAGGGCTCAGGACCAGGGGGTCAGAGCCTGACACCAAAGTGCCTTTTAAATTCCCAGTGCTGTGTTTTCTTGGCATTGAAAAACGCGCCTGTGAATTTCTCCGTCAAGATGATGCCGGCTGGTGATGTCTGGTGTTTTCTTCTTCACTTTCCTTTCTGTTAACACATCTTCTGCTTTCTCTGGTATGTCTTAGAGCCACGTACAGTTTCCTGTTGGGTGGAACTCTGTATATTTTGGCCGTGCTCTACTTTCTACATTTTCTGCACATATTTTCCCACTTTTGCTTGCACCTCTGTATCCTTCCTTCACTTAGCCGCTAACCTTGTTCTAATCATTACTTCCCTCTCTCCACTCTCCCCAGTTAGAACAGCTTGGTTCCTCTCTTACAACTTTGTAGTTTCCACCATAAAAATTCACTTCCAGGTGGATCCTTCTTTCAGGATCTCTGTTGATAAGAAACAGGATGTCAGCTGGGAGATTTTTGCCTCAAACTGGGAAATGTTGACAGGCATGAAATTCAAGTTCCAGGGAGTGGGTCTAGAAAGCTGGGAACTAATTTTGTCACAGCTGTACAACATGAAAGGCTGTATGTGGCCTCAGAGCAGGCCAGTGTCTTCCACTGCAGTTCTTGATTTTTCTGTTCCTGTTGCCAGGGATGTTCTCTCAGTCACGCTACCTCAGCTTTACCTCAGTCCACCTACCTGCAAAGGGGAGTTAGTGACAATTCTTCCCTTGATGAGTAATTTTACACATTATTTCTCATGTGCTGGCATCCACTTGAAGTCTCAGCTGCTATAAGCTTAAACCAAGGCATAGTGAAGTAGTGCAAGTTGTCTTATATCTAGACCAGTGAAGTAGTGCAAGTTGTCTTATATCTAGACCCATATACACATATATATGAATGCTTATCTGTGCCCAGCCCCTGAGCATTTACCACCACGTACAGCAAACTATGCATCCCTGAGAGACAGGAGGTGAGCCTGGTTTGTATTTGAAGTCTCCCCCAAGCACCCTGGAGCTGATCCGTGAGGAGTTCAGCTTTCCAAAGCCTCTGCCTCCATGTGTTGCACTGACAGAGCTTCAGTCAGACGCATGCCAGTGAAATTCTTTCCAGCCTGGCTTCCTGAGGACGGGACAGTCTCTCCCTGTCTATCTCCTTTTGACCTTCTCCCTTAGACCAACTGACACAATTCAGTCAGTGGGAAGAGTCTCAGGGATGCTGCGATCCTTCAAGTTTTACCCATGGAGTGCCCACGATGACACAACACCCTTTCTCTGTGAGGGAGCCAGCCTTGCTGTCGTTATGACTGATGTGTCCATTGCCATGAACATCTACTTCACTTTAGGAACAAAGGTCCCAAACTATGATCCTCAGAGCTTTTTTTTTTAATGCTACCTCCACCAAAAGGTGACAAAAGGACCTCAGCTTTCTCTAGGAAAGTTCCCTGGAGACCCTAACAGCTTGGTTTTGAGCATGGGCAGCAGTTCCTAAGCCCTCACTAGGATAAGAATCTGCACCTTGTACTTGCAGGATGCACAGAATAAGCACCCTTTGGGCTTATCACCTGAAGGATCTCATCTGGCAGGGCTTTTTTTAAGCTTTCTCTTGGGAGATGCAGATTTTAAGTCCCTCACTGGGGCCGAAAATTTATTATGGCTTGTTCCACACCTCAGCAAGTCATCTAGCCACCAACCTGCCAAATAAAACACCTGCCACCATGTCACCAGGTTGTCTTTTGGAACGACTGAGCTCCTCTGAGCTTTTGAACAAATGGGCTTTGGCCTTTAGTTCCAGGAGGTTTAGAGCTGTGAATCCTGATTGAAATAAAGCACATCCTTCAGCATACAGAGCTCATCCACCTTGGGGGCAGGGCACAAAATTTAAAATGAGCTCTTGTCTGTGATGCTTCCTATCAGCAAGCTTCGTGTGATCTCTGCCTTTACACACCCACAGATGAAGGGGTGCTGGCATCTTGTGCAGCAACCAGGAACATAAAGTCAGATCTTACAGTTTTGAGTACCATTACGAAACGGATGGTTTACAGATGTCCTCCTGAGATCTTAGCCAGCTAAGCCTGGCTGAGTCGGGAGAAGGCCCTCATCAGAAAACAGCAAAGCGACAGTGGGCTCGAGGGAGGAACTGGATAGCTTTTCTCTAGTCTTTTTCTTTCCTAAATTTCCATATCTTGATTTTCCATTTCCACACATGAAGCTGTCTGTCTCCTGTGTTTTAATTATCCAGTTTGAAGTATTTCGACTTGGTCTTGATTTTATTGACTTGGGTATTTTTGTTGGCTCCACCATACATCATCAGCAGGGACTGAGAATGGGTCCTTCACAGCCAAAACCATGTCCTATTACTGCTTGTGTTCAAGAAGCATCACCAATAGTCATGAGCAACAGTGATCTTCTATCTTCTCCAGTGAAAAACTACCCAAAAGAGGATGCAAACCTCCAAGCCAGCGTGTTACATAAGAAGAAAAAAACTACCTCCATTAGAGCAAATGGATTACTCTGCGTTTCCTTTAGTGGTTACTGGAAATGTTAATGAGATGACTGGTTGTTTCTTTTGCAGAGAACTGTGAAGCGTGGGTTTTCAAATGTGAACTAGTGCATTTTAAGCCAACGGTATAGCTCCATACACCAGCTGCAGAGACCTAGAACTGCAACACTTATTTAGCTCAGAAACAATTTCAAATAAGCAATCTGGGGAAGAGACTCTCCAGTTTAAGAAGTAAACTGAATTAAAAAGCATGATTAATTGCTACAGCTTATTTAGCTTCAGATTTTTCTGCTTTGCACGCTTACCAGAGAAATCACAGCACCTACATTTGGTGCTAATAAAAACTCTATTAATGCTAATTTATTTTTACATTGTAAATTTATTACTTAGAGTTTCATGCTACGTGGCCACGTGGTTTAACAGTTTACAGCCTGCAGCCTACCGTTCAGAAGCGATACTTGTATTGAAGCTCCACACGGGAGAATATTGCAACTTCCAGACCCACCCCAACACAGAGTCCAGCACAGAGGTTTCCAAATTTCACCAGACCTCTGCTCAGGTGACGAAAACATTCACGAGGCTGGCAGCAAAGGTGAGCTGGGGGAAGAGCCCAGCTGGTCACAGGAACCATCCAGGCCCCAGCCCAGTGGGTTTGTGAGGAGTTTCAGGTGGCAGAGCCGGTGTCAAGCCTGGAGCCATGGACAGAGAGCAGAGGGAGCGGGAGGAGGGAGCTGGAGGCTGAGCGGCACAAGGCAGGCAGCACTGCCTGAAGACACCCTGAGCTGAAGGAAAGGATGCAGCAAAAAGGCCGAGTAAAAATTAGCTGGATCTCTTAACATAAAATAATTATTTGGAGATTCATCCAAAATTCAAAGTGTCCGTCATTTCTGAGGTTGCAATAACACTGTTTGCTTTTAGTAAATTTTGTTTTCTTAAATTATCACCTCTGCCTGGATGCTGCCATTTCATGCAGAGCAAAACCATTTTTCTTCTCTCTTCTTTTTTTCTTTCCCCCCCCCCCCCCCCCCAACTTTCCACAAAACGCTTCACCTCCAGTTAGAGAGGAGGCCTGGAAAATGTCAAGCCTTCTAGGTGAAACTTTTGGATAGTGACAAGCAAGTGAAAACACGGAGATATAACATAATGGAAACACTTTGGCAGCCTTAGTCGTAGCTGTCACCAGTGCTCCAGTCCTAATGAAAACTTTCCTGAAGTAAGGCTGGGATAGATGCATTAACCCCAAGAGGGCCTTTCCTGACCTCACTGTGGTGTGCAGGCAGGCTGGGCCCCCTGAGATGGAGAGGCCTGTTCGGGTGGCCATGCTCCCTATTGGAAGGGGCTTGTGTGTGTAAATCAGACGGTTATTTCTGCCCAGGGTTTAATCCCCTCCACCTCAGGGTGAGAGGCCACGATGACTTGCCCAGGACAAGCGCTTTCTGCATTCCTGGTTCACAGAAAATCCTGTCTGGTGTTCCCCAAGCTCTGGCAGCGCTGCTCTGGACAGCTTCCCTGGACCTGCCCTCCTGCTGCCCGCCAAGTTTCCACGGAAAGGACACTCAGCCTCGCCTGACAGGAGACAGAGCGGTTGTGTGTGCTAAACCGCCGGGCTCCCGGCAGGGCCGGAGACCCAGACAAACAGCCCTCAGCTCCTGGCTCGCCTTCCCTCACGGGGCAGCCCTGTGCCCTGCGAGGGCAAGAGCGTGAGCCGCGGTGCAGCCCCCCCAGCCAAGCAGCAAAGGGTGCACCAAGGCTTCCCCCACCACAGCTCTGGCCACAGCAGCCCCAGCCAAGGGGACAGAGCCGCACCATGTCTGGGGCAGCCCTCTCCAGGGCAGGGAGTGGGCCGCAAAGGCCTCTCGGGGCACCCTTAGCCCCCCAAAAGCTCTGCATTTGCTCTAGATGTCCAACTGGCATTTTTGAGAAAGGCCCATGGTGTATTATTTGCAACACTGGTTGCAACACGTAGAGGCAAAACGTGCTTTAGATTATACTCCACTGGCAATGCACACCAACTGTATGGTCTTGAAACTCCACAACACTATCCCAGTGGCTCCCAGTGACAGCAAAACCCGACCAGCGCTTTACTCACCATCACCCATGACTCTCTTACCTGAGAGTCTCATTCAGATAAAACCAAGACGCTGGATTATTATTTGTCATTTAAAATCGTTAATTTTGGGCCCAGACTTTTACTGCGTTTCACGGCTGCTCAACTTCAAGGTTTCAAATAAAAGGGCTTTCCTCATTACTTCACAAGGACCTGAACCTGAGTTGGGGCAACCCCTGCTATCAATGCAGGCTGGGGGACGAAGGGATCGAGAGCAGCCCTGACAAGAAGAACCTGGGGGTACTGGTGGGTGAAAAGCTAGATATGACACTGTAATGTGTGCTCATAGCCCAGAAAGGCAACCGTATCCGGGGATACATCGAGAGAAGTGTGGCCATCAGGTCCAAGGGAGGGGGATTTTCCCCCTCGACTCTGCTCTTGTGAGACCCCACCTGGAGTCCTGTGTCCAGCCCTGGGGACCTCGGTACAGGAAAGACGTGGACCTGTTGGAGTGAGTCTGGAGGAGGTCCATGAAAATGGTAAGAGGGATAGAACACCTCTCCTATAAGGAAAGGCTAAGAGAGTTGGGGTTGTTCAGCCTGGAGGAGAGAAGGCTCTGGGGAGACATTACTGTAGCCTTTCAGTATTTAAACGGGGCTTATAAGAAAGATGGGGACAAACTTTTTAGCAGGGCCTGTAGTGACAGGACAAGGGGTAATGATTTTAAGCTAAAGAGGGTAGATTTAGATTAAATATAAGGAATAAATTTTTTACAATGAGGGTGGTGAAACACTGGAGCAAGTTACCCTAAGAGATGGTAGATGCCCCATCCCTGGAAAAAATTCAAGGTCAGATTGGATGGGGCTCTGAGCAACCTGATCTAGCTAAAGATGTCCCTGCTCATTGCAGGGGGCTTGGACTAGATGACCTTTAAAGGTCCCTTCCAACCCAAACTGTTCTATGACTCTACGATTCTGTGATTACTTTCTTATTATGTATCTAATTGTCTTATAATGTGCCTAATTTCAAGAGAGGCCCGAGGGCTGATTCTGAAGAGAAATGGCACACTTCCCTGCTGCTGAAGTGCCTGAGAGGTGAAAGACCTCTGCTGCCAACACAGCCAAGTGATGGACTTAGGCAGCTGCTCCATGAATATGCCGAGTACCTTTCCCTCTTTTGGGGTCTCTTCTCTACTCACATATTGCATAGGGCCCCTCTACCAGTCTTCAAGGACCACTGCAGGAGACTCACAGTGTCACAGCTAGAGGGGATGCCATTACAAACCTGGGGTAGGTAGGCACAGTCCTGAGCTGAGCAAGGGCTGAGCAGCCACAACTGCTGATTTCTGGTCTCCCCGTCATCAGAACATGAAATTTTATTCCAGCTTTCCAGGACAAAATGGCTGCAGTGCAGGCACAGAGAAATCTGTACACACACCACAGCCTCGGGGCATATCAAGCCTGGTTTTTTTTTGAAACCAGGTAGTTGGCAAACTACCACCTTGTCACTGGACTGGTAACCATGTATGCAGTCCCAGAGCCTGTTAATGAAAGGCAGAGCAGAAGGAAATACTGTGTTTTTGGTCCTTGGGCCCCTGAGCATCACTGAGGTCTGAGACTGGGTATATTTTCATATGTGCTGTGCATGTACTGCATATTACCTGTATATCCATATAACTCTTGTATATAAGCAGATGACAATTGATCTATATTGATATAAATAGATTTTCTGGTATCTATCAATCAGGAGTGAGTCAGACTTGTGGTGACAGCTGCTAATTTTGCTCTGTAAATGTAACTTATCATTGATTTGGGGAAAGCATTAAAAAAAAAATGATGGTTTTTGTGTTGTTCCTCCTCTCCCCTTAAAAGAGGGAGGTTTCTGGCCCCACTGCTAGAGGATTGCCAGACAAACGGTTGATTTTGCATTCAACATAACTGAAGCATGGAGAACAGGTAAAGAATCCTCTAAGAGCAAATCTGCCACAGGCGGAGAAAGTTTCTGTTGTGTCAGAAGCTGCTTGACACAAGGGTGCTGCCTCTCCCGCTTCACTGCTCATTTCTGTCTCCCCTCCTCCATCAAATCCCTTCCTCCCTCCCCCAGGATGAACCAAACAGCAACAGCGATTTTTGCAGAGCTAGTCCAAGTCAGGGCTAAATGCTTCCGGGAGGAGTTAGGAACAAGCAGCTGGGGTTGCTGGCAGAAGTTAGAGGGAAATGTAAAATCATAATAAAAACCAGTTACCATTTGTAAGAGGCTGACTGGCTACCATTTAACAACCCTACCTGTGACCAAGATGATACTAATATTAAAACCAGGAATATCAGTGATGGCATGTGCCTGGAAAACACTATATTTAAGCACAAAGGCTCTTACAGGATCAGTTCACAACACCTCTCTTGACATACAGCTATCAGGACACTCAGAGCACCTAGATATATGAAGCAATTGAAAGGACACATACTGTAATTACAGGAATATACAGATATGCACGTTTCAACCTTAGCTTCAGAGCAATAAATCTTTGATAGGTAGATAAATCTTTGGTTGGTAAGAGAGGGCTCTTGCAGCTGGTTCCTGTAATGTAAACGTGCTCTCACATTAAGAAGCTTTAATAGTGAATAGTTCCATTGATTTTAGTGTGGTTCCTTGCAAAAGTGAAGATTGTAAGCTTTCTTTGAAAGAAATATGACCAGGACACATTTTTTTCAATGTATTTCAGGCACATTTTCAGTTAAACTTACTAACTTTTCCAAACTGAGGATTCAGTGTGTTTCTATTTCATTATTAAACCAGTGATTTATAGCAGACAGCATTTTTCTATGGAGTACTCCTTGATACATTTACTGCCAGTAGGTAAGATATGATGGTTTTTCTATCACACAAGGGAATAATTGCGCCCGTAACATTTTTTCTTGTGTCCTGCATTTACTGCACTGATGGGTTAAAAATAAGTGCAAAAGGCTCACAAAATTCCAAAAATTTAGTATCTTCAGGGTTTACTACTGTGTAGTCAAAGGATTGAACTGATCTGTTTTTTATTCATGCAAGTGGTTGCCTTACCCCTGGCAGAATTGCCTAGGAGCTCCAAGTCCACTTCAGACTGTAACGTCTCTCTGACTAGCACTCAATGGGAGCATCAGAAGCAGATGCAAAGACCACAGATATATCCAGATGTTTTGCCAGTCACTATCAGCTAACAGCTGGCTTGTGTTCCAGGAAATATAACTCTGAATGTTCGTCCCTCTGTAAACATGTCATCCTTTTAAAAATTCCTCTGCCTCTGAAGTCCTGTGGTAATGGTATCCTCAGGTTAATATGCAATGCTAAAAAATCCTCGTACCGATTTTTAAATGTCTTTCTGTATTGTGAAGGGTAAATAGCAATGTTTCACCTACCCCTCCAGTGCCATTATTCTGTGTTTCTTTCCTTGCGACAGATAGTCACATCTTTCTACCTCTCTCTTTGTATGGAAGCTTGCTTACACTTCCAACCGTTTTTGTTGTCCATCCTTGTTACCCGTTTATTTCTCCCACAGTTATGCTCAGGTAGGCAAGTCTAGCTCAACGACTGCATGCACTTACTATTTTCTAGTATTCCCTTGCCAGTCTCTAGGCAGGGGATGCCATTCATCTTAACGCCATGCCAACGAGCTCTTTGGTGCTGGGATTGTTTTCCAACTCTTTAGACAGTCTGTGACCCTAAGGGGCTCAGTCACTGGTAGGGGTTATTTAGGCAACATAAATTAACCATTGGCCAGATGAATCCTCCAAGTCTAACCGAACTCAGCAAGGCTTAAGTTAAGCGCAGTGAGATTTGGGAAGTTCAGGTGACTTGCAGGATCGACTCTTTTTTGCTCTCAAGTACTTTCCCAATTAAGCAGTAGTTCAGAAGAGGCAGTGGGATTTGGATCATTATAAGTGACAGTCCTTGGGAGCTCTGAGGAAAGGGCCGGAGGGAAAAGTCCCCTTTCTCACTTGAGGAATGAGGTGACTCCCTTGGAAACCACTCCTTTTAGTGCCCTATTAGTATTCTGACACACCGTTCATCCTATTAAAAATTACCTTGTCACCAGTGCCTTTACTAACTGTCATAAGCATGGATGGGGCATTAACAGGCAATTCATTAGCTCTGCTCTGTTCCAGCACTCTGAAGCTATTCACAGCTGCTGAGAAAGGGTTTCTTCTATATGGGATGGAGCCTGCTCTAGAAACGTCCATAAAGATGCACGCACCTTTATGTACGTGGCCTGTGGGTCATAGCATTATTTTCCCCAGTGTTGCCCCCAGAGCGAGACTGGATGCATTTCTCCCCTTAGTCAGAAAAAGGTGGGGAAAGCCACAAAGCTAACAGGACTGTCAAGGACACGGGCAGGACAGGAGATCAGGGTGAGATCTGGAAAAGCGAAACGTTTCACATCACTGGTCTTCACCCCAAATCCTTCTCACACTTTTTTGGAAAGGATTCCTGGAGAAAAAAGGGTGCTGAAAAGTGTTCCATTTGGCCTATTGGGAATCCCATTTCATGAATTAACTGTTTTTTTTTTTTTTTTTCTCTCAAAGATAATGGTTGTTGGTATTAATTAATTTTAATTAAGTGAATTAACAGTGAAATTAATTAGTTGTAATAAAGTCAATTTCATGTTGCAGATATTTAAAGCAGCAGTACAGTTAAAGATACAGAAACTTTATGGCAGTTTTTAAAGAGAAAGCCCCAAAGAAGTATGTAGGAACTACCGCTTAAAGATCTATACTCCCTTTGTGATTTTACTAGAGCTGTGGAAATAACTGTTTTTCCCTGTTCACATTTGAAATAATAACTGTTTGGGCATGAAGAAATACTTGTTCTGAGTTTATTTTTATCTTTCAAGTTGCTTTCTACATCCATTTTAGGTTAATACTGTTCCTAAAGTGAAATTTCTTCTATTCATTTCTCTCTCTAAGGCTGTGGTGTCTTGCACACCCCACCTGACTTGGGCCATGATACAAGAAGGCTTATTTATACATTTTCTTTGGGTTTGTTTTTTTGATGTGGAATAAAATCTGTAGGAAATCTGCATATGCCTTTTTATTTGAGAAAAGGAAACTTCTTCAGTGAGGCATTCTTTGTGCATAAATGCTTTAGAGAATAGAGTACAAAAGCAGTTACATAGAAGTGTGATCCAGAGTCAGTTGAAACTCCTGGAAACCTTACCGTTAACTGCAACGGGGCCCCCTCTGCCAAAAGCACCATCTCAGCTCTCAAGCTGTAACCGACCATACACGGGGGAAGCAGCCTTCACCCTCTGCTCTACAAGCACAACACAAAAGGAGAACAGTGGAGAGATCATAGATCATCTTGACATTATGTGGGATTAACAGAGCTAATCCAAGAAATCACCACATGCAAAGGATTCTTTGGATCAGATAAATTCTGATTGGAATCTTTTCCTTTAAAATGTGCTCTGCTTTCCTTTCCAGCATCTGCATTTCTAGGTGCAGACAAAGCATTTTCTGAGGAATCATTTGGCCATTCACAGTCCTGCAAAGGGGCAGCCACAGGTCTACTCACAGTAGAGGTAAATGTCAATCTACAATGAACTCCAGAGTTCATAATGAAGAACAGTTGAGAAATCAGTTTCCTGCTCTTTACCTAGGGAATGAGGAACACTGCTTTGGGACCTGGCTCCTCGCTAGACATCATAAATAACTACACACAGGGCAGAAGAAAAAAAAAAAAAAAAAAAAAGCTTCTTGATTTATTTCCATGAGTTAAGCACATACTTCAGGAATAAGTTAATCACTCTGTTGTTTCCTGTCTCCTACCAATAAAAGAGGACTTATTTTAAATATGATGCATGCTGGTCTACAACAGAGCCACTCAATTTTTACAAAGAACTGTTGGATCATGTTAGCAAAGTCCACCAGCAAAAGGATTCCAGGTTTGTTGGAGCTGTCAGGTCCCGTGTGCTGGCTTTCCAGTGAGGAATCACTGCCTGGAGAACAGAAGACTGCACGACTGCCCGCAGGAGCGAGAGGTATCGCTTGGCAGGGACCTTGGTGAGCTCATTCATTTGGAGACGAAGTGTGTCGTAGAGCAGACCCGCAAGAGATTCACCTGCTCACAGCCCGTGTAAAACCCCGTAGCCCCACAAAAGTTGGTGTAGCTACGCTGAGCAGGGTCACCGAACGCAGCGATCCCGTGGTGGGTTTTTCAGAACACGGCAGCACTGGTCTCAAGAGATTTGTGGTGGCATTTCTGCCCCTAAGCCGTACACATTCAGCCAACGCTTAGGTCCCCAATTCCTACCGAAGGGCTTAGCTCCCTTGGAACCTGTATTAAACACCTCAGCACAAGGAGGGAGCCTCAATGCCTTTGATGCGAGCAGGTTCTTTGGCAACTTTGACGGGTCTACCCCGCGTCCAGAGCTTGTAGCATCCACAGGCCCCAGGACATCACCCACGGCAAGGTCTGCGTGGGCTTACAAGCCCCAGGGGACAGGGGGCCGAGACAGGCGCGGCTCTCTGGCTCCACGGGGCGAGGCGGCCCGGGGGCCGGTGGATTCCGGCTCCCGCCCCGCCGCGGCTCCAGGGCGGCCATTTTCTCCCCGCCCCGGGCCCCGAGGGGGCGCGGCAAGGCCGCGGCCCGCCCGCCCCGCGGGTTTCGGCGACACCGAGGGGCGCCCGGAGCCTGTCCCCCCGGGGCGGCCGGCGGCCTCCGCGCCCCGCCACGGGAAGCCCTCGTCCAGCGCGGCCCGTGAGGGGCCCGGCTGCGCACCCCGCGGAGCCGCGCATCAGCGGCGGTCAGCGGCGCCCCACCTGCCCGGCCCACGGCTGACACCTTGTGGTTGCCAGACCGCATGTCCCGCCCCGGACGGCGAGCGGGGAAAGGCGGCGGCGGCGGCGGCGGCGGCGGCGGCTTTCCTTCGGCTGAGTGAGGGCGAGGGCGGCGGCGGGGCTGGCCGCCGCGCTCCCCCCGGCCCGCCGCGGGGCAGGCCTCCCGCCCGCAGCCGGCGGCGCTGCCGCCAGGTGGCCGCCAGGTGGCGCCGCAGCGCGGCGGGCGGGGGCGGGGGCCGCCGGGCGGGGCGGGGCGGGCGGTGAGGGGCCGCGGGCGGGCAGGCCGGGCCCCAACCCGGCCCGGGGCCGGGGCTCATCGCTCCCTGAGGGGAGCGAGCTCTGCAGTAATTCCTAAAAAAAGCATCCCTGCCGCTGCCCTTCCCCCTCAGTCCCAACGCCGTCACGCTGGAAGGCTCCATTTCGGCTTAAATTATTCAGCGTCAGGAATGTCACATGGGAAAACGCACGTTGTGTCAGGAACGACACGGGCACGGGTTTGAGGCCTCTCTCCCTGGTGCTGTGTTCAAAACGCTGGTTTTGGTTTTGGTTTGGTCTGGTTTGGTTTTCCCTAGGTTGTTGGGGGTTTTTTTGTTTTTGTTTTTTTGTTTTTTTTGAAACCACACCTTCCCGGTGCTCCAGGGGCAGTCCATACCACAAGGCATCCTGGAAGGTGTGGAGCTAACGTTAGCCACAAAGAATATCTGTGTCCGTCTTGCCAGGGTCAGAAAGCACAGAGTGTGGCTTTTTCAGCAGAGAAATAATATGTGCTTTGAACAAAAGAGCCTGGCTGAGGATTGGCTCTGCCATCCGTTGTCTTGCTGAGAGCTGCTGATCTTTCTTTTCCTCATTATTTAGCAGCAGCATCTGTAATTTAAAAAAAAAAAAAAAAAAAAGAAAAAAGAAAAAAGAAAAAGGTTTTTCTCCAGGATGTCACATTTATAGCTCCCTGTTTTGCATTCAGAGTGCGGGAGAGGTTCGGGCTGTGGTAATGAGGCCGGTTGGCCTCCCCCAGCCCAGCTGGGGTGAGTGGCAGAGCCTGGCGTAGCCGGCTGGCACGTTTCGGGGACATTATGAACTCAGGTGATTGCCAGACTCAGAGGTGAAGTTACAGAGGGGGCTCATCTGACTTCACTCACGCAGCGTTTCATTAAAGGCCTTTGCGCCCATCAAAATGATGGAGCATAGGCCAGCGTGTTGGCTCTGCAGGCTAATTAGTCTCTCAGACCTTCTGCTCCTCTGGAAGTCCCAGCCCGGCTGGGCAAGATGGGGCTTTGTGTTGCTCGCGTCAAGTGGCCAGGTTCCACATCTGTGGTGCTGGTATTTCGCTGGTCTGCAGGGCTCTCATTTGGCCTATAAACCGCAAACATCTGCTGGGGTTATGGTCGGCTTGTTGGCTGATTTCAGCAGGGGTGGTGACCTGCTGTACTAGTCGATAAGTTCTGGAAGAGCAAACTGGATGCAATGCGGAGGAGTTTGAGAGAGCAGGAAAAGCACTCAGCCAGTCGAAAATAAAACCTAGGTTAAAAAAAAAAAAAAGAAAAAAAGAGCCGTGGAAATGGTAAAATGCTGCAGCTTACTAGCCTAGGCAAAGCACACGTTTGTGCCCCAGTGCAGTGTCCTTGGCATTTCCCACACATTTCCCTCAACGGCTAGATATTATTTTTTAATGCGTGTTGACAATTGAGCATGTTACTTTATCAACCCAATAAGACAAACAAAAATCTAGTCACTTAAGAGCAAGTAAATTATGAGAAGAAAAGGTGCCTCACACCTACACTGATAAAGTACCTTTAATTTGATTTAGTAGGGGAATAGTTTATTTTAAAGTGATATAATAGCAATCAATTCGCCATAATAGCCCCGATCACAATGACATCTTCTGCTACTAATGTGGATGTCATGTGCATCTCAGAGAAATTTCACCGTAGCTCGGCAGGCTGAGGAACAACGTATAAAAGACTAACTCGGTTCTCCATCACAGCGGTGTCGGCTGGAAGAACTTCACCAACCCTTCCCTCTAGTTATTTTGGATTGACACAGATGGAAATGAAAGCAGGAATGGACTGTCGAAGGTCTCAGCGTTCATCCTCATTTCTTTAAAAAAGAAGTCCCCACTGCTGCTCTGATTCACCTCTCTCCTATGCCAGGGTAGATCAAGACTGCTTCTGGAGGAATCGGTGGATTTGCACTAGCTGACAAGAGATCTGGCCTTTCTTAAGTGAAACATGCATAGTTCTTCCCATGTAAACTCAGTTTAGATACAGGAGTTTGGGTGAAGAACTGTCAAAGTGCCTTATCCCGCCAGTTATTCTATAGTCTCACTGAGCATTTATTTCCAGGGCAAGCAGGGCAGTACATGCCGAGAAGGAGCGATGGAGCACAACTCAGTGTAAATAATACATTAGGCCTGATCTGGACCCATTTCTGTTGGCAAAACAGACTCTTTGTTCAAGAACTTAGTCCAGTTGGGAGTTCCAACAAATGAAAGTATTTTATGGTGCAACCTTGTAAACTACTTGGGGATTTTGAAAATAAACAAATACAAGAACAGATACTGTTGCTGTTCCTCAATGCCTGGTAATTTCCCATGAGTATGGATGGCCGAAGAAAGATCTTTTCGGAGATGTCACTCACTGGTCTGCATTATAAAAAAACATTTAATGAATCTCCCCTTGGGTTTGCTTTCCTGAAGAAAGCCACAGCAGCCCAGACTGCAACTCACAGCAACCTAACTGCCTGTTGAGTTCCTGCTCATCCCGTTGGGCGAGCTCCTCAAGTCTCCCTAAAATGCATACAAGTGCTTGATCCCCTTGGGAGCCCTTGGAAAGCCCAGCCGGGGTATCTGCTGGCACATGTGAGTCTCAGAAGAACCAGGGCTGGACAGAAGCAAGGTGAAGAGACTTCTGTAAAAAACAGTCTACAAATCTGTGAACTTAACAGAGGGTGAAAAACATGATGATAATACTTTTTAATCAACCATTGTATGTGTTAGAGTAGGGAATAAAATTTTCCATTAAATTCTAGATGGTGGGAAGGTTATCACTTTCTATTGAATTCTTCTGGATTTTCCTGTGAAAGCAAATGTGTCTGACTGATAGCGTGTGGCTATCAGACACAAGGAAAATTATCTAATTTATAGCCAGTATTGAGAAAGCTACCAGCAGCAGAATAAAATAGTTCTCCATATGGTACCGTAAAGCTTCCAAAAACTATAGTTAAAGAAAACAACGATGCTTGTAGAGAAATTCTCCTTTTGTGTATCACGTAAGGGGTTACAGCAACAAGGCTAGTAAAGTCTCACAAGAAGAAACGATGTCTTTGATTGTCTTATATGAATTTATAGCCTTTATGTACAGGATTACAAGTATTAGATGCATCTTTGTGCTAACAGGGCTCATGTTTTGAAGTACAAGAAAACTCTACAGTTACATTCTGTGGAGGCTTCCACAGTTTGCCAAATGGAAAAACATTTGGAGGTTTGGAAAAATCTTGCACATAAATTACTAAAGGCACGAAGCGCCTGAAAGATGGATGAAATCAGAAGCCAAGGAAAAGCAGCGTGTGTGCCAAGGAACAAAAAAAAACATGTAATGATTTCTTTTAATGACTCTCCTGCAAAATGGAGAGCAAGCTTCCAGGGCATGTCATATTCTCATAAAAGCAGCTTGCCTGGGTGATGAGAAATACCCTGTAAGTGGTCAGACTGAGACCCAATTTTTCATCCTTTCTGCACGTAGCTCTCCATTGATTATGTTAAGTGCTACCCACTGGTTAAAAACACAGCAAGCTCATTGTCTCTGCCTGTGGCAAAGGGCAGCTACACACTTGCTAATTTCCTGATTTATGACACCCTATAGAAGGAATTGAAAGTGGGCACATGGCAGGACACACACACACACACACACAATTAAAACACAGGGAGATCGGGAAGTCTGTGATAAAGAAAAGGCAGGCTCTCGTCTGACATGTAATCTTTCTTTTGGCTTGAAGTAAACCTGCTCCTTCAAGGCTATGCCATCAACAGGGCCTGGCTCAAATTTCACCACTAAATCTGAGTCAACAATCTCTAATCTGGACACCGGGCTCGGGATCCAGGCTCAAGTTGCAGTTGGAAGCAGACAACAGGGACACAGGGAGGTGGGGGCCGGGGGGGAGTGGGGAGAGGAAGAAAAAGACAATCTTTGTTTCTCATTTGATTGTCCGCACAAGGCTGAACTGAGGTCATGTGTCATTTTATTATTTTTTTTTTTTTTTTTGTCATCACTGAGATAAAACTTTGCACCTCTCTGGCCTTGAAATTGCCTTCCTGACACTTATATTAAGTACAGAAGATATATGTCCAAGAATAGGGGACATAAGTTTGTGGAGCAGCTCAGATTTGGAGTTCTTTTCATCTTTCTGACATGTGATACCGTGACATAAGCTGCCTGCAGTGGGGTTGCTATGCAGATATACAGTTTCTGAAAAGTTACACCAGGAAAACTAAAACCTACCGATGGATTTAGCATTTCACAAAGAAGCAGGATAAAATGTGTGGTAGTTAGACTCAAAAGCTAAAAAAGGTGAATTAAACTTTCATGAAAACAATCTCCCTAAAAAAAAGGATCAATAAGTATAAAAGTATCTTGTTGCATTCCTAGCCTTTGGGCCGCTGGCTTAATCCCGCTACTGTATATAATAAAGGAGACCCTGTGTGTTTAATGACAGGGACAGAAAGAAAGGGGAAATACTTGGGTACTGTTCCCCCTAATTTCACCCTCTTCCCCCCTCTTTGTTGCTGCCTCGCCATGATTTTATTTTGAAAAATAAAGACTAGAATAAAAAATATGTTGTCTGAGGCTTCCAGCCAAAAATGTGCCAGCACTTTCCCTTCCCACCCCTCCCTCCCCCAACCCACCCCCCCCCCCCCCCCCCCCCCCCCCAAATCCTTAGGCCAAAAGCCTTAACAAAAGCTGTTTTCTGTTTGGAAGATCTCCGGGTCCTTCGCTCCCTTTCCTAACCCCTAACACAGGAAATGATTTTATAATTCACATTATTAAGGAATTCGACTCAACGCTCCCCCCGCCGCCTTCCCGCCCTGTTCCCTGGATGTCGACCGACAATAAGCCTGTGGGCTGGCACCCGTCCTCCCTGACCCGTTCGTGTCAGCTCCTCTACCTGGCCCTGCCCGTAAACCATCCCGCCGGACCTCTCGGGCGGGCGGGCGGGCGGCAGCCAGCTTCCCCCAGCATCCCGCCGCGCTCCTCCGCCTGGGCGCCTGCTTAGGCTTTTGCGTAGCAAGTGTACCTGAGAGCGAACTAGCGGGCTGCTCCCGGGTCGTGCGTGTCCCCCCCGCCCCTGAAAATTACGTTTCCCCCGTGTGTGGTAACGCCTGTCATGGCAACGGCCGCGCTGGCGACTGGGAGGCGATAGATTGATCTCCCTTGGCCAGAACTGAAAACCCACGTCTCCTGAGGTACCCCAGGAGAGGGCAGGGAGTGTGGAGGCCCCGCGTCACACAGCAAGTGGGGGGGCCCCCCCCCGGCTCTGAAGTCGAGCGGGTGAGGGACCTCTTCGGCCGCCTGCCCTCCCCACCCTGCTCTGCTGGGGGCCCTGGCAGCGTGGAGGGCTGCGGGGCTGCCGCGCGCTGAGGGGGACGTCGAGAGCCGGCCGAGGGAAAGCCCCCTCTGCTTCAGAGATGGGCTCCGTGATGGGTCGGAATTTACTGCAGCAGCTCTGAAGCCATTTGGGGAGCGGAAACGGACCACCCTCGTTCCGGGAGAGAGCCTCAAGCGTTAACTCAAGGACTGTGCTCCCTCTTCTTGGCCCTGCGGATGTCGTAGTCGCGTCTCTTCCACGGGGAGCGAAGAGCATCTCTCCTGCCTTCCTTGGCATAGCTCGTGTCCTGGTGGGCAGGCTGGGAGACGTTTTATCTCATCGGTCCTGGCCTGGGGCACGGGGAGGGATGAGGAGCCTCTCTCAACACCTTGTTTTGCGTGGGGCTACGTGGGCTCAGTTCTTCCAGCTGAAGAAGGGGAGTGAAGCCGAGTCTCCCAGCCCCTCAGCAAGCCCCCTAACCACAACGCTTTTCTGGAAAAGAAAGCAGCATTCCTTCTCCCTCACGCCTTTTTCTTTTACTAAATAGTTACAGCAAGGTCCTTCAAAGAAAAAGCACACCTGCTGAGAGGTGGGAATCGGAACGCATCTCTGTCCTCAGCTATCTTATCGGCTCACTATAACCAAGCTTTCCTTCCCGGTTTGGGCAGCATCCCATCTGTAGCGTGGGCTGCCCCGGTGCCAATGAGCCCTACATAGGAGGTGCAGGTGAGGCTGCCCCTTCTCCCGTGACAGCCAGGCGCCTGGGCACTTGATGCAATGACACACAACTTTTAGATGCTTGCACCATTTGTAAGGAAAGTTCCCGGTCAGTGCACTCGGCCACCTCTCTGTGCCTTATATATCCTTGGAACACTATTTCAGTAGAGCAGCAGGTTAAGTGGCTGGGACAGTCACCTGCTGCAGTAGATAGGTGATGCTTTAGACATCAGGAAACATCTTGGAGAAAAGAGGCTGTCAGCAGCCTAAGTTACTCTTCCTTTTGCCTTGTGACTAGATCAGTTCCTCACAGTGTCACAGAAGTTCAAGTCCCAACAGGTCTTAACTGGCCAACGTGACAAGCTGAGGAGCACCCCTGCAGCAGAGACCCCGTCTCCCTTGGAAGTGCTGCAGCACCCTACGGCCAGCATCCACTGTACGTCCAAGGGGCCGTGCTCCCACCGTTGCTGGAAGGCAACAGCCAGGAGCTGCTGTTCAGCTGTATTTTTCACAGCTCTGTGTGTTTTGCTGGTGCATTTGTGGAAAATATCCTAGGGTTGCTCAAGGTAGCGTTGCATTTCTTTGCCCAATACCACATAAATAATAAGTAAAATGTGTGCAAGGCTATGTAAAGCTGTTCTACTCGTCTCAAGACATTGGAGCAGTTATGTTCAATACGAAGCAGGTTCAACTCAGTTCCTGACTCCCTCTTTCTCTCCCTCTGCTGCATGTGTGTGTGTGGCTACTGCCCAAGTACCACCTTCCCCAACGCACACATCCCAAACATCAAGTCAGCTTTGGGTGGCAGTGGAAAGCAAAGGGACTTAAGAGGCCATTTCTTTCCTGAGTTATACCTCTGTGAATCCAGAGTGCTTCCAGGGGAATCAACCTGTACCAACACCAGCAAATTTGTTCTTAGTTTGAGCATAGAGTGTTTGTCATAGTTGTTATTAAATGATGCCTTTACATATTCCAGGCCTATTTTTAAAACAAAGGCAATGGAGTTAGGGCATCCAGTTCTATATATGGACACTCCAAATGGCACTGAAATGCCTCATGCATGTGTTTGGCTGAGTGTTGATTTGGGTGTCCAAATATGGACCTCAGAATGGGATATCTCACTTGGATAAGCATTCTTGCAAATTTGGCGCGCAGCGCTTATTTGAACAAAGCAAATTTATTTCTATCATTTAACACAGAAAAAGCACGAAATGTTTTCATTTTAAGGGACCTTCTTATTCATGGAATTGGGCCACTCAAATACTGACATGTAGCAGTTTGAAAAAGAGAAAGTCCTCAAAATCATCTAAGACAACAGAGGAGGAAATTAAAGCAGAGTGCTTGCAGCACACAGAGCCCCTCTTACTGCAAGGGCAAAATTCTCACTGACAGCAAGAATTCAGTGCCGGCAGAAGGACCCGTGCAGCTCGATCACAGGAAGCTCCCCCTCTGCCCCAGCAGTGTGAAGGGATGCACGCAGGGCTGGCTGCTTAGCGACCCGAGGCAAAGCTCCCTCTCTCTGCTCATGAAGACAGCCTCTGCATCTCAAAACCGTACGCGTGCAAGAGCTGGAGTGATTGCTGTTGCATGCAGGAACCTTTCGCTGTATCTCCCAGCTCATCGGGGTTTTCTTTGTCTGGCTCCTTGACGGTGAGTTCTCCAGGAAAGGGCTTGGCTTGACTATTAGGTCTTAGTGCATAATAAATAATGTCAGCAGCAAGCGAGCACCGTTC
Source organism: Tyto alba (assembly GCF_018691265.1). NCBI lineage: Eukaryota > Metazoa > Chordata > Aves > Strigiformes > Tytonidae > Tyto > Tyto alba. The sequence goes on from NW_024881316.1 coordinate 1,403,928, forward strand.
TGCAAGCCTTTGCTGGGTTCCCGTTAATTACGAAGGACCTTCTTACATCCTTTGTGCAATTCCATTCATTTTGTTGGCATCGTACAAAGGATGGATTTGGCCTCAAAAATAAAGCAGGTTTCTTTTGCATAATGTATTGTACCATTTGGTCTACATTTTGCAGAAGGTTTATGTGTACTTGGATATTTCTCCCCAGATATGCAGCTGGAGATATTTTTAAAATAGCAAACAATGAACTGATTCAACTGTCCAAAGCAGTTGTTCAGATTCCGAATTTTGGGGTAGGTTGTTAAGAAAGTGTGAGGTGGGCAAATTTTCAGGAAGGCTAAGGTAAGTTTGTGATCATTGGAAATGCGCGAAGCCAGTTCCAGCCTAGACTGCTTTCTCTACCTCTGCTGTCCTGATGATTTTTGACAAGCTGATTCCATTTCTGGAAAAAGCAGCTCACGAGAGAGAAAGATTTCTCTAAAGAGTCTGTTGTTTTTCAGAAGAGTGAAAATGTGTGCTAACAATTCTGGACCACTGACAAAAGCAAAATCAATACACACGGCCTTCATTTTACAGCCAAGTTCAGATGAATAAATAGAGATGCAGCAAGCTGTTTACTAGGGAGACAAGCTTTGCTCTACGTGCCCTTCCAAGCAGGCATGCTTATGCTGTTGTTGTTTGCCTTACATGGCTGCTTAATGAAATCAGTCAAATAGTTACAGAGCTCACCGGACATTTCAAACCCCTCCATCAGCAGCACTGGCTGTGCTGGCCAAAAGCTGGGAACCAAACGCTCTCGCGTGAGATAGCTCAGGGCCTGCAAATCTGTTGCTGTTGCGGAGTTTTGGGGGCAGTTGGGAGGAGTTTGGTGCTTTGGAGAAGCGAGGCTTGATTTCAGGGGGAGTTCACGCATAGAAAATCCCCGTCCTTACACAAGGCAGGCAGAACACGCTCCATACACAGCCCCAAATGCAGCATGAGCAAACTGCACTTGCACGGATTCCTGTGAAATGAATGAAGCTGCAGCCAGTGCATCCATGCAGGGCTCTCCTCTACGATCAGGACCTAACTCTGCACTGTGCTAACTGCGGGGATTTCCCCCCCCCACGCCTGAAACACTGCAGCGACTGAGAAGTGGCGATGGAGGCACGAAAATGGAAGGGACATAGATACAGCCTTCAAGAACACTTATATTTTTCCAAGACTTCAGACCGAGTTTTGTTTGGTCTGTGACCAGGCAGGTAGAGGAATGAATAACCACATGCACAAAAAGGAAAAAAAATAATAAAACAACAGCACATTTAAGTGCATTTTTTTTTCTTGGAGATTTATTTTGTTTTAATAAATCTGACACCGGTCAGGGAGAGAGAAAAGCATTGCAAGCCCAAAAGGAAAGCAGAGCACACTGAAGGTACTTCAGATTCTTGCTGTCTTGAAGATGTCTCATCAGTGTTTCTTTGAGCTCTCTCCCTAGACTCAGGAGTTGTTGGATTTTCCCCCCACCCCTTTTTTTTTTTTTTTTTTTTTGTTGTTTTTTTTTTTTTAAAAAGCGAGCTTACTCGCCCGGTGTGTTTTCCAAGCTTTCACAGCTCTAATAAATAAGGAGCACCTGTAAAACAGTAGCTTGACTTAAGTGAATCTGTACAAAGGAAAATATAGAAATACAGTATATACATAGTGCTCATAGTGCACCATCACTACAAGGCTCTGGTTCAACGGACTCTGCTACCCTGCTCCCAACACTGCTGACACAGTTAGAGATGCCGCTCCTGCAAACTGCTCCTCACTTCCCTGCAGCAGCCTTATAGAAAAGGTGTACTCTGAACACTCGAGAGTGAACAATTGCTTTATTCGAGTTAGTAAACAGTTACACTGAATCACAAGGTGATCTGAAATTTTTTTAATTTTTTTTTGTTGTTTTTATTTTTTTGTGGGGTTTTTGAAGGGATTTTTGTGTTTTTTTTTTTTATTTTTTTTTTTTTGTTTTTTTTTTTTGTTTTTTTTTTTTTGTATTTGTCAGAATGGGATACTCCACGACTCTCTTACCAATTCAGTGCCAGTATAACATGCTCTAGTGTACTTTTGGACTCTTGGCTACAACTGTACAAGTGCACACAAGTAAATTCTACCCTGTTATCCTCCACCCACTGATTGAGGATCGAATTGCACATTTCTCTTAACCATGACAGGAGAAAGCAAACAGTGAAACAGAATCATGGGGGATCTTTCTCACTTTACCCTTGTTTTCATTGGTTTGTCCATACCATTCTAATTATCATGAAAGGGCTATGCATATGGAGAGATTGTCTCACTGCCTTCCTGGATCACTGAAAACCATCAGGGTTGAAATTTCATCCAAGTCTTTCGTGACGCCCAGCAAATATTCCCCTCAGATTATTTTACACCTTGAGGGAATTTTGGTCTTTAGTTCAACACTCTTGCTCTGTTCCCAAATGGGGCGCTATTTAGGGGAATTTAAAGAGAAAGCTGAGAAGAATAAACATTTACTGAGTTCTCTTGGCATTCAGTCTCTGAAAAACCACAGTATAAACTATTCATGCTGCTTCTTACATCTGTCAAATCAAAAATTAAAAGCCATAAAAGTGTAACACTGAAAATATGGCATTAGAAAGGATAAAGGTGGCCTTTGTAAAAATAACAAGGAAAGTATATTAGCCAATAAAATATTCTAACTCTTCATTTAAAAGTGCATCATGGGTAGGACAGAGATGACTCTGAAGCGTTGCTACTCCAGTATTACCCCTTTCCCCCATCAAAACTTGAACAGGTCCAAAACCATACAACGCAATTCACGATTCTTAGTGTAGCAGCAAAACCACAGCAGTTTTTCAAAGGAAAAAAACAAAAAATTAAAAAAAAAAAAAAATCTGTATCATTGTCCAGTCTCAAATATCTGAACTTCGAAGTCAGAGAGGGAAAAGTACCTACGTTGGTCCGTGTGGTTTTTGAAACCAGGGTGAAAAATCCCCCCCAGCAAGAAACCAAGAGGAAAAAGCGTTCCTTGGAGGAGAAGAGGGGTGGTTGCAGGAATGCTGAGCACACTGTGTGGGTCCATGATGTGCTGTCTTCTGGGTCAAAGGCACCCGTGGGACCGAGGCTTCCTCGGAGGGGCTTCGTGACGGGAAGCTGCTTTCTTTGCTGGACTTTTAGCCGGAGGGGGGTGGCGAGCGGACCAGCCGGTGTCATTCGGTGGAGCGACGTGGTTTGCTCTGCTCCCTTTCTCCATGCAAGGTACCCTGTCGGCGAGCGTCCCTGCAAAGCAGACAAGCAGAGGTGGTCAGGGCGAGCGGCGGGAGGCTCACCGCCGGCGGGCCGGGCACCGCCCGGGATCACATCGCACGCAGCCTCACGCGGGGCTGAGACACGAGCCCACGGCTTCGGCCTCGGCGGCCCCTCCTGCCGCAAGGGCCACGGGCACGGCGCACCCAGCCCGCGAGGTCGCTGGAGAGGAAGATGGAGGAATTTCTGTGATAAAAAGCTGGAAACCGATATAATAATAGTTCATTCTCTGGGTTTCATAGAGCGCCTTTCATCCTAGAAGAGCACGGGTGAATAATGATACTTTGCAATTATACAGTACCCTTCATCCCTTGATCTCGGTGTGCTTTACAGAGCTGGGATGTACTGCTCTCTGCATGGCACAGGCGGGAAAGCGGAGTCGGAGAAGGAGAAGCTTTTGGTCCAGGACCCCCCAAGTGCCAGGGCTCCCCAGGGACACCTCAGCGCACGGGCTGGTGTGCAGCTCCACGGGGCTGATCGGCCTCACGGAGAAACTGGGAGGGTACCCAGTGACAGCTCCACTCTCACGGAAACACGCACCTCCCACTGACAGAGCTAACTCTGTAGATACTATCCTTGCCATGCATGCAGACTGAAGACGGCCCTCTTGGCCTTTCCCCAAATCCACAGTCATACAACACCGAGCTGCAGCGAGGGAGGTCGGGCTGGAGTGCCTCACAGCCTCCTTGGTCATCTCTTGGGATGGTCTGTAACCGGTGTTGTGCCACCACCACAGCAGCTACAGCGCCGGCGTGTCACAACCAGCACAGCGTGGTGACTGACACTGCCTAGCATGACAAACAGAATTCAAATAAAGGCATTTTAGGACCCAAAGCAGAACCGGGCATTACTCTCACTGAGGTAAACTGCTACTAAGATCTCACGTTTTCAGTGCTGGATGCATATATTTGCATGGACCGTGTGTGAGATGAGAACAAAACTCTGCAGATCCTGCTAGAGCATATCCCAGAATTAGGCAAAGAGCTTAACTTTCCAGTTGTTCCCCTTCTTCCATCCTGGTCCTCATCTCCAGGTCCATTTTTCTCCTTTATCTGGCCAGGTGTTCTGACCAATTTTTTTTTCTTTCTTTTCTCATTTTTTAGGACACAATAGGGATGCATCCCACAGGACGTATTCAGATAAACCCCCTTCTGAAGCCCACCGGTGCTTTGACCAGGTGAACAATACTGGAGCAAACGTAGCTTTATTGATTTGAGGCATTCAGAAACTTGCATGATAGCTCCCCTAAAATAAGGTGAGCTATGCCAGTGGTGAAGGCCAAGGTCATGACAATTGTTAGAATCACATTTTTGAAAACAGAAATCACCTTCTCATCAATCTAATGCAACTAACGACACCCCAGTGGTTATAAGCCTTAGTTTATCTAGGGGCTACTGGATGATATGCCATGGCCTCACGTGCTTCTGCTTCCCTTGCCAGTTGACCATGTAGACTGCCTAGCAGGGACCGTCCTCTCTCTCGACACAGCATGCTTTGGACTCTGTCTCCTTGGATGGGATCTGCTGTCCCCTAAAGATTCAGACTGAAACTCTGAAGTACTTAGTGGTCCTTAATCTTGGTGCTGGGTCACATTTTCCCTCTCAGCCTGCTTCACAATTTCCTCTTCACAGTGGCTCCTCTGTGAACCCTCTCGTCACTGTGCTTGCGTCCCCCCTGCCAATGCTCCACCCTTCCCGAAGCACAGACTGGAAGACACATTGAATACGTTGACCAGCATAAACTCCCAGAGCACGGAGACTACTATATCTAGGTTAAGGAGTAACATTTGGGCTTTCAGGCAATGTGCCCAGAAGGATGAGCAGTTTTGTGTGTACAGAGAGCTGTGGACAAGAACTAGACCGAGAACTGGGATGCATCCACCTACTAACTACTCCCCATAAAGTACACGACTGCTTTCTGTCACTTTTTGGCTTGAAATCTTGCTCTGAGATTAACTAAAAAGGCGAGCAGAGAAAATAAACCCAGTAATGTCTGCATGAAACCTCACTCTGCACTTCAGGTATTTTGCCTCCTCCTCTCTTTCCATACATCAACGGAAATGAATTTCCATCCCTCACCAATCAGTCTCAAATGGCATGGCACAGCACAGACCGATAAGTGATTTGGGAGGGAGGGCATAAAGTTCACCAACTCTCGGTGCTTTCTGCCTGGAGCAGTCAGCTAGCTTTGTAAGTTCTGTCTATTTTCCTCCACTGCAGATAGACTCAGTGTAACAGAGTGTGCAGACTGGAGAGAAGGACCTTCCCTGTTGATTGGATCATATGGCAGTAATTGCGTTTGATGAATGCATCTTTGTAGCGATCAAGTGACAGAATAAAAATCCCTATCAGGCATAGCATGCAAAGTTTTATGAAGAATTGAGAACACCCTAGTCATCACCACTTCACAGTTAGACGTTATACACCTCGTGCCAACACCAGCGTGCATGACCAGCACAATAAAGTCAGCTATTTATATCTCCCACAAAAACCAAATTACTTTTTAGGAGAGCAACATATGCTCTTCACCTCAGCTGAACTTGCCCTCAACACACATCAAATATTGCTGATCAGATAGAAGAATTGCATCAGCTACAAAAGAAGAATTTTCGTAAGCGTAAAGCCATGGAATCGCGCCGAGGCAAGCACACTGGGTTTTGCCTGCTTTCCAAAGCTAAGCAGGGCTGGACTGATCCTGGGTTGAAAGACCACCAGAAGTCAGAGGTGGGCTGTAGTTCCTCCCCAAGGAGGCAGCATGGAAAAGATGACAGAAATAGAACAAGTAGGAAGGCTCATTTCTGTCCAGCTGTCAACGAAGGGGGGAAAAAGGAGAATAAATTGACTGCGTGATGACCCAGCAGCTCAAGCAGGTAACCTGGAGGTTCAGTCATCCACGCAGGCTCAGATAGCTCCCCTGGACAGCAAGTGAAAGCCACACCGACGCCCTCTGTTAGTCATAACCTGAGCAGTGAGCAGCTATGAAACAAGCTGCACCAACGTAGAGCTTCCTCTTTGGTTTATGCCCTGACATGTGATGATTTAAATCCTTGCTCAGAGCAACACAGAGTCAGAGCTTGGCAGGACAGTTTGGCAGCTAGGGCAAAGCCTCCCCGGCAAGCATCCCTCCTCCCTTTCTGCAGCTAGCCAGCTCTTTCCAGGTGCTGCTGTAGTCCTACGGCCCTTGGTCCCGCGCAGCCCCTGGGACCGGCGTGGTGGGAAGCTTGGCCTGGCTTGGCAGAGCCAACTGCTAGAAGCTCTCCTCACTCTGCTCCCCCTCCACGCCTCCACGCCGAGGAGCTGGGCAGCTCAGCTGCGGGGGGGGCGCTTCCTTCTCCTGCTCCCCCCAGACCCAAGCGTGGACCCCTGCGTGCCCGCTCCCAGCGCTGCCCCACGAGCCGAGTGCTGCCACGCCGGCAGCACGCTCCTGCCAGCAGCCAGAGCTGCCAGAAGGACCTGGTGCCCTCCCCAGACATGTCCTACCTCCCCAGAGGGGCCATGCCATTGACGTGGCTTTGGGCACATGCGCGCACGCAGAGACACACACAGCTTTTTCTAGGGTCGCCTCCCCCGCGTTCTGTGCTCCATTGAACATTTCTGTCTCCAGATCCACATCTTATTGTTCAGAAAAAAATTAGAGACTGGGTGGGGAAGGCTGAGGCAACTGTTGATGTGGGCTGGCATGGCAGAGTTTCCATCATTTAGCACAGCACTTAATTCACCCAGACAATGAATGCTGATGTGCTAAAAGAGGCCTAGTTCATCTGGGACATGCATGGCCCTAGAGTAAAGGCACTGCAATTATTTTCTCAGGGAAACTGCTCTGAAGATAAACCACAAGAGTGCAGCTAAATTCAGCATGGGAGCAAGCTCAGCCCTGGAAACACTCTGGAATCATCTGTTACTTGTAATAGTTCTGTAATTTATTTTATATATATATATATATATATATATATATTTAGCAATTCTTAAAGCAGTTCAAGCTTCTTCATTAAAACCTTCCCCTTTGAATACTTGATGATTTATCCTTCCACGAGCTAACTGAAGGGATGCCACATTGCAAGAGTCAGGGGAGGCCTTCAGCACGAATGGGATGACAAGCAGGGTCCTTAAGCACCAACCCTTGATTTTGAAGGTGGTGTTTTCCTTCTGCTCTCATTTTGTAAACTATGGATCCTTCTCAGCTTTGGGTCAGACACGCAATTCAGGCTCTCCTGCCTACTGAAACACGAGCTGTAATCTGAGCAGACATCGTAACTTCAAGGAAGGCATTGGGGAAGAGGCTTGGGATTTGCCCTCCTTTATGCCTAGGCAGAAGTGGTAAGGACAGCTTAGTCATCTCCAACTCTGTGACTGAACTGTTGAAGGGATGCATCGGAGGACACGCTTGCAATTGCATCCAGTCACCTTGTAGTCAGGGAAAGACCTTGAAGTAGAAACATGAACTGGAAAGCAGGAGGTCTGCTGTGTGCTGATTTCTGCTTCCTGCATCTATTCCTAGAAAAGACTTTCGGGAAATTTCATGGAATCACAGTCATAGAATACCATGTTGGAAGAGACCTCAAGGATCATCTGGTCCAACCTTTCTCAGCAAAAGTACAGCCTAGACAAGATGGCCCAGCACCATGTCCAGCTGAATCTTAAATGTGTCCACTGTTGGGGAATCCACCGCTTCCCTGGGGAGAATAGTCCAGAGGCTGATTGTTCTCATTGTGAAAAAGTTTCCTCTTGGGTCCAATTGGACTTTCCCCAGGAGTAACTTGTCCCCATTGCCCCTTGTATAAAGGCAGTCTCCATCTTCCTTGTAGCCACCCTTTAAACTTTCACCAGTTTACATCTATGTTTGGCCCCTTGCTGGTATATTTAGTCCTGTCCCTCACTAAACTCATCCAATGTATGTTAAATTGAACCCTGAAAGTAGCTAATGAAATGAGGAACAGGGACGTATGCCACCATGCCCTTGTTACGTAGCAAGGAAACGGTAGAAATAAAGTTCCAGGCTTGCCTTTGTGCTCCTGCACAGCCCAAGGGAAAATCACCTCTTAAAAAGAAGGAGCAAAGGAATCTTCGCTGTGGAAGAGACCTTGAGAGTCACCAAGAAGATGCGGGGTCTGTGTTCCTGGATTTACCAGGCAGCCAGTTCACTGAAGAGAAATGAGACAGAAATGAAGCCTCTTTCAGAACCAGTGACAATCATTCAAAACCCAGCTATCTAACAGCGGAGTCTGATCTTGACTGCTTTGTTCCAGCCCCAGGCTCCACAGCAGGGATACAGCATAAGATAAAGGGAAAAGGAGTCTCCTCCATCCATTACACATTTCCATAAAGATAGTGCTTCCCCCAAAATAGGAGTACAGTCTTGGCCTGGGTAAGCACGCAGGTCTTCTTCATAGCCAGTGGAAACAGGATTCCCTAAATTCAGCAGAGAGCAGCCGCATACCCTGGGGAGAACGTCCTGGGCTGCTGTAAATCTTCCCCTGTACCACAAAGCAGCAAGGCAGCTTCACCATGCAACCCGCCCTGCCCGGAGCCAGGGGACACGGCACCTCCTCGCCCCTTTCAGGTTTGGATTCTCCTGGGTAAAACAGCTGCCACGAGGAACCCATGCGGCAGCATTTTAAACTTCCATTTCCTCATGTTCCCATCACTGTCAGGCTTTTTGTGAAAGCAGCTCCCCACCGAATCGCACTGCTTTCTCCTTTCCTCTCCTTGTGATACTGGTAGAGGAGAGGCAGAGGCTCACAAACTTTAACCTGGGGGGACCGGTGTCCTCATTCTCCTTCCCATACCCAGGGGTGCTCCAGAACAGGCACTACGTTCAGTGCTCTGAAACACATCTGGGCAGAGCCTCTCCATTCACCAACTTTGGAGGAAGTCAGAGGAGACCAGTCTTGGAAGGCCGAGAAAAACATTTGGGCTCAGCTCCCAGATTCCAGCATCAGTGCTGCTGCCAGGCTTCTCTACCATTGTCATCCTTCCTTCCCCACCTATACCACTTTCTACTTTTCAAAGTAGCAATCTCCCCAGAACGTCTCTAAATATTCTCTTCATATAATTCTTTTTCACCATTTCGAATAAATTACTCCCGGTTTAACCTGTTATAGAACAATTTCTCAGCGAGTTCATGAAACTTGCTTTCAATCTGAACTCAAGACAAAACCAGTGTCAACCAGGGCCTCCTGCCCACCCCCACGGCACCATTTTTCTCCAGGTTTTTACTTACAGGGTTTATGTTCCGGTTTACATTTTGGAGCATTTCGAGATATGTATGAAAGTCATGCAGAGAGGAAAATGCCATCACAGTTCTGGACTTCTAATCTCAACCGTAGCACCTGCCGCCTCTGGCCATGTCCCCTGTGGCAGACCACAGAGCCTGCCTGGGCCAGATCCCGCTTTACACTGGGGTAACTGGGTCTATCTCCACGACAAAAAGGCAGCCCATTGCCCTCCAGTTACTGCAGCACCAGTTTATTTGGCAGACCTGTAAACAGTTTGCTGTGCCCCACTGATGCTTCGTGTGCAGATGTGGCAGAAGATATGATTTTCCTTTTAAAAATCCAGCCAAATTTTCAACTAATTCTCCCATTCTGTGTTGGGAATAAAGCTGAAACTTTACAAGGATCTTTTTGCAAAAAAATAACCAACAAAAAAACAAAACATAAAAACTAGAACAGAAGGAAAACCAAATCCAGACAGTTTCTACTCTCCTTTCCCGAGAACAGGCAACCACTGTGATGTGATAACCCTTCTTTAAGCCCCTGATTTTGTCTGAATCAGAATAGAAACTTCAACTTGAATTTCAGCAGCCTCCTGTGGGCCCAAACCACTAGGATTTTGGCTATTCTGAGGTGCTTCTCAATTTTCTTATCCAAGCTGATGTCTCCAGTAAAACCAGCTAAATAGCCAGAAAAAGGCAGATTAACTGTGGGTAGCGGTGTAGAGGAGGACGGATATGGGGGTCTTGCTGAGCAACAGCTCATACCTCCCTGTGAGAGTCCTTCTCCTCACCTGGGTTATGTCTGGGCCTGGCTTTTTCATCTGAAACGCCACTGTGGGCCACAAAAAACAAACCAACCAACCAACCCTCTAATAATAATAACACTGATTTTTTTTTTTTTTTTTGCAGAAGCAGCATTGAATCTTTTTAGTGAAAAGTTTCAGCATCCCACATCATGAATCAATCAACATCTTCCCATGAATGACCCTTCCATCCATCACCATCTTGGGATACATGCCTGGCACCATCCCCATGGGGTTCCTCTCTGGTTTTCACAGCCCCCATCCTGTTTCATTTCAGCCTAAGCTACAGCAGGTGCAGAGTCATCCAAAGGCAAGGGGACAGGCTCAAGTGGCCAAAATGTCAGGTAGATTATGCTGTGGGGGAAGGAAGAGGAAAAACCCATCAAGAAGACGTAAGGAACAAGAGGGTGAGACCTGACATAGACATCAGTGCAGCGCCAGGCACCTTAGGGCACCTCCCTTATGCCCAGCACTGCTAGACACCGAGCAACCTGCGTCGGACCCACCCCTTGGTTTAGATTTTCTCTATTTCCCACCTCCACTCCCACCTCAGGAAAACAGGAACAGTGTTTTTACCACCAAGGTAACTGCCTCAGCAATAATTGGTAAACTGCTTCACATAAAACTGAATTGGCATTTAACTGATCTTTGAAATTTAGGGTCAGAATTCAAGTTTGCAGTGACCTCATCATGTATTTTTTCTTATCTACTCATGTTCAAGCATCATTCAGCTGGAGAATTTTGATGGCAAAGGGTTTTTTTTCCCCTCCTTTTGAATAAACAACTTAGAAGTGGCAGCACAACTGGCCCATGAAAGCTTATAAATATTTGGAGTGTAAGCAGGCAACACCAAGTTTTACATTTAACCACGTGCACGCCAAATAAATAGCTGAAAATTGCTCTAACTATAGGTTTCAATATCAATCGGCAAATGATGGGATGCAGATCTTTCCAGAGAGGTCGGGAACTCGATAGTTATTTTACTCTGCACTACCCAGTCCCTAAACCCCCAATTTTTTTTTTTTTTATTTTTATTTTTTTTTTGTTCCTGGAAATGTGTGCTTCCATAGAAGATGATTACACTACACAGGCCGAAAGCCCGGAACCGGGACTGGAAGATGGAGTGAAGCAGAGAGTGGGGGCATCCTCTCGGCAAACACAGTTCAGCCTCTTTTGCCCCTAGATAATTTGTTTTTGTAGGTTGGCTCGAGTTTAAGACAATAATGTTTCAGAAACACTTGGAAAAGCAAGCCAGCTGCAGGGAGGATATCGTTACAAATTGAGACACATGTTGTACAGGAATACCATTCTTTTCAAATACCAAAATCGTGTCTGGGGAAGTAAAGCCGTGCAAATGAATCAGAGGCAGGACCTCGGTCTGTAACGCTCTGAGGGCCTTCAACTTTCATTAGAGGCACCAAGTGCTGAGTGCGCACAGTACTGCACAGGATCAACGCAGGTATTTAATTAGCTCTAATTTGCATGGCAGAAGCAAATGTTGAATAGTTGACGGTTCTGCAAAATGTCAGAGGTTACTTCGATTCATGGCTCTCACGAGATGATCCCACACGCTTCCAAACACAACCTCTGGTCCTGGGAGTGAAATGCAACTCATTATCAAAATAGTGTAAATAAGGTAGTGATTAGTAGGCCTCAGCCATGAGGCCTTGGCTGATGGAGGCACCCAGGAATGTGCTTAACTTGTCTGTTTTGTTCTGTGGGACCTAAAAATAGGCAGGGAGAGACTCAGCAGGTAGTCTGGAAACAGAACGTGCTTCAGAAAATCTTGCTTGTCACAGTCTGATTTCCTCCTGATTTCTTGCTCAAACAGCTTTTCTTCTGCTTTGCTTTAATCTCCCCTTTTTAAACAATAATTTAATTTTATCTTAAAATCTACTGCTCACTGCTTGATTACGTCCAACTTTTTTGCAACCACAGTCCTCAAAAGTGTTGTGCTCCTTCCTGACCCACTTTCAGATACTGCTCGGAATATTGAGAAATAGTTTATAAGCTCCTCACAGTTGTTCAGAGCTCACTGCTCCGCACTGAAGGTGGCTATGGTTGTTTCAGGGTCAAGCTTCACAAAGGCTATCAGGTGCTTAGCTCCTCATCGGGTTTCAGCTGCAATCAGACACATACTGTCCAGGATCTCAGCCTCTGAATGTAAAGGCAATTGTTGTCTCAGATGATGTTTTTACAAGGGTGCCTGCCTGTTATACTATGGTCTTTGTTGTTAGGGACTCTGCATTTAATCATGAGTTGTGCTTTTTTTTCCCCCCCGTAAACCTTCCCTGAGCCACTGACTTTGGTAGCTTGACAGCACAAGAACAGACTGATGGAGACCCAGAGTCTCCCCCGGTGCCCATTTTACACTTAACACTTTTGAATGCAGCTGAATCTACCCTGCACCGACTGAAATGAGAGCAGCGTTAGGCCTTATAGATATGAAAATGCTTGGACAGTCTTTAAAGCCTGACAGTTACAAGTAACTCGTCGTTTCGATATGAACGTGGGTTGTACCAGGTTAGGGAATGGCACGGATTAAGATGCTTATTTCAGTTCAAGTAATTTTAATTTCACAAGACAATTAAAACTAATAAGGGCATCAAAAATATCTCTGAAATCAGTGGTCCCAGATCCTGGGAGCTGTTAGGTAGGCTACAGCCTCCAGGAGCCACAGGCTCTGCAGATTTCTGTGGGTCTGTCAATCACATGATGATATTTTTTGCTGGCTGAAGTTCTAGCCGTGTGTTTTGTTTGCCAGCAGCCCTGGATACTCACTACCTTTGCAAATCAGACCAGGTATAGTTATTTTCTAAATTGGGCTCAAGAGTCAGATTTCATATTTGAAACATATGCCCTAGGAGGTTTTATGGAAAAGCAGGAGGAACCCATCAGGGAACAGCACTTGTTCCTTTGATTTCAAAGAGTGTGCAGTGATCTACGACAGCGTACCACGAGCCTGCTATTTACTGCCACTGAGACGGAAGTTAGTGCTCCCACACCCCGGCAGCAAGATGTGGGAGCTGAAAGCTACCCTGGAAGTATGTCATTTTATACTTCATCATTTTAAGAACTGGGTTTTTTCTTCTTCTTTTTTTTTTTTTTTTTTTTTTTTTTTTTTTTTTTTTTTTTTCTGGGAAATCCTTTTTTCTGATTTAATGTACCTGAGAAGCTACACAGGCAATTTTGAAATGTAAGATCACACTGCTAGAGCCAGGCAGCTCTCAAGGGCAAAGCTTCAGTTCCAAGAAAATGTGTTTAAGGCTTTGTGGTGTTAACGGTCTCTCCTCTTCCCCTTCGGATAAATGGAAAATTTCTGTAGGCTCATAAGAAGGCAGGTGAAGTAAAACTTCTGAACCAGAAGAGTAGGTGTTAAGTGTACGAGTCCAATTACTCTGCTGATTTAAATTAGTTTAGCACCAGTGCAACTACATCCAGTTAAAATTAGCCGAGGCTCTGGCCCATAGTACTGTGTCAACAAAGATGATTAGCATAAAAATGTGTTTAAATATATAAAATCTGGTTTTACGTATACCTTTAAACTCAGATTCTATCCTGATCAGAACAAGAGCAGGGTAAGATGCTGGTAGAGAGATGCTACAGTGACAGGGGAGTGATAAAAACTTTTCAGGCAGAAAGGGAGGTTAATAGCTATGCCCCTTGCCTCAGGAATCCTGACCAGAGCAGGAAATCTTGTGCTGGACCGTTATGGGCAGGGGAGCTCACAGTGGGATATATATTACTTCTGCTCTGAACTGGAGCATTCTGCGTGTTGTATATTTTTATGACTACAATGTATGGACTAGACAGCTGGGGGGCTGGGCCTATAACTCGGCAGATGCTGAGCCCAAGACATTGGGTTGGCTCTGTAGGTGGCCATACTCCTACTATTTCCATTACTTCTGGGAGAAATTCTGCCGACAAAAGCAGAAAAACTCCCTTCTGCCCCCAGCGTAGGACTGGTCGACACACACGCATACACACATACACAGAAGCTAGTTGTGAGTTTAGCACGTGCCACTTAATTTTCTAATTAAGTTTACCATAACTATCACGTTAAATTCAAGCAGACCTTAGTGCTTCCATTTATTTGCTTTAGGAAACCTTGACACCAAAACTGGAGGGTTAAAACTGATCCCGCCTGGACATAAAGCATGTAGGCAGGCAGGCAACACTAACACTGCTAATTTTAGAAACTCACATTGCTCAAAATTGAAAAAATAGCACTCAACAGAATATTCTTCCTAGCTTCATTCCTTTATCATAGTAGGACTTTGGCACCGAGACGTCTTTTGCTGGTTCTTCAAATTGCATCAAGCTAGAACAGCTTGACAGTCGACATCCTGATGGAGAGACTAAACTTTAACATCAAGGATTATGTTGCTGATTAGCACTTCCAATAATCAAGTAATTGGTACATTAAATAATCCAGAGTTTGGCAACTTGCCTGAAAAGGTCACGCTTGCATTGATTCCTTTTTAGAGTCCATGTTGCTATTACACGAATTCAATCTGTCTGTCCAGAACTCTAGCGTAAAAATATTTGGCTAATTTCCTTCTTTTCATACAATTTGACAGGAAATAAAATCCAGGAAAAGTTGTACATTAGGGCAGTATGTTCACATTTTCCAACTAGGGTAGGTGGGGAGAAAGAGAGAAAAAGACAGCTCTCCGGACTTTTTATTCTCCTGGGTTAGCATGGCCAGCTGCAATCAATACAAATCTCCAAAGGCCCAAGTCAACACAATTATTAGTGCAGCTCGTCCCCTCCGAACAGACACGGGCCGGTGCTGAGCCCTGTGCAGCCTCCACAGACAGACTGCTGGGAGGCCAGAAATCTGAGCAGCCCCCCCTTCTCCCCTGGACCGGCTACTACCAGCACTAGTGAAAGGAGGGCTCTGCACGAAACCAAAGAGTCCTCACCTCAAATCAATCATCAGAGCTGCGCAAATCACTTGTGCGTGCCTTGAGGGGCTCCAAACCCACCCGCATTTCACTGAGGTACCCACTGGAATGAGATGTTTATCACGCTGTTTATTTCTGCAGAGTGTTTTGGGTTTCCTCTTTCCCTTGAAGCACACAAGGAGCCGGGTCTCAGATCACTTCTGCATAAAGGCTAAGTCTTTTCTTTTTGTGGAGAAAGGAGGGAATGGGCACAGAGTGACTCATAACTACCACCATGCCATGCTACGTTACTGCACAGACCCTCGAGGCACGGCAGACACCTAGGCTGGGCTTTTTAACTTTCAGTGTCTATGGGGACATCTATGTCTGTGCCAGTCACCCTAAGTTTCCTTAACAGCACGGAGAAGTAGGCACTCCTAGGGCACAGCTCGCCTGAGCTGTGTTAGCTGTCGACTTCAGGATGAGCTCAGCTGCCTCTCTGAAGAGCCTGCTTCTCTAGGTTGATTTTAAAGAGAGTTTAGACAATTAGCTCAGCTGTGTCTTCGTTCCGGATGTCTATATTGGGTCAGATTAATCTTGCCTGGCAACCTGAACACTTTCATGTAAGATTACCCTTACACTGAGACAAAGGAATATGTAAAACTCTTGACGAATGGGAAAATGGCTACTCCTGAGGATAACCACAGTGGCAGTTATTGACATTTAGAGAATACAAAGAACTGAGGGCAATAACTGAGTGATAAAGCATCTTTCTTGTCTTTTCAATGCAGCTTGTTCAGTTTGCCCACTTTCTCTGTCAAATACAATCCATGTAGTGATGTCACGTACAATCGTGTCAACAGGCAAAAACACACGAGTCACTGAAGCCAGAACTCTCTCTTGAGTTTTATGGCTTTGGCTCTGGATGATGCAAAACCCTTTTAGGGATCGGGACCTTGCAGAGGTGGCAATACTGCAGCCTGGAGAGTCTGGGCAAACATAAATAGATGCTAAGAACCAGCCTGGTTTTGATTACAGTGTCAGCACACAAATGTGCAAGTCTCTTAGCACTGGCTTGAAACAAATGACAGCTATGGGGAGCTTGAGCAAGGTGGGAAAGGATGGGTTAACCACGGTTCTCCTAGAATTAAATAAAAGGGATACAGTCAAATAGTGGCCTTCTCACTAGATCAAATCACGACCCCTAGGTAAAAGCATGTGTACGTTTATGAAGAGACAATTTTTCAAATGCCAAAGGTGGCACACTGGGGTTTGCAATGAAGATCTCGCTGCTGAGAGGGGTGTGTAGTCCATCCACACCTCAGGAGTGGGTAGGGAGATCCCCATTACCAGGGCCTAGGAGTGTGTGAAGATTTTAAATATTCATTTGACTTCCTAGTTATCGTATATGTTGGTTATTAGTCCAAGAAAGTTATCGTTGTCCTCTGTTCTTACAAATGTATCTTTTAAATGTGCCAGCACATGCCAAGAGCAAAGAATAATGGTTCTGTTCCACAGAAGAAAGTAAATAAATACTGTTTGTGATCAAGGGAAGCAACATTTCCAGCACTGCAGCCAGCACAGGGAACACGGCGTTAACAAATAAAAAGGGAGTCCCGACTGTACTGCGGTATCTTTGATGGTGCAATTAGCCTGCACTGATGGAGCAGGGAGATGCTGCGACGGCCCAGATTCCACAGCCTGCGCTGCTTTCTCTGGATGTAGGTGCCAAACCCTCCAAGGCAATATATACGTATTGCACCGCTGCAGTCACTATTTGTGCTACCAGGGACAGGGGTTTACGGGAGGCTACAGAATATTCTACGGATTGTAATGAAATCTGGCATGTCATCAAGCCACATCCGGCAAACCGTCCGTATGTTACTGCTGAACAGATTTCTTTCAACACCCACCATTTTCCCTTTTTCTGAAAGAAGCTCTCCACGCTTGTGAATCTAAACAAACGCAATTACATTTGTTTCTTGCGCGCAGGTTTGAAGCACCAGACATATATTAAACGAACAGTTTTACAAAGGCGCTGTTTTATCAGGGGGATTCAGTAGGCTGGGAATAGGGAATGAAGGGCGGGGGATTTCTGCCTCTGGAGCACTGTCCTTGGACAAGCCGCAGTTGGTGGTGGACTTAACCACATCTCTGCCTCGCTTTGCAGCCCTGCCAGCAACCACGCACATAAAACAACCGCAGGGCTGGGGGAAACCTCAACTGTTTTTCTAAGGCGGGTGACTTGCACCAAAGGCAGATACCGCAGGCGAGAGAGTAAAGCCTCATGGCACGGGTCTTGCCGAGATAAACTACAGCGGGCGGTCCCTGGGCACCGACACCCAAGGAAGGAGAGACTCAGGGAGAGGGGGTTCGCTTCCCGGAGAACAGCCCAGCTGAAAGCCAGGGTGTGGTCTGGAGGCAGACCAAAGTAAGATGGTTGGAGATGGCCATTTGGTAAATCAGCTGGATGTGAGCTAGCGGGAAGCAGCTGGGTCATCCTGCTCTATGCTGTGCTGTAGGGACAATTTCAGTCATCATCACGAAGGCTTGAGTTGCTGCGTGACTCAGCTGGAATAAGCAAGAGGATTAATGGCCCAGACCTAAACCATATCCTAGGCAGAAAACCACTGACTTTGACATACACAGCACAATAACTTCACAGCCAGCACCATCACGAAACATTCTGTGAGCAAAAGTGTAATGAGGCTGCTGATGGATGGAGTACTGACAGGTACAGATGCAATACAACACAAAGAACAATATTAAAACACAAATACCAATAGTTTTCCGAAAGTGCTGATAAATCGGAATCTGCATCTTTCTGGTTCACAAAGGCCACATCCGCACGAGTTTGACCTCATACCTGAAAATACTCGTTCTATTCACACAGAAGGCAGTAGTGATTACACAAACCTTTACTTATTCTGATTTCGAATTCGGAGACACCTCCTTTTCAACGGTGGCTCCAGATCCTCTGGCCCTGTGCTGAGTATTGGCGTTGAGATAATGCACGGCGCGATAGCAGTCTTTTCTGCTGGTTTTGGCACAGGCTGGATCACGCAGCCTGTCTTGGGCAGCATCCGCAAAGCATACGCATGGTCCTCGTCTGCTGGATTGTTAAGGTTCGGGTCCTGTTTGTCTCCCCCAGCAAGGGGCTCCTCCCCGGTCTTCTTGCCAACGTCTCCCTCGAGGTGGCAGTTTGATGCGCAGTTGTTCTCCTTAACGGACTCCAGCTCGCTCACCGCCAGCTCCTCCGGGGGCTGGGGCTTTTTCGGCTCCTGGGGCGGCTCCGGGTTTTTGGAACCCTCCGTGCTCTTGGTGCCATTCACAATGACGTTGCACACCGCTGCACCAGCTTCCAGTCCCGGCGTGCCGGAGGCCAAGGAGACGGGACAGCAGTGAGATCCGTCACTGCACGGTAACGTTTTTGAGTCAACTGGGCTGCAGTTGTCCCTGCAGTCACTGCAGTTCCTTTTGTCTGAGCTACCAAAAGCCAAATTTACAACACTGTTAGGTTCACGTTCAACTTTCACTTGGGCGTGTAAAGCCCTGTGGATAACATTGTGCAGCCTAGACCGGTGGCCTACCGTTAGGTCTATCACACCGTCCTGTGGACCCTGTAGCACACTGGGGAAACCAAATTTACTGTTCACTGGACTACTAGGTCTGACAGTCAAGTCAACAACTTCATTTTTACTGTGCTCCTGAAGCACTTGAGCTTGATTTAGGGACTGGCCTGAGCAGCTCGGTGACGAGTCAGAGGATTTAGACGATCCTTGCTTTGACTCCCGAGGGGATGAAGAGCTATTGGTTGGCTTTGCCCCGGGCGTCTCGCTGGAGGTACTCGGAATGAAGCTTTCGCCGTTGCTGGAGAAGCCATTGGGGGGTTTGGAGTCGTTGATGTGAGGGATGGGGATGGGAATAGGGATGGGGACGGGCAAAGGGACAATGACAGGATATGGCACTAGTAGAGTCGGGGGTGGCACCAGCGGGGCAAGGGATGGCAAGCCAAAGTTCATCATCTGTGGCATAGGCATAGGACCATTTGGCATCATGCTGACAGGGGGAAAGGGAAGGCTGGGCAAAGGAGCTCCAGGAGGGGGAGGCGGCAACAAGCCAGAAGGATTCCCAGGCATGGTAGGCGTTGTGGGGGGATGGATATGAGGGGAAAGCATTGGTCTGTGCATGGGGCTTGAGGTGGGACCCATATTTCTGGGACCACCTGGTGGGGGACCGATTCCAGGAATCATTGGATTAGACAGAGGGCTGTTAGGATTTGAGGCATGGTGAGGCGGCCCACGAATAAACGGTGGTCGGATTTGCTGCATAATTTGCTGTTCCATGAATATGGGCAGAGGAACTGGCCCACGGTTTGTCATCACCATGGGAGGACTGCGAGGTGGGACACCAATTGGAGGCACAATGCTAGCAGGTGGCTGGACAGAAACCGGTGGAATATTTGGATTCTCACTGATGGGAATAGGTTTGGGAACTGGCGTGGGGATTTTAGTGACAGAGCAGTTGGCAGTGTCAGACGGAGAGGCAGTGGTAGATGCTGATGGTCCAGGACCTTGAATTTGGCCAGCTGCAGACGCTGGGGATGGGGCTTTTCTCCGAGCATCTGCTAGCGGTATATTCCAAGAATCTGGAGTCAGCAGCTGCACCCCAGTGCCTTCTGCTTTATTTTCGACTGGAGGATGTAATGTACTGCACAGTCCAGCTGGAAGATTGGCCTGTGTCTCTTTGTAGAAAATGTCCATTTTGTACTGATTGAGACATTTTGCACTGCAGAACTGAAGCCTTCTTTCCCCGTCCCCAAAATCCAGATACTCTTTTGTGTGTCTTATGTGCTTACACCAGTCACATACCTACAACACAGTAATAAAATCAAATCAGGTAAGAAAAGCAATCTTCTCTTCATAGTGTTATTTTAAAAGTCAATTTTCAGTTGCTTTCTAAATACTCACATTATTTTTCTAGCAGAAAAAAAAAAATAATAGTTAAGTTTGTGAAAACTATCTGCTTTTTTATCCAGAATACCGTTGAACTGAACGTCACTCCCTTTTCTGGCTCCCATGGTCTCAATTCTGCCTTATACAGTACATTATATATCTTAAACCCATACCACAGAGAAGAATCCTCAGCTGGCATAAACTGTTATAACACGCATATGTAAGTATACAAAATCCATATGAGTATGGCTGTGGTTATTCCTCAGTGGTAATCTAAGCACACCTGTACCATCTGAGTGGCCATACTATACAGAGATCATGATAACTGGAAAAGGACTCAGAAAGTTGCTGGAAATGAATGCAAACCATTTCTGCTAAACTGCAGCATGCTGTAACCTTTTGTATTCTATTAAGGGTATCAAACAGTAAGCTGGAAAGGGTGTGGTATTTTAAAATGGCATCACAAAGCAAAAAGCATCATTCATCCTTTGCCCTTCATTCCAAGGAGAAACTTGGAAATAGTTAGGACATTTGTGTAAGGTTCAAATAGTCCAAATTTGTGATGTTTCGGCAAGCTGGAATTATTTTCTGAGCTGTTTGCCCACTCTTGTGTACGAGTCACTTTGAGTAAAACTTCTTGGCAAGCAAGGGCCTATTTAGCAACTTTTCAAATACTACGGCAAAAAGTTTGCATAGCAGGCTCATTTTTGTTTTGTTTCTCTGCTTTCCATTTAATCCTTTTCTGTGTTACTATTGGTGTGGTGAAGGCATAGCCAATTTTTTTTTTTTAAAACTAAGGCTGCAGAACTAATTAAGCTGTGAAAGGTTTTCCCAGTTGTAAACCACTAGACACCAAAGTTCAAAAAATAGTCATTCTAGGCTTCAGAATCCATTACTTCAGAGAAATTATTGTGATTTCATTAACACATTAATTTTGCAACACCAACAGCTCTCACAGATGGTGAAGACATGATCTACAATTCAAATATGACTCTTGTTTGCACAAATGCCTTTCCTTCATATGGCATTTTAAACAAGAATTAATATGAGTAATCTTGCCATAGCTATAAACAGATAAACAGATGTCAGATTTTTCAGTGCCTTACTTTTTTGACAGAATTTTACACACACAAAAAACCCCATTTTTGCCATTTACATTAGTTCTCAAAATACGCCACTGTCAGAGATTTTTGGTGCTTTCTATCAGCATGTTGAGCCTATGACCATGTCAGAATACATCCTGGTATTGTTTGTTCTGCCTTTTCCAAATAGCCCATATTAGCTTATTTTGAAATGACCATATCTTTTGTACAAAAAAAAGACAAAAAAGAAAAAAAAAAAGAAGAAAATGATTGTGAAAAGACTGCATTAAAAGGATAATTAATTTTAATAACTATTGGCCATATAAACAATTCAAAACAACATATGTCGGGCATCTGATTACCCATCTCATTTAACTCTCAGCTTTCCTTCAATATAAACAGTGGTGACATTTTTGAGTTTTCAGCACTATATCATTAATATATATATATGTGTGTGTGTGTGTGTGTGCACATACACGCGCTATTTGCTATGGCTATTAGCCCATTCATTTTAACTCTGCATCCTTTCAGTTATCCAGTCATGTTGCTATTTGATTCCCTCTCCTGACTCCCCTCCCCATTCACACACTCACACACACACTCCCTCTCTCTACCACAAAGTTTTTATCTCAACATTTAAAGCAAACTCAATAATTACTTGAGAAGTAACAACTATTAAGTCACCCCTGAAGTTTGGGAATGCAGTGCTTGGATTTTTATCTTGGGCCCGCAGACGCGTGCGATAAAGCCGAGGGGGTGCTGGTGCTGCTCGACGCGTGCGGCATTAGGATGGGCATATTTCCAGCACAATGCCCCATGCAAGGAAGAAAATTTCCCAGGATGTTTCAGACAAGTCCAGCCCCGCATCGAACACTGACGACGCGGCACCCTAAAAAATGTGGGCGAAAAGGCTGTCAAACGCACAGAAGGGTCGGGATAAACGCCTGCACTGCCGCAGTGCATGCATCCATCCCCCCCCCCCCCCCCCCGGCACGGGGCAGGAGGGAAGCAGAAGTGCACCAAGAGGGGCAAAGCGGGGGTACCCCCCCTTCCAAGGGCTCCTGTGTTTCACCAGGCACCGGCTCAGGCTCCGTGGCCATGGCAGACAGCACCGGCGCCGGGCAAGCCCTCGCCACAAGCAGTGCAAGCGTGCAGCGGTGGGCACCGAACCATCCCGGGTATTTGGCACGGGTGTGGGTTTTGCCACCCACCTGGCAAGTCAGCACTGGATCATCTGACGGAGACATCTTATAACCGACCTCCTGAAATTTTCTGGCTTGCCACTGCTTTCCAAGCAGACAAAAGGGGGAATTCGTGAGTCTACGCTGCGAGTCAGTAAGGTACTATTTAACTCGGTAAAGCTGCTGAATTCGCCTTAAAGTCATTTCTGATCAAGAGCTCACTGCTGTAGCCACAGAACACTATCTATTCTGCATGTATGGAATCAGGTTGGACACCACCGCGCTCCCTCTGCCGCTTGCAGGGTATGCTCGTGCCCCAAGGGCTGTGCGAAGAGGCACAGGGGTCTTCACATGAACCCCAAGAGCTGCACAAAGAGGTACCAGGAGCTCCCAGACAGCTCCTGGGGCAGGCTGGTGCAGGATGAAGCCCACCCTGGCCCATCACCCACAAACCCAGTGTCTGCTGGCAGGGGAAAGATGAGGAGGAGACCAGCCCCAGAGAAGACTGCTGTAAGGGATGGGGCAGGACTTCAGGTGAAGCTGCTTCCCTGATTTAGTCCCTGGACAGTGCAGCTAAGACTTGCCCTTCCTTCGGGGCAAAGGAAGAAAACCAACTTGTAAGCCTGCTGCCGAAGAAGCACCTGAGAAATATAACAGAGTGAACCCAGACTCCTTATCTTTCTAGGAAGAGCCCCCTCAGTGACTTTAATTAAGCAGTCTGAAAGAAACATACAACCCCCAAAAAACTTGTGGCATCTTTTCTAATAATTTAATTTTATTAGTTAGTAGTTGAAAAATTCACTGAAATACTTTAGTGTTTTATTGCTGTATTGATTTGTTTATCTCAAGTGGGCTCCTATGTCACTCCTAGCTAAACAAATATTTTCTCTTCCTCGGTAAAATATTTAGAAACCCTGCTTAGAAATTCTCTACTGATTTCTCCTGTTTTCAATAATTCACTGAGGTGCAAGAAACTCTGAAGTCTGCCTGCCTCACTCACATATTGATCACAGACCGTTCTGTATATTTTATCACTAGATAAAATTAATTAAAGCCACAGTAATTCTGTTCCTCTGAACATCCTGGATGGACCAAATATCTAATAATTATCTCATTGATTTTATGCAACATCTCAAAGTGTTGAAGTTAACATAAGTGAGAAATGTCTATCTACTACATCCATGCATTTCATTATTTTTCTTTCTCTTTCTTTTCCTTCCTTCCTTCCTTCCTTCCTTCCTTCCTTCCTTCCTTCCTTCCTTCCTTCCTTCCTTCCTTCCTTCCTTCCTTCCTTCCTTCCTTCCTTCCTTCCTTCCTTCCTTCCTTCCTTCTTTCTTCCTCTTTCTTTTCTTTCTTTCTTTCTTTCTTTCTTTCTTTCTTTCTTTCTTTCTTTCTTTCTTTCTTTCTTTCTTTCTTTCTTTCTTTCTTTCTTTCTTTCTTTCTTTCTTTCTTTCTTTCTTTCTTTCTTTCTTTCTTTCTTTCTTTCTTTCTTTCTTTCTTTCTTTCTTTCTTTCTTTCTTTCTTTCTTTCTTTCTTTCTTTCTTTCTTTCTTTCTTTCTTTCTTTCTTTCTTTCTTTCTTTCTTTCTTTCTTTCTTTCTTTCTTTCTTTCTTTCTTTCTTTCTTTCTTTCTTTCTTTTCTTTTCTTTCTTTCTTTCTTTCTTTTCTTTCTCTCTTGTCTATGCTGCTTATTTAAGACGTAAGTATAATAAAATGTGCTTGTCATACACAGGTAATATGACACCTTACAATATCACACTAAAAGGCAGAACAGCAGTCCCTACAATAAGAAGGAAATTACTGGAGGACAAAAAATGTCACTTAAGAACTAATGAATCAAGCCTGTCTTACAGGATTGATCATTTAAGATGAGGTCAATGAATTTATGATACAAATGGCTATATCACTAGAGGTAATAAAACGGAGCAATATCATTCATTATACATCTAACTAATGACATGCTCAGAGTAATTACAGACTTCTTCTAAAAGCCTACACTGATTAGTTCAGATGTGATAGGTGAAACGTATATATCTTTCTGTTCAATAAAATAACATTTTCTTATCTGTAAAACACACAGCCAATGTATTATTTTTTTAAGTACTTGCATTCTGTACACAACATCGTTGTTCTTCACAACCAGCTCAAAATCTCTTTGTTCATTTATTCCTTCAGCTTCCCTTTTCCTGCCCCATCCTTTCCCTTCACCGTACACGCACGGGAAGAGCTAAACTGTTGCAGAGCGCTTGTTAATGCTGCACACTGGCTTTGGTAAGGCTCACGCACGGGAGTAGCTCCCTGGGTTTCAGCGGGATTAGTCACAAGAGTTAATGCTGCGGGATCATGTTCTGAGGGCCTGACCCAGCACCCGTGGAAAACAATGAGAGACTCCTCTTTAAAGCAATCAATCAGCTTTGGATCTGACACTTAACGCCGGCCTCCGCTCACCCTGCAGTCGGTGGGAGCCCTGCCCCTGACCTCAGCAGGAGCAGAGGCACGGCCAGGGATTTTAGAAGGAACAGCAGCAGAAAATCCCATAGCACAAGTTAACAAAAGGAATGCACTAGAAGAAAATACCGGCTGCGAGGCCGAGTTTCAGACACTTCCTAACAAACATAGGCAAAGCAACCATTTTGTACGTTTCTACCCAAAAGGAGGTGAGGCCAACCGGTAGTGGTGAGCCTGACAGGGAGTGTGAACATTCCAGAGATAAAGGGTCAGACCTTACAAGGTGCTAATAGATCCTCTACACATCTTCATCTCTCTTGGAAAATACTCACAGTACCGCTCCTGGGCAAGCACACTTCGCACTGTGAATGCCAGAACACAAACCCTGAATGACAGAAAGATCAGTAATAAGATAACTGCCTATCTCATTCAGCTGTAACGCAACAACCCTCAAGAAGATTAAATTTACCTAACTGGGGCATGTCCAACGCTAAACAACAGAATGAACATTTCCTTCAGTACATTTAATGTATTTATATTTTAGTGGCGTGTTGCCAGTGTGCTACTTATAAGCTCAATGACTTGATATCATTCATCCGCTTTCCTGTGAAACATGCAGCAATCTACACCAGGAGTCGACTCAGAAGACACTGCATCAGCAGAAACACTACTCACACCTGATACGGGAGCACCAAGGAAGCCAGGACCAAGGGATCCTATAACACTCAGATTTCTCTAATACAGAGAGGGGGAAAAAGCCATTCCTGTTGACATCTGTATCTTTATTTTGATAGAAACATCCAAAACGGTCTCCAGACATGGCCACGAGGTTGCCCCATGGGCACCACACAGGCATCCTGCGGCCCTCGGGCTTTAGGCACAGGGTGATTAATACTTTGATCGGCTGTCAAATGCAGGCACAGAGTTCATCCATTAGTGCAGTCCACCACTAACCTCTGTCTGATCTAGTATCAGACAATAAACACTTCATTAAGAAATAGGCTTGCTAAAATCTGCCTGCAGAGGTATTTACACCAGCCCAGGAGAAACCAGGAACAAGTACTGTGCAAACCCCACCGCTGCGATGCCTTATACACGGCACTTTGGACTAGTATCAGCTCCCCGGTAAAGCTTAGGGAGAGGCAGAAAGGGGTCACTAGGGCAAAGGCAGTCCCTTTTCAGCTTCTCCAGCACCACAGGGTGACTAACAAAGCCTTGACTAACAAGGCTGTCGTGGGACACCTTGCCCAAGGGAGGTCTGCATTGCCTCCTGAGGACCAAGGTCTTATCAAGGATGTTGACACAGGACTGAAGATTATGCCAGCATTGCTTCCTGGCATAAAATCCATGTATTCAACTTCGCTAGGTAGTTTCTACTCCCTTTCCCCACTGTGGTATCCAACTGCTGTCTCTTCATACATGCTCAGACGTAAGTTCTGGCTTCACAGATCCCACTGCACATTTCCTATAGCCCACTCTGGCCCCGGCTGCCTTTTCTTTTAGCCCAGACTGTGTCCCAGGCCCTTCCCTGCGGTTCCCAATGCTGCCACCCACCCAGGACACGCGAGGCGTGGAGGCAGAGACTTGCCCCCCATCCCAAAAGCTGCAAGGCGAGCACACAACCCCCCTCCCCCTGCACACGCTCCTATCTTGCAGCCAAGTGAGAACCCGACACACCAGCCATGTTTTTCAGCAAGGGCTCAAGTTTTTTGACGTCTTCCAGACATTGGACACAGCAGCAATCTAGAAATCAGGAATTGGCTTGAAACACACACACGCAGAGGTTTCTAGTAAACAGCCAAGTGAGTCACAACCCGTGCTCTTACACACAGCTCGGTCAGATCCTCCGCAGATCACACAGCAGCCGCCGCAGCAGGGCACCAAGGCACCTTGCCACCCGGGGCCGCCTCGCAAGGCTGTGAAGCACTCCCAGCAGGACACCAGGGGAAAATTCAGTCTATCAGAAGGAAAGAAAGGTAGATCTCTGTGTCCTGAACGACTATGTGCCTTAACTATCTTTAAAAGGCAAAGGAGTGTGAAACCTCTCTCGGCGGTCCTTGCCAGCTCCTCCAGCTTGTTCGACAACGGGGCTGCCTGCTCCCTCCCTTCTTTCCTCTATTTACCCACCAGCAAGTATCCACTTTGGAGCAGGTCACCTAAATGGTAACGGTAATTTCTAAACAAATCCCCCTGTAGATCCTGCCCACGGTGCTAAATCCTGCATACAGCCCCATCTCTGCAGTCTGCTGCATGATCAAGCATGGAGAAACTTTGGGGCAAGAGCTGTACCTTGAGCGTTCGTGTATTCGACACTTGCGAGCACAGAGAAGCCGCAGCCCCAGTGGGGCTCTGGGTCGGACTGACCTTCCCTGGAAACACCAACTCAGAGGTCTGTACCAACTCTGCACCCCCTGCCCCGCTCGACCTCTGAGGGTCCCCCCGTGGAGCTGCCCCTGGGGAAGCAAAGCCCCCACTGGGTTGGGAAGGCACCACTCAGCACACAAACACGCGGTGATTTGTTTGACAAAAAGATCCTTCCGAGGCACTGGAGTTCCCTTTTAGCATTTCCTGACTCAGAAGAAGGATGAATATTAAGGAGTGGAAGGCAGGTACCCTGCCGTGCCGATTGGGAAAGTGAGCAGGGGAGGATCTGCAGGAGGACGCAGCCATGCTCTGCTCAGATGCGCGGGGTCAGAGCAAGGAAGAAGAGGGGAACATGTTCCACCCAGAGACAACAGCAAATGACAAACTCCTTTGAGAGGTTAGTGACAATCAACATAATGGCATTGAAATTCATAATTTAAAGGCTTTTTTGCTTATCCTAATTCTGCTGTGCTTTTTTCCCAGCTGAGTTATCACAAAAGGTATTCAGCTGCCTGCACCCTGCACCAAGCAAGGGAGTGGGTGCAGCCCCACCAGAAGCTGCACAACCCGCTGCTGCTCACCAAGGTGTCCCCATGTTTCCCTACCCAATCCTCCTCCAAAACACCCACCCTGGACCTGCTCAGGCTTCCTCCTGAGACGGACCGGGTAGCCTGGGGCACGGCCAACGCCCAAGCAGGTTACGCAGGGGGCTGCATGTCCAGCACCGCATGCTAGCCCATGGGGCAGGGGGTCTGGGGGTCCCTGACAGGGATGCCGACTTTCCCCAAAGTGGGAGGGCAGTCCACAGCTTCTACTTTCAAGTCAAAAGTCCCTGCCTCCACTGTCATGACTGGGAATTGATGCTCTTTCACTATTAAGTGTCAAACAGTACTAGTAACAGGCACAATCCAAAGTGTGCCTCTAAGCAGTTATCCAGCCTCCATCACCATTTTCAATGTGCTTATTGAAAGACATTCAGCATGTTTATCGTGGCAGGATTTTTCTGTCCAAGATGGCTCGTGATAATTTTTTATAATGATTGTTCCATTTGAATGGAGTGATTATTATAAAAAATTTAAAAAAAACCTTTCCAGCTGAAACCTGCTGCGAGGGAACCCCGAGGCAGGCTCTAACACACTGTGAATGTGGCTACAATATAGCTCGTAGCGATGCTAGGTGTGAAGGAAAACAGATTTTTATAACGTTTGGAGTTTTGTGCAAAAACAGTTGACAAAACAGAACACTGCAGTTGCCTACAACTTAAAACTGTCCTGGACAAGTTTCTCTCTGTTTAAAAGAGACCAAAGCTTGCGTGCTTGCTCATTTTTCCTTTTCCTGACAGAACCCTCCTGAACTTCTCGTCCTCCTGAAAACCTTTACCACAGTTTTCTGAGAAGCAAATACTGACTTTATGTCATTTAAATGCAAGACCCACTCTGTCTCAATTTTTCATCCTAATTATGCAAAAGTCTAAGCTACATGAAGCATAAGGAGAAAATAGAGCTATTTGGTAATTAATGGCTAATGATAAATTGATTTAATTTTTTGAATCATTGCAGTTGTCATCTGTGGTATTTAAAACATAGTCCTTTCAAAGGCCTTGTGTTCCTTTGTGCTGGGGGGCTTTTTAATGTTCCCAGCCAAAAGCAATGAATGTAAGTTACACTAATGCTGGGTGGAAATCTAGGTTGGGTCTTGTTTCATCAGAGTGGCTACATATTTGATTTTGTATATAAACAGCTGAGCTCTGTGTTTTCAACTTCAGTCTGAGGCTTTGAAACCACAGGAGGAACTTTGGATCTGAAACTGCTGGTGAAGCCCACAACACGGTGGGTAAAACTTCAGGGAAAACGAATGTAGTGTGAAGTGGGGCTTGCCAAGAGGGAAGTTCTCCCCAGAAACCTTCCCGGCTGAAGTAACACAGGATGGGACAATAACAGCATTTAAATCTTAAAATCCTTAATGTGGGGTTTTTACACTTGTACCATGCAAGAGCTGATTACAGGGCACATCCGCACTGCTGTTTCAGTACTGGCTAAGGTGACCGCTCCAGCAGTGTCGTAAGTCCTAAATAAAATTAAGATGACACAGCAGATGAAAGGAGGGCAAAAGCGGGAGAGAGAGGCAGGGGGTTTATACGCCCTCAGCAGAACAGACAACCTGCCTCACCAAGACTCACTTTTCAGAAAAGCTCAAAGAACATCTAAGCCTCAACGCCCTTTGGTATGGTAATGCATGCCCTAAGAAACCTCATCCCACTGCAAGCTGATGAGCCTTCGAGCATAACTGTGTCATGCAAGAGACTGTGGGGCAGAGCAAACCCTGGCTCAAGCCATCGAGTCTTCCGTTCAACTCTCAAGCTCCCATCAAGCCTCAGGCTCGTCAGATGGCTGCCACAGATCGGCAAGCGGTAGCCCAGCATTTGCATGGCGTTGGGCCCACAAAAGAAGGCCAAGAGGTAGTTCCTCTTTCAAACTTAACCTGGTCTGACAAGCGACCGTTTCAGTGTGCCTGCAGACTCCCTCCTGGTGAGCCTAATTTGAGGGTAGGGATGTGTGGAGTCAGCTGAGGGTCTGTACCATGCTCCTCGTGGCCCTTAGCTAGCGGGCGGCAGTGGGAGAAGCCGGTTTGGCAGATCA
Organism: Tyto alba; assembly: GCF_018691265.1. Taxonomy (NCBI): domain Eukaryota; kingdom Metazoa; phylum Chordata; class Aves; order Strigiformes; family Tytonidae; genus Tyto; species Tyto alba. The sequence continues at coordinate 1,433,785 of NW_024881316.1, forward strand.
GTGGCACAGACATATTTGCTGGTCAGGCAAGCAGCTTCAGGTTGTGTGGGCACCGGTCACCTTGAGCTCTGACACCTGATTTCCAGGCCAAGACTTCCCATAATGTGCATTCTCAAACTTCCTCTGGTCCCGAAATGATCTGGGGGAAAACTGAGCAGCCAGAAGCAAGAAGTACATCGAAAAAGTGAAGCTGGGAGTCATGGTGCACTACAGCATGTACCTTTCTACAACAGGAGCATTGTGGTTTGAACCCAGCCGGCAGTGACACACCACTTGCTTGCTCACCCTCCCCTGCCCAGGAGATGGGGGAGAGAATTGGAGGGGTGAGGGAGACTCGTAGGTTGACATAGAAACAGTTTAATAACTGAAATAAAATAAAGCAGTAACGATCATAGATAGTACAAACAGGCAATGCACAAGGTGATTGCTCACTACCCACTGACTGATACCCTGCCTGTTCCTGGCTAGCGATCCTGAAATACCAAGATCCCACAATTGCAATCCCAGAAGCAAAACAGAACCTCCTCCTTCCTGGCTGCCCCTCCTTTATATACCGAGCATGACGTTATATGACATGGAGTATTTCATTTCCCAGTTTGGGTCTGGTGCTCTGGCCATGCTCCCTCCCAGCTTCTTGTTCACCTGCGCACGGGCAGGACATGGGGAGTCGGAGCCCTTGAAATCTCAGCAACAACTGAAAACGTCAGTGTATTATCAGCATTCTTCTCATACCAAATCCCATACTGAATTCCAAACACATCACTGTTTTAGTTACTAAGATGAAAAATTAATGCTATCCCAGATGAAACCAGGCCAAGGAGGCTTTGCTTTATGATCCTTAAGCTGTTAGTGCCACAGTGAGAGTTTCTCTTCTTCCTAAAGATGACATGAATGTACCTCCTCAAACTGCTGCCACTAAGGCTGTGCAAGGTATCGGTAATGAGAAGCATCGTAAACACCTTGAGAATAGGATGAGAACTGTCAGCTTTGAATATTCAGGAAGGTAAAAGAAAGAAAACAAAGTCAGCGGCTAGAAAAGCAGTGCAGGGGCTTAGAAGTACTTCCTCTCAGTATCCAGGGCTTGCCATCTCTTTGGGGCAGCAGGGGAAGGTTGCACTAGGAAATCCCCCTCCTTCCTCTCCCTCAGAGAGTGGAAATGCACTTCTTTCCTCACGAGGATGTTTACCTCCATGTCTTTGGAGAATCCTCTGCACAGTTTACGTTTTCACAAGCGGCAGAGCAGCTCTCTCCCTCCCCGGGGTGCCTAAGCTGCAGGGACCTGGGCTGGGGAACCACTGCCAGCCCCTCTTCAGGGGTCAGCCGAGAGGGCCAGCACCACTGCCGTGCCAGGAGCTCCTCGCTCCTATGCCGGGGCTGCAGGGACAGGAGAGCAGGACCGGGCACCAGCTGCAGGAGGTTTCTTCTGCAGAGCAGCTGTGGACTGGTACACTGAGGGGAGAGAGCCAGTATACATGAGGCTTTGCAGCACTCCCTGCCTCCAGCCGCAGCAAACAGGAAAAGAAAGGGAAACTGAGAGCAATTAACACTGGAAATGTTTCTATCAGATTATTTTGACAATTATGGATGCTGTTAAGTACAGGAAAACTTAGAGGCAAAAGAGGAAAGGGGCACTTTACTAGCCTCAAATAGTACCTCACCGAGTGACCAAAATCTCCCCAGCTGAAAGATCTTCATCCTTGACAAACTCATGCTGCCACATCTGCAGATAACTTCAGAAGCAAGATGAAGATTTATATTCTCTAATTAATTCACTTTTTTTATTCAGTACCTGAATAAACATGTTCACCCTTTTTTTCTGAACAAAACTTTATTCTGGTCATATAGCAAAATAACATTGTGAGATGGAAAATAACCCATGTGGCTCATCTGTCTAGAATTTATATCTAGTAATATCTTATATGTACTTTTTCTCCAATATATTTTCTTTTTAATATTCAAGAGAATATAAAAATAACAATAAAACCCCCTCCATTATGTTTCCAGTGGCTCATAGGTTGGTTGACAGGACTATAAATGTAATAATGAGGAGGTTTGAGGGGCAGGTTAATGTTTTTTGCTAACACATGATGCTTTTAGCCTAAGGCATTGCTGGAGGCCAATACCACTTCACCTGGACCGAAATCACCACTGAACAGCCATTAAATCACTCAGACTTAAATGTAATATTACTGGGTCGAGAGAATATGACTGTCATCCAGATTTGAAATATCATTAGTCTATAGAATAGCAAGTAGGAATGCAGTCTGAAACCCTGAGAAATCTTTATTTACCTGTTACGAAGGGTTCTAAGTCCAATTCTTCCTCTCACCTATGTCATTCTACAGTGGTGTAACTTTCACAGATTTTTGTGTTGTTTCTTCTGATTTATGTTTGTACAAGCAAGACGCTTACAGAACGGAAGTCTGTAGGTGCTTTGGAATATACATATATATATGGTTTTCCACCTATCTATACAGGCCAGGGTTCTTCAGCCTTTATTATTACATATTAATCCTTATTATGCCATAATATTAACAGGCCAGGACTTATTACGCTATATGCACCACAGCATGGGCTGCAGCAGAACTGCCTAGGTCTCACAGTCTACCTGAGACAGACCCCTTGCACACATTTCCCCACCTTTCCCAAACATCTAAAATCCTTGAGGGACTGCATCAGCTGCTTACTTGAAAAAAAATGTTAGGGCAAGATTGACTTGATTAGGGAAAGATTGACTTGACGGTTAGTAAAAATGGATGACGAAAATCCAAACTTCCCAAGAGGAGTGTTGCTGGGTTTTAGTCTATAGAGCTTTGAAGGGAGTCAAAACTCTTCCAGATTTGACTGTGTGTGATTCACACTTTGAGAATTGCTTGTTTCACTGCTGGTAGTGGTATGCACCACCCCACGTCCCAGAATACGTTCAGTTTAAAGAGCAGCTCGCTCTCTCTGGAAACCACATTTGATTAGAACAACCCTGGGCCAGATCCAATATCTGCCTGGATCAAGGAACAGCGTGTCACATCGGTTTCAGCCCAGGACCGAGACATGTCACATCTCTTGCAGATTGGGCATGGAGAGTGGAATTCATTTTCCCATTTCCTCTGGAGTTCGGGGATGGAGAAGATGAAGCCAAGAGAGGGAAATTGCTCGGCTGTGCACAGAGGAAGCATTCTGCATCCCTCTGCTTTCTCTTGCTGCGAGGCACTGATCCTGGCTGAAACCCAGAACCCATTGGTACAGACCCAGCTCCCCTTCCCCCTTCTATTAGCACAAAATCACCAGTGGAGAGAGGCTTTTTCTGAGCAACTGTTAGGTGCACTCTTGGGCACTCCCATATGGAGCAGGTAAGACTGAAATCAGGGCCAGGGAAAAGAAGGCATGAGGAATCCAACAGTCTGCACATCCTCCGAATGGAGAGGAGAGGAGAGGAGAGGAGAGGAGAGGAGAGGAGAGGAGAGGAGAGGAGAGGAGAGGAGAGGAGAGGAGAGGAGAGGAGAGGAGAGGAGAGGAGAGGAGAGGAGAGGAGAGGAGAGGAGAGGAGAGGAGAGGAGAGGAGAGGAGAGGAGAGGAGAGGAGAGAGGAGAGAGGAGAAAAAAATTTGAAAAATAAAAAATAAAAAAAATTACTTTGTCTCTGCTAAGTAGTATCTACCATGACTATTATGGTCCCTACCTATCTTAAACCACAATTTTCCAGGATTTTAGCCTTAAAAATAATAAATGAGGAGTTACAAAGGTCTGAAACTGCAGCCTAGAGCCAAACATATGGTGAACTAATATGTGTGAAAACCTCCTTGTCTTCTTCTGCTAATGCCCCTCTTGTTTTACTAAGAAAATTCCTGCAGTGAAGCTGAGCTTCCTCTGACAGGACCCACTGGCTGTGAGGGTGGTAGGCAGCAACCAGATTTACTTGTCACTGTCGCCTGAGGGAGGGAGGACCACTGCCCATATGATGCTTTTGTCAGGCCCCAAACATTTGCTGGTTCTCAAGGAAGGGAAAATGCACCTTCTCCCTTGGTGATTTACACCTACTTCTTTCTAAGTAAGGTATAGATGTGGGGAAAAAAGAAGTTCCACTAGGTCTTTCTTATTCAAATGAAAAGGCCTTACTTATCCCTCTGTTTAGAAAGTGTTTAGCACTGGAGCGTACCTGACACCCAGCTATTTACATAAATCAAATCTATTCTTAGTAACCCCGGGATGAATCTGGGATAACTCCAATGAAGCCAGTGTTGTTTTTTCAATTTGAACCATGTAACTGAGAGTTGAATTTGGCACAAAGTATTAATTTCTCACCAAGGAGGGTACATTACAGGAGAAGGCATCAGATGTGCTATTCAGTAAAGAACACAATTACAGAGGACCCTTTAGTAATGCATTGTGTTACTGTAGATGGCACTCATTCCTTGCCTGTATGTATGATGCATGCTGTGACTGCATAGATTTTATTATGTAAATGCATCATGGCAAGCCCCTTCATACTTACAAGATCATGCAGATGATTTTCTCATTGCATGACATGCGCCACGAAGCAGCTATGCAGAAACCGCGCACCAGGACAAAAGAAATCAATGTATTTAAACCCTCACCCTGCAAGAGAATCACAAACAAGGCTCTCGAGAGCTATGCTCTTTAGACCTCTCCTCAAAGAGGACTAACTCTGTCTTGCTTTCTCCAGCCCTTTTCCTTCTCTAGGTCTTCCCACAAAACTCCTGACAACAATTTCTGAGGGTAGAGCACTGCTGGAATTACTCCTTATCGAACCAGCTGAGACCTGGCTGGCAAACAAAGACCAGTAACCATCATGTACGAAGACTCCTAACTGTGCATTTGTTTGATGCATCTGAAGTGTTTGCTTTTCTTTAGATTTAACACCACCCCGGGTCTAGTGCCCTTCGTCCAATGACTTAGAGCAGTAAGAGAAGGCAGATGATGTAGCCAGGGTGCTGAGATGGGACTTGCCAGATTGGCATTAGTCACTCCCTGCAAACACAAAACTCCTGAGTACCTTTGGACAAGGGGAAGGGTAGGCAGTGAAATAACCCAGACGGCCCAATTTTAGGTATTTACTTTGACCGCACAGCTCAGGTCTGTGGACAGAGGTAGGCATCTGAGAAAGGCAGATCATGGCAGGAACCTAACTAAGGCTTTGAACTGGTCCCAGCAGAACCCCCTCTCTCCATCCATTGCAGAGGGAGCAAAGAGAGGGTAAGTTCAGGCAGGTATCTAAAGCTGGGAGGCTTGTATGTTCTTTATTTTCAGTCTGTATCTTCGAACCTCCCTCTAAAATGGGGAGAAGGCTTCCCCTTATCTGACTAGCTTACTTAGAGCATGAGTGTTTTGAAATGGTAATCAGGTTGTCCTGGATGTGTGTACAACATCCAGTACAATCAGTCACATACAGCAGGTGCCTTGACCCACAACCACCAAACGAGCAAAGTGCAAGGTTACTATGGGGCTCTTTCCACTATGAGGGATCAAGAATCACGAGGGGCTTTGCCCAAGCCCTGACTTTAGGATTTGGTCCTCTATGGCTAGGTGCAGACATGCACACACTTGCACACATCTTGTTACATGAAATATTATATGGAATGGCTTATTGCAGGATGCAATACAGTAATGGGGAAAAGGAAGACAGAGTTAAGTGTAACGTGTTTACTAGTAGACACGACTGAGAATACTGACTGTTCTTCACATCTACCAGGCACATTTATCACCCCGTGATATAGAAGGGGAGATGACTGGGAGGTGGGGACATGCCAGTTAACCTCAGGCACTTGTCCAAGCACAACGAAAGATCGGAGGTATGCGCGAGGGTTGAAATTCCATTACAGGTTTTAAATAATTAAACACTACATGTTTGGAAGCTCATTCCTTCCTATTACTTTTTAAATAATTAATTTGTATTTACATCTATTGAACTTCATGGAGCTATACCCATAACAAATTTGAGTCGAGTTGCAGAAGAGAGATTTTTCCTGTCTGACAGCATTACAAATGTTTTTTGTTGTATACAGTAACTTCAGCTATTAGGGATCAGTCAAAAACCAAATCCAAGATAGATGCTGTACATCACAGGCACATGTGTAAGGGGTTTTCTATCAAGTTATTCACAAGTGATCAAAACACTAAGAGAAACTGTAAATCCCCAGAGGAAAAAAATGTGCTTCTAACATCTTAGAATAGTAAAAAGTGATTCAAGTTGGAAGAGTAAACCAAAAAGCTGCATGCATTGTTCCTATTGAACATATTCATTATGTTCAAGCTAGTGCTGTCAGTTCCATGTAACCTGTAGTACAGTTTGAGTAAAAGATCCCACAGATTCCTGCAATCAGAAACACTAATCTCAAAGCCTAGAATAACAGATATAACAGAGTAACCAAATCTAGAATAGAAAAAAAAAAAAAAATCAAATCTTTATCTAGAGTACTTCTCTTCCTACAACATATTATTTCCCTCTATTTGCTTTTGGTTCAAGCTGAACAAGCCATTAAATACCCAGCAGGTTTCACCTAACTGGAACTACACGTGATGCACCAAAGCTAACAACCAACACTGTTCAAACCTGCAAAACAATAAAGCACTGAAACGGGCTCTTGAAACCGTAGCTCTGCCCTGGGAAATGAATTTGTAGCAATGGCATCAGGATTACATGTTTATTGTACATGTGATTTCCAGCTCAAGTTAGCTTTTATTTACAAGTAAGCAGATATATATGCATTCACTTACGCAATTCTAGCTGGAATTCCTACAAATTCAGTCTGAAAGTCCAACTAATTTATTTCCTTTTCAAACGGCATTACTACTAATAGAAATGCTGCTGGCCAAACAGTTCCTTCAATTATAATAAGTGGAGCAAAGCTGCCTTCAAACTGAGATCTCGGTTACACCTGCACAGTTATTCTGGAAGTTAATTAGATTGCACAGGGGTAAATATGGACTTAATGTGCTCTTCAGAGGCCTCATAATGGCAGACGAGGTATTAGGGAATGAAGAAAGAAACCAACTTGACTTTCAAATCCCAGGCTGGCTTTGCAAGGAAAGGAGCAAAACCATCTGTATCTGTAGGTGAAGCGGTTGTACATTAGAGATCACAGAAAGCCAGTGTCACCTTGCAGAGGAAAGGTTCGCTTAAAAAATGTCTTGCAACGTTCTTATTTTGTAATTGTTATTAAAAAACAACAACAACAACAAAAAAAAAAAAAACCAAAAAAAAAAAAACCCAAAACAAACAAACAAAAAAAAACAAACAACAAGGACACCTAAATCAAGGCAGGCATTCGATCCAATAATGACAACTCTCCTGTTTGCTCCTTTGACCCATGCAGCTCTAATTCAGAGTCCTGAGGACCGAAGCTGCATATTTCTGAACAGCAGAAGACAAACAGGGCTGCAGAAGAAGGGACCACGAGGTCAGGTTTCAGTGAAAGCCAGGCTTGCATGCCAGGCACGGAGATCAAGGACCGACTAACTCAAAGCCCAGGAAGAATCAGCGCTTCAGATGTCAGCTGTTTCAAGGATTACAGGCCCTCCTGTTCCTGGTGTCAAGGTAATAATCAGAGCAGCGGTCGTGCGCGGCTCCTCGCAGTGACAGCTAAACGTGCAGCCCTTGATTTGGATTCAGTTTGGGGGATTTTGTTTCCTTTTTAGACAAAGCCAACAGCGCCAAGTATTCATATTTCAAGGCTATTTTAACAATCAAAAACCCATGTTACTTAATAAAAAGACGAGCAAGATTCAAAGCAGGAAATTATATGGGAGCTTCACAGACAGTAGGTGGAGAGGCAGGATTCTGTGACTTTTTATCAGAGGTATTAGTTTAGAGATCGGTGCTAACGACAGCTTCTTAAAAACGTTGTGTGTGTGTCCCCAGCATTCGTGTTTTCACATAAATCCCGATTTTGGCATATTACTTTATTGTGGAGACATGTTCTGTGTACTGGATGGCTTATGCAAATTAACCAAATGTCCTATTGCCTGGGATAATGAGCTGCTTGCATGGTGAGCAGTGCACAGTATTCAAAGAAGGACTCTTTACAGGTTGAGAGAGCGGCAGAACATTATACATGTGCCCAGGCTGCAGAACAAGGCAGGATGCTCCGCCGGCGTTGTGCTCCTTGACCCGAACTGCAAGGCTGACTGACTAGAAATTAAAACTGCAATGCTAGGAGATACCTAAAAATTGAAAACCCCAGTAATTATCTAGCAGGCAGACAACGTGCCCTTAGCTACTGAAGCCCAAGCCCGCAGATATTCTTAGCTGACTTGGCCAACACATTTAAACTGGTTGCAGGCTGGCTTTTCTTCCCTGTATAATTTGGATTTTCACTGAAGGTCTTTTGACATATGTTATGTACGTGAATGATATTGTATGCAGTGCTTTCTCTTGGAGATGTGTATCTGCCTACCAAAAGTCATACCTCCCTTGCATTCCTTACCTGAGATGGAGAGAATGCTTCAAAACTACACTCCCAGTTGTATTTTAAAAGCAAATGTTTTATGTCAGTTGCTGCTTTCTTGTGAAGTATAGATTTAAGAGCAAGCTTTACATGCAAAGGGCTGGTTCTCTGCTCCCGACTCAGGTGGTGCTGTCTGAGGCATGTGAGGTAAACGCTAATAAATCATATGGAAAATCAAAAATACACCACTTGCGTTTGGTATGTGCTTAATTCCACCTTTAATAATTACATCTATATTGAATTTGTGTGTGAGCACCTTCATTTGCAACATCACAATAATTAAATGGCATTAGTGCTCAGAAGCAGGTATATGAGAGAGAAAGCGCTACTAGCATTACCTGGCAACAATGACAGCCCTAAGGATGCCTTTACCTTGCTTTTTATTTATTTCGTTATTGTCACAGAACTGAAGTGGGGAGGGTGAGGGAAAGAAGATGGACGACGGGGATGAAACCCAGGGATGGGTTTTACAAACGGCGCGATTGCCTTGCGTCCCTCACTCTCATTCTGGTACTTCCAAGGCCCTACATTTTCTGCGAGTGACCCCGCGAAGCAAGCTCTCAAAGGAAGTAATTTTGTCTCGTTGTCCCGCAGCAAGCCCTGTGTACTCCTGGGCAGCCTGCCTTGGGAACCTGCTGTTCACGGATAGCACAGGAAGCTCCTCAAAGCACACAAGACTGCTAGGCAAACGGTAATAAAGCTCGCGCTCGAGCTTTAAAAATAATTAAAATATTAAAAATAATTTTATAATTAGGGTATGGCGAGTGGCTGGGCCAGCTCCTTGGAGCACAAGCTTTGCACTGACCACGGCTACTCTGATTCAGTGGCATGTTATCCCAGCTGACAATCATGCAGAGAAAAGGGAGGAAGTAAAGGCAAAGCAAGCAAAAGGAATTCATTGTCTCAATTCCACACGAGCTTCAGGAGTGCAATTATGCCCATTTCATGAATGGCAAGCAGAGACAAAGAGAGATAAAGTGACTTGGCCAGGGTCATGGGGAATATCTGTAATAGAGCTGAGGAATGAACAGATGCCTCATTAAGGACTAGTCTAATACCAGGCATCGAGGCAACCTTCCTTGCAAGAAACTCAGGGCTTGCATTCCGAGTCACCAGCCACCCAGTTTGGTCATACTGAGAAATCAGGCTGTGAGCAGCAGCAGGTAACTGACATGGTTTTAGATGGTAAAAATCACATTTAGTAACATCTGAGCCTTACAACATGTGGGGAAGGGGACTTTCTACGGCTAAGAACACCGAGAAGCCAAAGAGTATGGGAACTGTGAAAACAAGTGGGGGCATAAAAAATAAGTGATGTAATTTATCATGGACCTGGGGAAAATGATGGCTAAACTGAAAGAAAGGAAGAAGATAGATATTCAGAAGGGAAAGAGAGACCTAAGGAAAAAGTTGCAAGGAGAAGAAAAGAAAAACAAAGGACAAAAATAATTTAAAATGGAAGAATAGCAGATATACTTAGGTAAAAACAGCTCAGCTGGAGTGCCACAGGGACGATCCCTGCCTCACTGTTGAGGCAGCTTTTGACAAACACACCCCAGCTTGCGTGAATCTGGGGCGGAGGAGCGCGTTTGTGCTGGGGGACAGCCTCAAGAGGAGCGGCCCGAGGAGACGGGCTCCCATCGCAGGGGCACCGGCGTGGGTGAGGAGCAGCAGCCCAGCCCCGCGTCTGCAGCGAGCGTAACGGCAGCAGCAGCTGTTTCAATAATGTTTTAAACCTTCCTGCCCTCCTTTTCAGAGCTCCAACGTGTAGATTCAAATCCCTGGACATTCACAAGCAATTATTTTCTAATGATGCTAGAAGCAAAGCTTCCAGTCCTACAGCTTCAAAGAACCCTGCCCAGCCATGCTCTGCTGTTGACCTTTTCAAGACCTAAATATATATGAGATCCCTAAATAAGATAATTGGCCAAGTACAATGCTGGTGTAAGCCGGAGGCCTTTTACCAGAAGTGACACAGGCCCCCTCTAAGCAGGAGAGGAGCTGCGGGAACTCCAGCCTTGCTGGTTTGCCCCCTGCATTTAAAAGCTTCTCTGATGCTTGCTCCTCTCCTGATTTTGTGTGATTTTATTCATGTGCATCCCAGTGTTAGGTTTCACAGTGGATGTGCTTAGCTGTACAAACTGTGCCACGTGAGCTTACCTGAATGGCAACGTTGTGCAGGAGATGGTGCTTCTGCAAGGGCAGCCCCGAATTCTTATTTCCCACTGTTGCACGAGAACAGCCTATCATGCTGTATATGATACAAATGTTTTGTGGCCTTGCAGATAAGCTAGAGAGACAGCCAATCTATCGTCATGACTCCCCATCACCACCACGGTGAAGGGATAAGGAGCGAAAGCTGATGGCTTCTGAACAACAAACAAACAAGCACAGAGACGTTGTTTGCTCATTTCAATGTGCAAAGCTGACTTGTTTAAATATGAATGTGTTGCTTATAGCCAAATTTTAGTGACAGCAGCCCCACAGCATCTATCACTGTTTGCACTTTTGCTAAAAATAGTTGCATTGTCTCCGGATTTTTTCGGATGCCCCATCTGCAGGTAGTTTTCGCTCCTTCTATTCCATCTCTAGCCCTTACTATTTCCTCCACCCTCCAGGGTATATCATGATTAGGAAGATACTAACTACGCAAGGTTTGTGTGGTGTCACAAACACCTGAAAGCACTTTCCTGTCCTCACCAAAAGTCTGTGCCCTTTCCTCTCTCTTCTCTCACTTGCTCTCTTTCTCTATCATGCTTACAGGCAGGGGTGCCGAGCACGGCTTCAAAATGCCCCCAATACCTTCAGTGAAGAGTGAGGTTGTCTAAAAGTAAGCACAAACTGTCAAGATTGCAGGTGGTTTCTCTCAGACCAGATCACGGTACTCACTGCTTCTCCACTTAGAGAAAAGTGAGCAATTTTCTCTTCCCGCTCCACCCCCTGCCCTCCAGCCTACATCGCATTATAGATATGCTTTAGAATTGAAGCACCGGCTGGAGGAACTAATAGATCTTTTCTATTTCTAGGTTTTCACTGTATGTATGTTCAGATGAAGCATCTGTCTCAAATTCAGGGTGACCTGCCTTGAGTTAGGCTCCTCCCAGAGCTCACCCAGGCGCTGTATTTATAGCTACGAAAAGGAGCAAATCCCACCCAGGAAACAAGCAGCAGTGAGAAAACACACAGTGTGAAACCTAAACACTTCTGGTTCCCTCCGAGTGCTGCAACCCAGGCACTCTTGAAATCCCTCTTCCAAGACACAGCTACGTGGAGTTCCTGGAGGATCACTAAGGTCCAAGCTGTTTTGGATTTGCCCTCTTTGAAGTTTTTGAACCCTGAGAGCACTGGGAGGCCCCCATGCCCACAGCAGCTTGTACCCCCAGCACGAGTACCCGCATTCATCCAGCTGGATGCTGGTGCAGGGCCAGGGCTTGGCACACCAGGGATGCAGGACCTCCACGACACTCCTGCTGTAGTGGTGCATCGCTGTATCGCTGTGCTACCGCTCTTCCACTTAAAAAAAAAGGCGCTCTAACAATAAAAGGCAGATTCCCCAGGCCACGCAGGATTTTGGTAGCTCAGCACTTGGGAACCCACAGCCAGCTATCAGAGCCCACGAGCTGCGGAGCCCATCAGCCCGCCAACAGTCAAAAAGGCATTTCACCTTCTGCACACAAGCTACCTGCACTAGTCGGCAATCCTCAACGTTTTACAGCAGAGCTGTTTTCTCCGCTGTGTTAATCAGATTTGCTTTCAGCAGGTTTTTCTAACAGCACAGGGAGGGGTGGAAACTGGGCCAAACTCATCTGCAGGATGGCCCCTCCCAGCTCTCACACTGACTCAGCTGAGCTGGAGGCAAGCAGTGGTGGGATTATAGGAAGGTCGATGGAGCCAAGCATGGCCTGCTCTCCAAGTCTGTGAGAGCTCACATAAACAGGCTGCTGTGGTCTGCTCAGCACAGAGATGGGCACAGAGGGACGGCAGCTCGGGGGCACCAAAGGGGCACATCTCAGCAGGGTGGCACTGGGGGGGAAAAGCCACCATTTCTGTCACTGCAGCAGCGTGGTGACTTAGGGCAGCCGAGACTTCAGCGAGGTCCCCAAGGAAGAATTTTGATAACCTATGCAGACAAGTATCTCCATTTATGTGGGGAGTATGTCAGCAACCAGGCCCTCTGGTTATTTCCTTTCACCAACCGCAGCGATGCCGAGATAATCTCATTTGAATTTTGGACAGCTTGCACTCATGCGGGCCTCGGCCAGGCGCCGTCACTGGGGAGACTTTCAGCCCTACTTTGTGCCGGAGGAAAAAAAGGGACCTAAAGCTGGACTGCTGAACCGTGCAAGCACATCAGCCATAACCCCTCACTAAATGAACGTGGCGTGGTGAATAAGAAGGATGACAGCACAGAGCCCCGCGTCAATGCACGGGGCACAGGCGCTGGGGAGAACAGCACTGGCTCAGCGCAGCCCCCCGCAATCTCTCGGAAAAGAAGAAAGGGGATACGGGTAAGATAAGACCAAACACGTTTTCCAGGCTCTGCGCAGCCCCTGTGCCTGTCTGGGTGTGCATGCCGTGGCCGTGGCCGCCGTTCCCCCCCCCGGGCACGTGCCCTGGCAGGGCCCGGCGCGCTGGGGGAGCCTGCACCCCCCCGCTCCCGGCTCCGCGCCTTCCTCGTGGCACGCCGCGCTGCCGGCTTGCAGAAGAGGCCGGATCCTGGAGGAGCTGTCGGTTTACGTGAGATACGGTCCCAGAGATTTATGAATACAAAGTGCAAAATAACTCGTAAGGCGAAGCATTTGCCGTTCCTCTCTACTGAGTCAATCTCTTAGCTCTTTCATGTTTTCGTTTCCAGCATCCTTCAGCCCTTATGACTTGGTGCCGGGCCAGCTGTAACGCGATACACCAGCCGAATGTCCTAGCGCTATCTTCCGGCGTTACATAAACCTATGTTTGGGACAGATTCTCATCCACTTGGAGACTCCTTTGCACTGCTCTGGCAGCAGAAAGGGACCACAGGGGTACATTACATGCACACCACCTTTTGAGACTTCTTTCCATTGCCAAAGCGATGTAAAGGCATCCCTGGCTCGCGCCAGAATCTGGCCCTTCGCTTAATGTGTTTAACAAACGAAGCTGCTGTTTGAATCCCAAAGACAGAGAGAGGGTCAGTAACCGAGTGAGCACCAAGCGCTTCTTCCCTTGGCAGTCAAGAATCCACGTTGTTAGAAAGTGGAAATGTATTGGGTGTTTTAGCTTCCTAACCACAAAAAAAAATCTCATAGAAAGTGACCGTTTCCCGTCTTGACTAAGGAGACATTAATTTCAGTGGCATGTGAAGAAATGTTCATTCAGGACTGGCCACAGGTGGTCAATTATTCCTCTGCCTGTCTAAAAGAAGCATGTTTATTCCTCATAATAAAAAGTATTAGTACAATACAGACTTTATTGCTCAATTAGGAAAGTGACATGCAAAGAGTTACAGCCTCTTGCGGAGAATACAGCTAGAAACAAATTTTTGCAGCTAGAAACGAATTTTTGCAGCTGAATGAAATACCATCCTCCTCCCCATCAGACACACCAAAACTACACAACTTAAAAGCCAACCGACAGGTGTTTTAGGACCAATATTTAACTAGCCTGTACGACTGAATATTGTATTGCATATTAAGGCTCTAGACTATAATTATGTTCCTTTCTCTGTTTAAAACATTTTTAATTGATCATTCAGGCACTGATCAGAAAAAAAAAAAAAAAAAAAAAGCACAGAATTTAATTTTGGTCCTCAGCATAAACCAAGGTATGCATTGAGCAGAATTTGAGAATATTGTACACATGCACACTTTGATCACTTTGTGGGATCCACACTCACTGCTCTGATTGCTTCAGTTACTGTGCATGGACTGGGCAGACAAATTGTTTTTAAATACCTAAAAGTCAACCTCAGAACCTGTTTTCTCCTACTGTGTCAGATAATAATTCATAATAAATGAACTCCTCTGCAAATACCAGGAGTGCTGTTGTTAGCTATCTGGACTGTAACAAAACATTAAATAATAGATAATTTTATGCACTTATAACATTTTAATCTCAATCAATTTGAAATTGCATGTGAAGGCAATTAAATAACAGCATCCCCATTTAAAAGCAGGAGACCCGACATTTTGACAGAAAGTTAGCAGATACCTAACTTCAAGCATACAAGCAGTCCCTCTCCTTGAATTGAATGGGTCTACGTGCAAGCTTGAAGACACATGCAGAAATATGCAGTTCAGCTGATGACTGTAGCTATCGAAAACATAGGTGTCATATGGAAAGTATTTATCTAGTTAATGAACAGAAATAGGCACATCTAAAGGTGGTCTAACCAATCCTAAATCGTCACTTAATTATTTTGAGTAAATTACACTCTAGATGTGCTTGCCTTCCTCTGTTAACTATCTAGGGGACCTAGAAAGAGTCCAGCCCAGATGTCAAATTCTGAGATGCTACAGGCAAGGCATATGAACCAAACTGTGTCCTAAACCAAAGGGTGCTGTGGAACTGGGAAGAAACATGGCACAGGTGAAAACCAGAGTGAAATGTGGACCCAGCCAAAGCTCAGACAGAAACATCCATTCCCTGACTGTGAGTGCAACTGGGAGCAACTTTTGACCACCTGAATCCCACGGGAGTGTTATCCCGAGGGCTATCAAACATGAGGAGGCATGCACGGTCCTTAAAATGAGAAGTAACCTCCAGCATGATGAAGGCTTCACTGGAGTTGTTAGTGCTAGTTTGGTACAAGGCATACAGCACAGAAATAACTCAGATTACTATGAGAAAAATGGACCCTGCTTGGAAAGAACAGCTGTGCTCAAGATATTGCGGCGTGTTGATCTGCACGTACACCCACCTGAAAGACCCCAGTCTGCAAATGAAAGCATGAACAAGAAAACTTCATACAGGGAAACAGACACTTTCTCCCGGAGAGAGAGGCAACAGCACATCAAAATCACACTGTGCAAGACAACGTTTATAAAAACGTTGACAGATATCATCCCCCGTTTGACTTATGGAGCCATCAAAACCTCACTTCCACAGAGCATTTTTGGACCCTTTAGTTGACTAAATCACCAATTTAGAATCTGTCAGACTTCATTATGCAGATTAAGAGTCTCTGCTTGGTTTCATTTGTTATGCATTAATAAAAGAGCACTGGTGACTGTATCCTCCTGCAAAACCAAAGCCTTTCTGCCATTACATAGTAAATTTTGTTCTTTCTAGTGTTCGAAAAAAACCTCAACACAACATCAACATGGCTTAGTTGCTACGCAAAGAGTTAGAGCCACTGCATAGGGATCAGTTCCAGAGTTTGGTTTGATCCGAACCAAGCCAGGCAAATTACACCTGGATGTGATCATATGAGGTTTTCCTGTTTGCCTGTTTCCCTTGTCCACAGGTGAGGTGAGTGCTCAGGCCAGACTGGCTGCGAGATCCCCGCAACCCAGTGCGATCCCAGTGCACGTTTACTGCCTTCCAGCTTGATGTCTGGTGCAGTTAAAATACTCACTACCAACAAGCAGATTTATTATGAATGCTGGTAGGGATCTTTTTTTCTCTCTCATTGACTAGATGTGACTCAAAAAGTTAATGGTAATTGCTCTCATCTTCATTTAGCAATGAGAGAGAGAGAGAGAGAGAGAAATGGGAGCAATTTGCAGATCTGAGAACAGGTCATTACAGGTGTGTTATATTAGTGTATTCATGAGCCCCCTGGGACAGCCATGCTGCGATATCCAATAACTTTCTTAATGTGTAATTACACACCATTGGACTATAATTGATTAATTGAAAAGAGAATGTAGGCAGATGCTAGGCCAAGGCTGCTGCTGCTCATTAAATGAATATGTCCTTGCTTCTTTTTAATAAGTTAAGTGAACTACTCAGAAGCAATTAAGTGAGAACTGAAATTCATTAGATTTTAAGTAATTATTGGTATTAACTTCTATAATAAAATGTAGGATTTATATTTTGGGTTTTTTTTTCCCATCCCGAAAGCAATATAACACACGTCACTGCTGAGATGTAAAAAAGGTGTCTGCTACAGACAGCAGAGAGCAGTGAGATACGCGCTCCTTGCAGACAGATCTGCTTCAGCGTGCCTTCGGATAACTGTGCGGTGTTAATCTGCCGTCTTGGGACATCATTCCCGGAAGCCCTGCACAGTCTTAGGGATTCCCAAAGAGAAGGGGCCAGACGCTCACTATCCCAGAGCACCCCAAGCCTCCCTGCAGTCCAGCTGACCAACGGCCACGCTCTTCTCAGCCCTCCTTCCCACGGGCTGGACCTTAACTCTGAGAAACAAAAAAAGTATGGGTTCCTGATTTTCAAAATCCCACTCTCTCACCGCTGTATGTTGGCTCTTAAAGGGGTCAAAGTCTTCAAACGCTTTTCCTTTTTAATGGGGAGGGCAATGCATGCAGCGAGACGAGGCATAAGCCAACTGCACCATTACAGAAAGTCACCCTGGTCTATGCAGGCATCTTTTCAGAGCTGACGAAACCCGTTCTTGTGAACACCCTGCAGGAGTGAGAGTCGGGACCAGAACTGCAAAGGGGCCTGAGCACCAGGGGACTAAAGCCAGTTTTACGGCCCGACCGTGTGCGGCAGGTACGGCCGCAGCGAGACGCGGTGAGGGGGGACGGCTGCTCCCCGGGAGCTGCCGGGGTGCCCCGTGGGCCCTTCGCCGTCATCTGCATCTCCTGCGCGGACCCCGAGAAGAAAATATTTATAGCTCTGAGCGATGGCTTCGGAAATTTTATTTCCAATTTACGTGGAAGGAAATCCGATGAATTTTATTTCACCACATTTCACTTCCTTTGGAACAAGGCATATCTTTATTCTTTAATGTTCTATAAAAACTGTCTGAATTTTATTTAAATTGGTTATGAATGCCAGTTTCATAAAGCAAAGCCACAATTCACAACTGGTTTTCTTTCCAAGGGATACAAACCTGCTTTTTTTTTTCCAGTTTTATAGAGGTTTGGGTGGGGGGGTGGCCGACATTTTCAAGTTTTTTTACTTTAAAATTTACTGCAATATTTATTAAGAAGTAGCCTGCCCAAAAACGTATTTTCACCTAACAGTTCCTTAACTTTTTACTTGCTTAAATTCCCAGTCAATAAAAAGATTAGTATTTTTTTTTAAATCGTTTTCGAAAAAGCAATTTTTCAATGACAATGTGTTTAATATGGAAATTATAACTTCAGTAAACGCATCAAATGAGGAAAGCAAAGAGTAAAAATAGAGTAATACAACAGAGTATAGCAGTGAGGAGAAATTAAGGTTGGAGAAATTATTCAGAGGTCACCAGTAATTGCACATTTATTAATAAAAATTTTAATGTTTGTTGTGGGAAGGATGATGACAGAATTGGAGTTGCAATGGGATCTTAATTATTTTCCCTTTTAACAAATGCCTAACAAATGCCTTTTACTTCTCTTCTGAAGTAATAATAACAACGGTGATGTTAAAAATTAGAAAACATGCCTCCTTCTGAGGAAAGGCAGGCTTGTGCTCACCAAGTGTCGAGTGTCACGTCCTAAAATAATGCTCCTGTACTGGTATGAAGGAAAATGCTAAACTAGAGACACTGGGGCGAAGTTGCTTGCTATTTCTAGCGTACTCGAGGCGAGTGCTGCAGGAAAGGGGATATGACTCGCTCTTGGCTCTGGGAGGCCAAACACCCAACCGTCGGTAGCCGTGGTCTTTCCCAAATCTGCCCTGTTCCCATTGCTCACCTTCCTGTGCCACCCGCCCCTCTCGCTGTCACACCTTTTATTCCATCTCTTTAGCTCCCTGAATCGTCTTCCTTAATTCGGGTCGCGGGACTGAAAAGGGAGGGATAATGTAGAGCTACTGGGGGTACCAGCCTGCTTGTGCGGGAAGCCGCAGCCCCGGCCATGAGGGACCTTCCTTCCTTTCATCCCCGTCGCCCTCCCTTCCTTTTCCTCGCTTCCCCATGCTCCTGGGGATTTTCTATCTTGTGTTTTACGTGTAAGAGGGAACTGGCGGAGACTTACCCTCCTTGCTGCTCTCGAGGGTTAATGGCACTCCCCCACTCACCGCTGCGGGAGGAGTGGGGAGTCCCTTGGCCTCCTTAATGCTGTAGGCCATGGTCACTTGCTAACCCCAAGGAGTGAGGTTTGGGTTTTATTTCCAGCAGAGCTGCTAGCTCAGACTTGCTGTGACAGGGTTGCATTTTCTATAAGTTCCTACAGCTGGTCTCTGATTGCAGCCTTCAGCTTAAATATTATGAATAAAGATCATGTTTTCTACACTTCAAAGTAGCTGTTAGCTGGCCTACAGCAATTTTTGGTCAGAGAGGGGGAAGACAACTCAAACCAGTTGTTTGTCTTTTCCTGTCTACAGAATACAGGGTGTCATTCAGAGCCCACTTAAAGTTAACGGGAGAGATCCTATTGATTTCACCGGGCTTTGGATCAGAGGTTGTGGAGTCTTAAACATGGAGTGAGTCAAGCAAAAAAAAAAAAAAGTGTATTTCTTTCGCAGGATGGTGGCACAGGATGGGGGGAGAGGAACAGAAGGCACGAAAGACCAAGAAATCTCTCAAGATCCCCGAGAAGGTCTACTGTGGCCTCAGGAACAGGACCCAAACCTCCCGGGTCCAGCCCATGCTGCCGTAATGTGAGCGACGCCCTTCACTTCTACGGGCTAGAAAACCATATAATTAAAAAGCAGGGCAAGAAGGACACAGCCCGTGCGCCGGGCAAGACAGTGGGCGCGTTTGTTCTAAAACAGTAAATAGATCTGTGTAGACAGGCACGGAGCCTATCACTTCCCGGGGACAGCGTATCACGGGGCGGCTGGCAGCCTGCAGCTCGGTATTTGGTCCCGCATTATCCCGGCGAGATGCCTATCGGGACGCAGCTGCCGAGGCAGCCAGCGCCCCGTGGGTGCCTACCTGCGCAGGCAGGCAGCGGGCAGGGAGGGTCAGCCAGGGCCGGGGTGTCGGGTCCCCCCCCGTGGAGGGACGCAAATCTGCCGGCGGGGCTGCGCGCTGCCTTTTTTCAGTGCGTTCACCCAGCGCCCGTGGACGTCAACAGTCTTCAGGAGCGTGGGTAAAAGGTGAACACCACGTAGCCCTTCGTTCAGCCTGGCAGCAATTAAGGACCAGAAAAAAACTGTACAATAATTTTGCCTGGTTTGTTGCCCTTGCTTGAAAAGGAACAGAATGCAAGGGTTTTTTTGGTGGTGTGTTGTGGAGGTTCTTTTTAAAATATTCTGCTCTAACTCACGAACAATTTAGTTTTTGAAAATGAAACGTTACAGGCGATTAGGCTACAATATGACCTAAGCCTCACTGTTATTTCAGTCACAAGAAAGGTTGGATTTCATGTGGCCAAGATTACTGAGGTTTTAAGAACATCAGTATCAATTCACTGCTACAATTGCTTTTCTCAATATTTTTGTTGCAGAGCCATAACTGCCGTTCTGACAGCTCTCTGTGCCTGATCCAAAGCCCCTGAAACCAACAGCGGGCTCTCCGTTGGCTGTTACGGGTTTTGCACGGCCATTTGCTCGAATCACTGCCTACGCCATGGTGCAGCTGATGGAGCAGCACTAGTTGTGGTGGCAAACTGAGCAAGAAACTGATGAAATCCACTGGTAAACCACCAAAAAATAGCACCAGCCATGAGACACAGCAAATGTTGAGTGATGCTGAAACAGCAGTAGGCTCTGCCGCGGAGGTTTAAACTCTCGGCAGGTTTGGTAGCAGTAGCTCTACAACCTGGAGCTCCACAGGGCTTCACAGGTCTCGTCCCCCTCTCCCCTCCCGCTTCTCCAGGGTGGCAAAATCACCTCCTGACTGCAAGGTTGGTATCTTAAAGGCTAGATGTGGCCCTGCATCCCTCAGAACTGCTGGGCAGCAGTCCCGCTCCAGCTTTCCGGCTGAAAGCTCTGCACATCCCAAAGCCTGAGCCAGGATGAAGGCAGAGCTCCCCCTCTTCCTCTGCCAGTTTGCACCAAACAGGGTGAAGGAAGAGTCAGGGAGAGCTGCAAGGGGAAGAAGTCTTTGTTTTCTCTCTCCTCTCTGCTAAGAATAAGGAGACAAAAAGGATGGAAAGGCAAGAGAAGGGATGAACAAAGCTATCTCCCCCTAATTCAGTCCTCCTTTGAAGGCACTGTGATTATAAATGGACTGAGAGGTATTTTCTTTTAATGCTGAAGCACTAACAGGGAGCGGTTTTGCATGACACTAGGGCAGAGGAAACAGGTCAGGTACCTTAAAAAAAAAAAAAAAGAATTCAAACCTCACTTTCTGAAACCAAATGGCCTCCAAAGGACACCAATATGCATATTCACATTTAACCTGATGACAACTACAAAACCCACTGGCCTCATCTGATCACAAATATTCTCAGTGCTTTTTAAAAACGTGTGCCATGCTTCCTGACCCTGCCTCTAGTACTGGAACAGCAGAGCAAAGCAACATGACTTCAAGCAAAGCATCAGCTGTAGCTCTGGCTCCTCTCAGCCTGGCCATAGCCTCCCCAAAGGCCTTTTGCTCATAGAAGAATGTTTTGCATTTCATATTTCAGCTGTAGATGTGTTTTCAGAGCTTTTTCTGCCTCTTTTTGTTAGTGATTAAAGATAACTGGCCATAGTTAAGTTTGCATTCAATCCAGTAACAGGAATGGTTTTTATTTTGTGCCTTCTATGTAACAGCTTCCAAGCATCAGGACTACCTTATAATTCACTGCATACTGGACTCACAAATTTATCTTCCCAGAGCAGATTTCAAAGAGAAAAAGATCATGATTTTACTGCCGGAAAACCGTGGCTCACAGCTGAGTGTGGGACTGGAAATGAATTTTTTTTTTCAGGGTGTTTATGTTTTGTTTGGTTATTTGTTTGCTTAACATGTAATCCCATAGCAGTGGGTGGTACTCAGATCATCTCCATAAACAAATGATCTGGAAAGTAACCTGGTGTTTTATTTCCTTAACCCATCATACCCTCCTTTGCTCATACAGCAGCATGTCAATGTGAAACCTTGACTCAATATTCTGGGTAACTGGGGCGGGGGGGGGGGAAGGACAAACTGTTGGTTTTTCTTTCCCACTTTTGTTAAAAGGCATCCAAGCATGGCTCTTCCTACCCTGACTAACCTGGGTGGGTGCCAGATGGATTTTTCCTTTCTCTAGGCAATGGCTCAGGAATTTCAGTCGGCTAGATCTGGGGCTGTGGGCTTTTCACTGGCCTTTTTACTCCAGGCTACCCTTTCTCCACAGTTAATCCCATCTCTCTCCCCACGTCCACTACTAGCTGGACTGTACTGCTCCTTGACAATCAGTTTCCAGAGGACTAAATTATGCCTTTTCCTTCTGAAAACAAAGAGATGTGCCTGAAAGGAAAGCTTCCAGCCACTCGTGGAATAAGAAATTAAAATCCTGAGGCAGTGCCTATGGGAGAAGAGTGGATGGCTGGTCAAGACAGCAAGCTAGCCTGACTGTTTAAAAATAAATTTACGTAGTTCCCCGTATCATGGGTAGATAAACTTAGGAAAAAATGATTCTCAAAAATACTGAAAAGGAAAATTTGATGTCCTCATTGACTAGAGCATCGCAACCGCTTTGTTTTCTGTGCTCTACAACAAACGGCATGACACAGTGTATCTGGATTCAGCGCAGGAAATGAATACCCTAACCTAATCCCGTAACTGCACAATGGCTTTCTCTACCAAGTCAAAGCTTTAACTGTCGCTGCTTTTCTTAATGCGCAGAACTACTACTGTAAGGACTTCAGGGTTTTCTTCTGACTCAGTTATACCTCTTTTTTTCCTGCTGTTTCCTATCAAGCACTCTCTCAAAAAAACAAAACAAAACAAAACCCACACAGCTGAGACGTACCTCACTACTCAAATCATCTCCTCTTCTGAGGAGTAAGCAACGAAGAAAGCATACAATTTGTCATACTCTGTGTTACTATGCTTTCAAACCTCTCCAAGTGCCGAGGAGTTAAAGCTTGCCACGCGTGCCTGGGACCTGGGATGTTAAGATTCAGCCGGCGCAGCGTGGCTGGCTCTTGCGGGAGAGCCCGGGCACGCAGGCACCCCGGATCCCGCCGGGCAGCACCCTCCCTCCCGGCACCAGCAATGCCCAAACACGGGAGCCCCTGCTCGCCGGAACAAACCACGCTGGAAAATGGCAGCTGAACCCTAAAGCGAAGAAAGCGCTTTTGAGCCGAAGCCTCCGATTTCACCTGACAGGCTATTACAGTACTTACGCTCAACCGCACTGAGAAAACTCCAAGGATTTCCCGATTCTCAAAAGCATAAACAAGTTTCAGTTTCTCTTTCATTTAACAAATCTGAGCTTTTCAGCCAGCATCTACTTGCACTGTTAGACTCTGGGTAAGTTTTTTACCGCTGGGAAAATATTCTTTTAGAGGAAGCAGCTGTCCCCATTCCTTTTTTTCTTTTTTCTTTTTTTTTTTTTTTTCCACTTTCCCCTCCCAAGGTGACAATTCCTAGCACAAATGTAGGAATACTGACTAGCCTTTAGGAGAAAGACGCTGTCTTAATGGCCAGCTCCTGTGAAATTTACTTTACTCTTGAGCACATTTTAATATAGCATTGTTTCCAAAAAAGTAAAAATACAGAAGGAAAACCACTACCTCTCTGTGCAACATGTAGCATCTTTGACAAATAACACTAGTTCCCCCCCCACCACCGCCTAGGCTCAACGTCATATCTTCACTCAAAGTTCCTAAAATACATCTTTAAAGAGAGCAGAGGTACATATTCATTATTTATCTACTTTTTTTTTTTCACATACAAATTGAGTACAGATTACATCCCTCTCAATTTTGTTTCCAATAGCACAGGAAAAATAAAACTATGACAAATTGCTTTTATTACTTCCTTAAACAAGAACTGAAACTTGTCCAAAAAAGCACATGAAAGACTAACTTGGATGACTTGAGCTTATGCCAGGTACAGGAGCGATATAATAAAGCAAAAACTTAAATGCATATTAATAGAGGAATAATTAACTGGGCATTAAATGAACGCTCAATTTTAATAGCACAAAGGGGGTTAATTGGTTCATTGATTGCTTGCACTAAAAATAAAGCAGATTTTCAATCGCAGTAATACATGGCTTATTTTATATCGTGTTGTCCCCAACTCTAGTCCTGAACTCCTCCGACACCAAGAAGCCCTGCTGACCTTGGCGGCACCTTGGTGTGCCGCGGCTGTTCATCAGGCCTGATTTGACCAGCGGCACAGTAATTAAGCATGGCCTTGAAGAAACAGTTTCACTTATTCGGCACAAGAATCACGACAGCACCGGGGAACTGCTTTTTGTTTGTGTTCCTCCCCTTAGGACCTAACCCTGCTGCCCCTCAAACCAACAGAAACTTTGCAAGGGGTTTAAGAGGAAGCAAGATCGGGCCTTACGGGTCGCGTCGCTTTCGGCTGGGGAGAATTATACCGGGAGCAAGCTGACCCTTCCAAGTGACACCCGTGGCTCTAAAAAAAAGCGTTGCCATTACCTAGCCAGGGGATGGCTCAGCACAGGGGAGGCCTCGGGGGTGGGGGAGCCCGTGGGCCCCGTAGTGCTGGGGTGGCCAGGACGCACTGGGCGCTGGCCAGCGCCGGGACCGGGGGACTGGCCACCGCGCCTGCGCTGCTGCCCTCCTCTTGGGGCTTCTCTGACCAACCGCCCGAGCCTGGGGGGGCCGGCTTCGGCACGGGGTTACGGCGGCTCAGCACCTCGACTTGGCTGGATGTGGCACCTGGGACCACAAGAGCAGCGTTCGGCCCTGCGTCCTCCACGGGGGGAGGCAGGCCCGGGTTTTAACGCAGAGGGAACGCAGCTTGCTCCTCCACCGCCACCCGCCTCTTCTGTAGTTATAATTGAGAAAAAAAGCGTCGTTGGTTCAAAATATAACCCCGTGTTCTGGCTCTCCACAAATATTTCCATTTAGCATAATGATACGTTTTACTTAAATACGGCCAAAAAGAAAGGCGAATGCGAGGGAGAGATCTACCCATTTGCCTAAAACTCCCTTTTTGAAAGCCGTGTGTGAATCTCTCTTAAATGCATTACAATTCATTCTCTGTTTACTTTAGGCAAACAGAAAAACTCATGGTGGAGCACTCATTTTCGCAAGCTAATCAAGAACATTAGGTCCCAACAGATTCATTTAATAGAAATATAATAGGCATTCCTGCTTGCTTTTAATCTTGCCTAGCTGCAAATGCTAAAATGAACAGCGAATTAACCCTGCCTTGGAACAGAGATCCTTTCACAGCTGATATCATCTCTCTTACGGCTTGTAAACACTCCAGGCTCCCTGTATGTGCTTTCCTGGCTTTCGCTCCTTCCCCGCAGCAGAGGAGAGGAGCGGAGAGGAGAGGAGAGGAGCGGAGAGGAGAGGAGAGGAGAGGAGAGGAGAGGAGAGGAGAGGAGAGGAGAGGAGAGGAGAGGAGAGGAGAGGAGAGGAGAGGAGAGGAGAGGAGAGGAGAGGAGAGGAGAGGAGAGGAGAGGAGAGGAGAGGAGAGGAGAGGAGAGGAGAGGAGAGGAGAGGAGAGGAGAGTGGAATGGAGAGTGGAATGGAGAGGACAGTGGAATGGAGAGGAGAGGATGCTCCCGCCTGCATGCAGCTAGGAAGGGGAGGAATAGGCGAGCTGTAAAGGGAGTACTGCGTGTCAGCAGAACAAAACGCACCGCTGCCACCCGAAAACAAGGCAGAGCTAAAAGGTGGACGGGAGAGTGAGTTTTGGGGCGCCTCGGGGTAGGGGGGGGGGGGGGGGGAAAGGGCTTTTCGTGCACCACCAGCTGCTCCCTGCATGGCTCTCCCTGATTTACCGTGTGAGACAAGGTAGTACGACAAGGCCATTCACGTGCTGTCATCAAATATAAGAGATTTTTCAAGCAATTTGAGATCTTAAATTGTTCACGGATAGCAGAACTAGCATTAGAACGCTAAACAGGAAAAAAAAAAAAAACCTATCATATTTCATAATGTATGTCATAATGAACAAAAGCCTTTCAAGAAAAAAAAAAAAAAAAACGGTTTTCACTGTGCTAAAGTAACAATCTAGACTTGTTGTAAGTATGTTATTCTTACAAGTAGTTCGCAGTTATTCTTGAAGGCAAGTCTTGGAGTTTCCTTAGCATAGTGCTGCTGGGGAAAATTTTCAGCATGTCCATCTTCATCTCTAGCCTGAAGGGAAATATAATGGCCTATTTAGGGACTTACAAATAATGGAAGGTAAAAAAAAATAGCTAAAAGCATAACAGCTCAGATCATTAAAACAGACGGGAATCCCAAAATACAACATTATTAAAAAGTTTCTTTAAATACGCAGTACACCTTTCAGATATGAGAACTTGGGATGCTGTTTTCTTACATAGCTTAGGTTGAACATGCAAATTCATAGTGGTGTAATAATTAGAACAACAAAAGACAAACCCGAAATGAAATATTTGAGCTGGAAACTGTGAGTCACTTAGGGTTTCAATTTACTCCATTGCATTTTTCAGGATTACATTACATACGTACTCGTTTAAACTTTTTGACATGCTTAAGCAATCCCTAGATAATGTACTTGTATTTTCAGTTTAACAGCAAGGCCAAAAAGAGTAAATAAGTTTTCATACTCATAATTTACATGTAATGCTATTAGAGATAAATGGATTCCCCCTCCATGTTTAAGTGAAGCTTAGAAAGGAGCAATCATCTAGCGAGAACAATTCAGTCAAATGCGGTCAAAATATTTCATGACAAAGATGCATTAAAAGTTACTGGTTATTTGGAACTACGCTGTTAATTAAGAAAGCTGAAGTTTAAATGGAGACATTACCAGAGCCCATTAGCAATCCTGCTTGCACATAGTATTTTTCCCTTCTCATCTACAGCGTTTTCTGCTTTCGAGTTAAAGCAAAAGGGAGAAGCAGGTGAAAGGAGGAGTGTCAGCAATACACTCATTACACTGTTCATTTGAGTGACACTTGCACTCCGTTCCGCTCCATCTCATCTGATCCCTGACTGTTCGTTCTCTCCCTCTCGCAGCCTCCCGAAATTCACAGCTGAGCTGTCTCCCTCACATATGGCTTGCATATAATTATGCACATTCCATTTTACACTGCATTAAAATGATGAGCTCCTGGCTCCCTGCCAACCTATTTAAATCAGCCCCTGCCCGAAGAAGCTGGGGAGAGGAGGAGGGCAGAGGAGGGGGGGGGGGGACGGGGGGGGGCGACCGGAGCGGGTCAGGGGGGGTGAGGCGAGGGGATCAGGCGGAGGCAAGGGGGCAAGGAGCAGGTAGTCCCGCTCCCTGTCCCTCCAGCTGCCCCACATCCCACCCTGGGGCCGGCGGGGGGCCAGGGATGCCCGGGTGCATCGCGGCGGCTGCGGCAGCGCTGGCATATCGTGTCCCCCCCCCTCGCGCGGCGTGAACTGCCTGTCGTCGTGTGTCACACTCCCGGCGCCCAGGCTTTTTCAGCGTTGGCATTTGTGAAAGATATTTACACCTTGTAGGCTGTATGGCTTGTTTGCCTTCAAATAGGCTTCTGTCTCTCCCCGGGGAGACGGGGTGGGAAAGGGGAGCCGCGGGTTAACTTCACCAGGGATTTTTAGGAAAACATGAAGGGGTTGAACCTCATCGAAAGCCCCTTGACTCCAGTGGGCTTTGACTTGGGCCTCTGCTTGTCAGCCATGGGCCGTGAACAAACTCTGCCTGACAGAAAATACCATTTTTAAAAGTGCAAAGCTTGTCTGAAAGTATGTTTTGAGTAGTACCTACAACTGATGCTTATTACAAGAAGCGGGAAGTGGGAAATGAGTTTATTCTGTATGTTTCCTAGCAGCTTATAGGTATTTTCTTTCACTGCTCTCAATAGCTGCAGGGTGGAAAATGTTTAAAATTTTTCCTTCAAACCACAAGGAAGAGGCAGAGCATTCCTGAGCACCTGAAATCGCTTTTATATTGACAAAGGTTTAAATGTATTATTCTAATTATTAGTTTGAAACTGAAACCTCTCTCACACAATAAATCTGCCTCCCATACTGTGTGGAATACAAAGTCCCAATCTGACTGTGTTTTGTAAAAAAAAACCACCACCCTGATTCCCATTTTGAAAACAAACTTTGTCCTTTCCTCTCCTCCATGAAGAAATATGCGCAACTCGCCGAAGCTCTTCCAGGTCATCTAGAAGACAACTGGGGGACATATGCCTTAAAAAATGCCTTGCAGAAATAGGAACGGACCTGTCAGCTCGGGATCACAGGTGCCGACAGGATGCTCAGTGACAGAGAGCTAGCGAGATGCTGCATGGGGCACAGGTGCTACATAGGGTTCTGAATGCTATCGGTGCCCCCAGACCCCTGAAATTATATCCTGGCACTATTCTAGACATTCTGCACGTGATGGCTGGCACATTGTAACCTGCCGGTGACCCTCTGGAGCATTATCTTGGTGCACGCACACACCTTGTAAAATGAAATGGATATCAGGGTGTTTGCAGTGCGTGTGTCAAAATATAGAGACAAACCCCAACGACCTTGACCCGCTTACCAAAATTGCCTGTTACTCAAAGGTTATTCACCCCTGCTGATGGCAACGTGCCCCCCCCTCTTACTGATCCAAAGCTCATTTTATCTAACTTTGGATGTCACCAAAATTTCCTAGTCTCAAAATCAGCTTAGCTACATGCTGCTATGATTTACTCAAGCAGCAAAAGTATACTTAGTTTAGCTAGCTGGTTTACATTGTAAAAAATACCTATACTCAGCAGCCACAGCTAATTCTCCAGTTGCTTTACATTCATTCATTATTACCATCTTCTAGTTGTAAATAACTTGTAGAAGGAGACACTCGTACAATATTCAGCACTGTTCTAAGCGTATTAAAGAAGTGGCTTAGAGTTTATCTTGCCACGGTAATACTGTGATACGCCTGTATCTACACTGACTCACTCTCAATCGCTGCTGCACACCAGTAAACAACTGCCTCAGCTCCCCAGCATCTCGACCTCACATACAGCAGGCTGGCATCTACAGCTTCTCCACCGGGCCTGGCTGCCATGGGATGTATTTTGCCTGCTATTGTTTAAAAGGGAAGCAACTGAAAAAAAACCAAGCCAAACCTGTGGTGTCTCTGATTTTTTTTTTCTTTTTTTTTTTTTTAAAAAACCCACGCTTTTAAACTGCTAAAACCATTATAGAAATGCCGTCATCAGAAAATGTACGTCCAAAATGCTAGATGCGATTGATTGCATATATGCAATAGACGGTACAACTGCTCTCACAGCACATTTTGTTCCAGGACAAAAAAGCCTTCAGCTCCTGTTCTGAGGCCGGGGACCATGGTGAGCGCTGCCAGTTTTATCAGCGCAAAACTGCTGCAACTTCACCGTGGCAGCGCCTCTCCAGGGATTTACTGAATCTCCTAATTCAATAGCCCCTGCTGGCAGGCAGCCGCCTTCCCGTCAGCTGCATGGGATCCGAGAGGGAAACCTGCCCATCGCCAGCCCCTGGGATGCCGGGCGGGACGCCCGACAAAACCAGGGGCACTTGCACCTCCCTGGCTGCTCCTGGCAGAGGAGAGCACGTTAGCCAAGCAGCGGTGCTGGCAAGGAAGGTCTAGGGAGGAAACTGCCACCGACTTGGTGAGGCCGACTTGGCTTGGCTGTAAGGTCAGTCTGATGGCGGGTTGCGTGGGAAATCGTGGCCTTTAATTGCAGGCTGGATATCAGGGAACTCTTCTTAATGATAGGTACAGCAAAGCGCTGGAGCAGATTGCCTAAGGAGACTGTCAAAGCCCCGTCACTGAAGTTTTTTAAGAGCAGATTAGGCAAACATCTGTCAGGAGTGACAGGCACAGAGTAGCTCCTGACGTGGGGGAAGCTGGACAGGTGAGAACATCTCCTTTCCCAGGTCCCTTTCCTCTCGGCTTTCTGCCACTGAGCTTCGAAGGAAAATGTCAGTAGGGTAAGGGAAAAAAAAATTTAAAAAAGAACATAAAACAGGATCTGAAAGGACCTCTCTGAAAATAGCACAGCATTTGATGTTCAGAGATATGTGTACTCATTAATAAGTGCATGATGACAACTATCTTTGGCTACACAAACTGTGCTATCTGTTCGTAAGCCAGCCAGCCTATATTTGTGAAAGACGCCAATAGTTTGGAAACAGACTATATATTAAGTCAAGACTCTATTTTTTAACAAGACGGAGGAAAAACAATCTACAGCAGAATTTCCTCCTCTCCAAAGTGCATGGGTATTTGCTTCACCTTATTCTCAGAGAAAAATTATCTTGATCCAGAGGATTTCTTAGCTTCGGTGTAAGTCTTTTTATGCAGCCTAAGTCTCGAGAGAGGAGATCTGTGCTTACATTTTAATACTAAGGGCAGGATCTTATGGCAGTATAAGTCACAAGGCAGGTTGAACGGAATAATTTATTAAGATGGACCTTGTTAATGCAAAGCTTTCACTAAAACAGGACAACGCATTTGCAATGAAATCCTACTGCTCGGTCCACGAAAGTTTAATGCCACTTAACTGAAAACACCTAACATCTATTTTCTAAGAGCGATGGCCACTCGAGTAATGCAGAGTGACAGAATATTAGCCTGCTTACTCGGGATAAAATTGCCACCTAATTTCCATAAATGCCCTTTAAAACAGATGAAACATGGGACCGTTACCCCCCAGACACGTTAAATGCAGGCTTTAAGTGAATGTCTCTGGAAGGCCAAAAAAAAAAAAAAAAAAGCTGTGAGAAGTTGAACAGCGTTGCTATAGAAGCGCAGATAACTATGTCGGGGCTCCCATCCCGTGGCGATGAACAGAGGAAGTTCACATCACCCTTAATACTATTGTCTCCGGAGGCTGGCTGCAGATGGGAACTGAAAGCCGTGTTTCCGTTTCCACCACACAGGTTATCTCTCCCTTCACTGAAACTCGAAGGAAATCCTCGGGGAGACCCTAATCCTTGAAATTCCAGTTCCTGAGCATTTCTGTTGTCCCATGTAATCAATTATCATGCTCTCTACATTCACTGCACCAGCAACGGTAAAAATAGTACTAAACTTCCATCTGTTGAGTATATTCTTCCCAGAAATACGAACGTACTTGTGGGCTGGGGCGGCGGGGGAGCCCAGCGTCAGGGTGCTGGGTGGTGGCTCCACGCGGGGAGCGGAGCAGCGCCAGGGATCACGGTCTGGAGAGGATGTTCAGCAAACGTGCAGTTCTAGGAGTGAGTGAGCCCTCGGCTCGTAGAAAGTCTTCCCTCATGGAAAGCTCCTGCTAATGTTTAAGGGGTTTGCTCTTCACAAGGATTTTGTGATTTTCCTGATTCGCAGAGTGATGGAATGAGCGGCCTTTATTAGCTCGTTGCCTCTCTCAGCTGCACTCTATTCACTAATCTCTACAGTTGTAATATTTTGCCACTCCAAGCCTCTAAAATCTTCTCAGGCTTTCTGAAAAAGTCCCAGGTATTCTGAAACACGTCAAAACAATGTTTCGTAAAATCTTTCAAGACTCAGATCAGTGAAAATAAAGGACCTAAAAGCACACTGGTTGTTTTATCGCATCATTAGCATTTTACATCCTACTAAAATTGAGGTTATCCCTTTTGCCTGACCTCCTGTGACCACCCAGGTTAGAGGTGACCACCCTACTCAAGATTTCCCAGCCTGGGGTCTCTCTGCCAGCAGTGGCTCTCTAGACTCTTGGTGGTGGTCTATGGAGAGCTTGCAGGTCACGTGCTACTAACTCCCCTTGTTTCCAGCTGCTAAAATGCATTTAAAGACGGCTAAAAATACATTAAATACTTTCCTAATGTTATTTTTCCATGTAAGCAACTGCTGTAGTCACCACAGGAATGTTATTTGATCGCCAAGGGGAGGGGAAGTGGTCCACGAGACAATCTGTCTACTGGAGGTGATCTACAAAGTTAAAAAGAAACTGGGAATATGCCCTCTTATAACTTCTTTATTAAGTACGCAGAGGAAAACCAGAAGGGCTTTTGCTGACTTCTTTTGCTGCCTCCTCCACCCTCCCCACACACGCCACCCCAACGCACACACGAACACACATACAGACACACACGGGCACATCTCCACCCATTATTTAAGTTAGGAATTGAGATCTTGCTTATATGCTGGAAGAAGTCACCAGCGGATAGAAACCAGTGGAACAGTGTCAGCGCAACAAGCAGAACCTTGGGACTGCGTGTGTGGCTCTTCCCAGGTCCTGAGCAGAGGGGCGTACTGCTGGAGACAGATTTGTGCCGTTTTGCTGCCTGGGATCTATCCACAGCCTTCCCTGAAATCTCTCCCTGGCACTCGGCTGCTCCTGGCTCCTATATATTTCACTACAGACTCCACAGCTGTGGAGTCCCTTTCGCAGAGAGTGAAGTTACATGGTCACTGAGAAGAAGCAAAGATGTCCCTGCAAAGATGCAGTCCCTAAGCAGAGCCTGAGGCTCAATTCCTTGCAGGCATCCTTGGCAAGACAAGGGACCCTACACTTGGTGTATCTCTTGGTAAGAGCTGCTTATGCTTTACTGTGGTACGTCCATTATAGACAGTGATGAATCTAGACCCAAACTCTAGCCTGTGTTCACACACTGTAGTTGCTATTCCATTTCTACAGCTGTCGAATGCGAATACAAAATCTGAACACAACACCACTAATGGCAGACTGGATCAGAAAAGCACTGAGAGCACACGTTTAGGAGAAGGTTTGGTGTGGAAATGCCTTCAGGAACCAGCGATCTGGCTAGTGTGATTAAAACCAGAGAAAAGGCATCATTCAGAGTATCCTGCAATCTTCTCCATTGTGCTGACAGAAGAAGTACTCCCTGACTTTAAAAATAAATAGTCACCAGGTCGAACCTGCTATTCTAACCAAACCCAACCCACACCCCCTCATTGTCCCTTTCTGAACAAGTGTAAAAACTCCTGGGAAACAGGCAGTTTTGCTGAGAAAAGCTGCCCCAGAAAAAATGCGTTATGACAAAGAAGAAGGTGCCAATCTGTGGAATGATAGGGCAGTGTTTCTGAAATTATCCTCGTCAAAGCAACTGAGGAATGTCACGTTCATTTTCTTGCATAACTGAAGCACACTAAAAAATCCAAACAAATGTGCCCGAAAATCTGATAAATGGTTATTTATGGATCTTTTCTTTTTCTGAATAATGCTTGCCTTCCACAGGCTACGGCTCTGAATGGTCCAGCTTTAAGTACTAAATTTTACACTCGGAATTTCATGGTATAAAATTATCCACAGTTGATATTTAAAAATGCAAGCTGCAAACTCTATTATAATGTCAGTAATATTATAAGTGAATCAAAAGGAGATACTAATAACAGCGTTACCCTAGTGCCTGCTAAAGTCATAACTTTCATCCTACTGCGTTTAAAAGTCGCTCAGAACTTACACCAGAAAAAAAAGAAGAATTCAGCGTTCTGGATTCTATGCACCTTTTTCTCCCCTTCCCTCAGTTTTGTTTCGTATGCTTCATAGAAGAAGCCTGATTTCCTGCTGGACTTCTCATCCTTCCAGGCAAAATCAGGATTTTCTTTTTATACAGTTTGCAATGATGTACATTTATAGCCCCTTCCACCACAGTCATAAAATATTTAGGAAAAACTGATGATTGCCTTCAGTTTCACAGTACATCCAGAACGAGCAACTGAAGCAAAAATAGTGGTGTCTACTGCCCTGGACCATGGTTCTAATTTTTACAGGAAGAGGAGCAGAAAGATTGAGATGTTAAATAACTCATGCCCACAAGCAAGCAAAAGTGGTCCAGCCTCAATCCAGTTTCTCGAGCAGACTGCCTTGTGCTTTCAAATG
Source organism: Tyto alba (assembly GCF_018691265.1). Taxonomy (NCBI): domain Eukaryota; kingdom Metazoa; phylum Chordata; class Aves; order Strigiformes; family Tytonidae; genus Tyto; species Tyto alba. Next base: position 1,467,127 of record NW_024881316.1, read on the forward strand.
AAAACTCCCCGTTAAGCCTCATTTTCCCATTGCATTCCAGACTTAGGCACCTTTTTCCTTCCTCCATCGGCTAATAACCAGGCAGCTTCTGCAGCTTTACCAGCTTCTGCAGGACTGCACCCTTTCCCTGACAGTTCACGGCGTGGTGATATATGAGAAGTGTTCAGGTGGCTGCCTCAAAAGCTAATTTTTCAAACTGCACAAACCTTTACCCATAGCATAAATTTTTAATAACCAGTTCCGAACTGTCAAAGAATAAATATGATAACAAACACATAACATTGAGATAATTTGAAATAAACTTTGTTTATTGCCCCTTTGAACGTTTCTTCAACAAGTCACAGCTGCGTGGGACCTTCATAAAAGCGAGCCTATCCGACTAATCTCCCTTCTGATTCACAACAGGCCTGATCCAGAGACACTAATGGACCATGCTTGACAGTTATTGCAACATATTCAATACACAGCCTAAAATATGGCTAGGAAAGAAATGAAAATATACTACAGACTTCCCAGCAGATTACATTTTTGTAATGGGTAGCTCACACCAGTGTAGCCGATAAGCCTTCCCTCTCTCTCCACATTCCCTGCTTACTATAATTTATGAGATAAAAGTGTTTTCCAAAGTATTCCGTGTGGTTCAATGTCAGGTAGCTCAAGTACCCCTTCTCACTGCTGCCATTTCTGCAAGGGTTCCCCAATACAGATGAGAGACTCCTGTGCGGGGCAAGCACACATTTCCAGTCAGCCTGCCAGAGAAGCAGGGAGGCAGAAAAACAAAACACAACACCACGGGGGAAAAAAAGAAAAAAAAAAGAAAAAAAAGAAAAAAAAAAGAAAAAAACTCCTCAAATGTTGGTTATGGTTAGCTAAGGCTCACAGGCCAAACAAATCACTGTCCCTAATGAATTTGTTTCAATGCATCTGCTTATTTCAAGCTTCGGAGTTGTAAATACCAGAGCAACAATGCTGTTTTTCTCTGATTGTGGTGTCACATATATGATTAATCATCTTGACTCACAGCATATTTTTTTAAAGCAATTGCAGGCTGGTTTAATGAACTCCTCTCCCACTGGCTTTTATAGACTAGTCATGATCAACATACCATTAAGATAAACCTCGCGCCCCATCCCTCCCCTCTCTGACAGCTTGCCTTATTTGCCTCACAACAGTCAATATCCAATTAAGAGGCAATGGATTTGATCGATACAGAAGGTAACAATAAGACTTAAACAGCTGGTAAATTCTACATGTACTCTCCTTCTTTAATTCCCATCTTTGTGGTATATAAACAGCTCTGCACTTTGAATAAATGCGTAGAAGGGAAAACAATGGCCAGGTCTGGCTGGTAAAGCTCTCCCATTTGAGGGCTGTGTCTGCAAAACACGCCGTAGCAATAAATGCTTGTCTGGGATCAGTGCAAGACAGGCAGGATCCTATTCTCTGTGTTTTCTGTGGCCTTTTAAAGGGTGAAAATAGAAATCTCTCCCTGTTTTGGTTATGAATGACATGCCACTTGGGTCATTCACACATGAAAATGGAGGAGCCATAATATTATTAAAGTGATCATTTATGAGCCGGGTGAAGGGATGACTGGTCTGGAAAGGGGGGCAAAATCCAATAGGAATGGAGTGTATGTAGGAGAACGGGCAAGGAGAGGGTGAAAAGAAAAGAGGGGCAGCTTTGATACAAACGACATCTTCTACAACCTTAATATCATCTCCCAGTCTTTCTGCTGCTGATGAATGGCTGCAATAAAAGGTGGGATAGTGGCAGTTATAAGCAGGACAAAAGCAAAACCTGGCTGCTGGTGAGGAGCGTTCGTTATAAAATTCCCAACAGCCCAGCTGGAGGTCAGGGACTGAGGTCACGATATCACCGCTGCCTTTGGGACTAATACCAGGTACAGCACTTTTCCCTCCTCTCCCGCCACCTTTTTTTGAGGCTTTTATATAAAGTTTTACTTTCAAAGACATTTCACAGAGTAATAGGTTGATATACTCCAAATGAGGTATCTCTCCTTTTCCAGGATTTTCACTCTTCTTTAAAGAAGAAGTCACGACCGTGGGGGAAGCCGTTCTCACTGACAAAGGGGATGTAACTCAAACGCCTCTGAGCTTGCTCCCAACGCTGGCAGAAAGTTGTTTCCACATCACAGTGGGGTGCCTGTGTTTTCCACTGCCCATTGCAACCCTCTGTCACCTGGAGGGATTCCAGTAACATCTATCATGTCCAAAACTAGGAAACTGTCAGTTCAAACTCATAAGAAAGTTCAGAGCACACAGACCTTTTCAGGTAATGGGAGGCAACCAACTATAATTTATCTTCCCAGCTTGCCTTGGGATTTGAGAAGTCCCATTCTGAGTTTTCTCCTTTCTGTCACAGTAGGATGAAATGTGCTGAAAAACGCCTCTGTCTTCCCAGTTCCCTTCACTGCCATCTTCCACAGGGAGCAGTTGCGGGTGGATCCTTGGCTGGGTTTCTGAGCCTGAAGGAATCCACTTCTAACCCAACCTGCCAGGCCCCTTACCACACAGCAGAGGTTTGAGTGTTTTGCCACCTCTTCTGTAATCCCGACTTGCTCTTTCCTACTTCTCACTTGCAGCTCCTGTCTTGAAAAGCATCCCTTGAGGCTCCACCAGACTCCTGCACACTCACAGCTAGCACTGCTCTCTCCTCATGCATATGCATGAGTATGTCCATGCCACCCCTACCATTTCAGGGTGGCACTATCAGCTTTTTAAAGCTTCCACGGGTTTATTCTGGCCTCTCAAATGCTGGTCCCTTATATAATTCCTACTTGCCCAACACCTCCAACAAACACTTAGACAATAACCTTGTTTACTGCTCTGGCCTCCTTTAACGTTTCCTCCCTGTCCAGTGGATTATTTGGTGTCACCTCGAATGTATACCCACTGTGCTGCTGGGCCCACTGAAGTCCAGCTGGTGGCCTGTGCAATAGGTCTGCTGCCATAGGTCTGCCCCATTTTCCTCAAAGATGGAGCTACTTCTTCCTCAGGGAATAAAAGAGATGGAGCTAGGACCTTCCTCTGCAAAGCGGGTACCCCAGCTACAGAGCTGGGAGCTGCCAAAATCACACCCCCTGCACAGTGAGTGCCCCCGGTTCCTCCATTCAAGGGCTGGGCTTGAAGCAGCCAGGTGGACTTTGCAATATTCAGAGAGTGAAGTACTCCTGGTGTTTCTCCACTCCCAGGCCGTAAATCGAGTGCTTGCCTCTTCCGTCACCAGTGCAGAGTCTTTCATATCTCATTTTAGGGCAGAGTTGAGGTGACGTCTCTGTCTAAGCAGAGTCTGGAGAAACATATAGAAATGCCACTGTGCACAGCTCCACAAATCCTCCATTATTCAAGCAAGATGCAGAGGTCTCTATCTTGGTCACATTGTATATTACAGTAGGAGGCAGCACAGCTTGGTGGAAACTGATGCTCTTATTACTACCACTACACAAAAATAGAAACGCATCAAGCAAAGAACCAGGTCTAAATAAATAAACACTTTAAGCACATTCTTACTCTACTGAATACTGCTGCTATCTGAAAAACAGCATAATTTTCTATTCCATATCTGATTCCATCAAAACCCAAGACCCAGTTGTCTCACCCACATCCAGACCATTTTGCGTTGGGTATCAGCTTTGTAAAGTGCAGGAACAGTTTTGACCTCTGTTGTACTTAGTGCACTTTTTCAATCTGTGCCTAAAGCTTCTCTAAAGTGAAGAAAGCGCCTGATTGCCCTTCATACAATCACCAGTAAAGCTAAGCTTAGGCAAAGGCCAGAGCTGGCAAGATAACCACTGGGCTGGTGACAGACCTTCAGCCTAACATCGGATTGAGGCCAACAGACAGCAAGATCTGCCCATGTTTCCCAGTACTACTAGCAGGAGAAGCACCGTGGTGGTGGCTGTTACTGCCTTTTCTTTAGGTCAAAGGGAAAAGAAGCTAAGGAAACCTCTTTTCATACTCAGAGTGTGAGCTCCAGGAATAGAATCACAATTTAAATTAATTACATCTAACCATGTAATTAACATTCGTGTCAGTTTACTACAGGCATCTTCACCATCGATACTCTGAAATGCAACTTAGTGACTTTTTTTGTGGGGAATGAGATGGAACAACCATTTGTCTCACTTGCATTGTTTATATATTAATCGTTAAATTGTTCCTAATATTATTAATCTCATTATCCTAATTACTGGTGTTCTGTCCTTTTACAGTAGCATTCCTTCCAGAATTAGACTACTTCACACATCTCCATTGTTCCTCTCTCTCGGTTTAGAAACCTGATGGGGAATCACTGGCATCGAAGAAAGGGGAAATGAGTATTGAGCACGAGGAGCTGCAACATCAGCTGCTTAGCAGGAAGGGGAAATCTATGAGTGTTTTTTAACAAGTGGCACACTTCACAGCGTACACTGGCAGAACATTTCACACGGTGGAAAATGAGGTTTAAAAAATTGGACCACTGTAATCCTTTTAAAGCAGCCAGGGTCTCTTTCTGAAAGTCTAGGTCATGTGCCTGGCACTGCGTCATATGGTGTCTCTCTTCCGCCATTTGTTTATTTGCTTCTGGCAGTTTTGGCAGTGAGGTATCGGAGTGAAATGCACACCACTCCATACATATGGTGGGAAGAATCTAGTGCATCAGTTGAATGCATACTGTACTGTATACACATTCTGTTTTATCTCTGAGCACAGCTGTGCTGTAAAAGCTTACAAAATGTGAAGCCTTCTGTGCAGCAAAAACATCGACAGGAGAAGCTGGCCTATAACTTATTAGGTTGTGACACAAGCCAAAAAAAGCCGGAGTTAAAGCTGACAACTCCTGGCATCGTGATGAAAAGCACAGTGGCTCAAGTTAAAGAGGGAGTGTCAGCCCTAACTTCGTGTTTCGGGCTTTCGCTGCCGCGGGTCACAAATAGCATCACTGGTTTGTTCTAGGACAGTGATTCCCAACCCCGGTGCATGGCTTCCAGCTAGCGACCGGCCAACAAACACGCAAATCATCCCCCCGCTGCCCCACTGCGCTCGCAGGCAGCCGGCACTAGGAAGGGATTCAAGGAGGGGGGTGAGCAAGAGCCGAAAAGCGGTCGTGGCTCTCTCCCTTGCCCAGCACAGTAGCCTTCAAGCTGTGATCAGTCCCATGTCTCCTACTCCCCCAGCTCTTTGGGCTGAAGGTAGCGGAAACATACAGTCGGAAACTCTCTTGCGCTGGTTGGACCAGATGTCTGGTAGATTTTTTTTCCACCACAACCTTGAAACAGGGACTCTTTATTCTAATCTGAGTAAGAATGGCCACACTGGGTCAGATCTAAGGTACCCTAGCCGAGGGCTGTCTCCAGCAGCAGCCAGTGCCACCCTCCTGAGTGCAATCTGAGGAGCAGTGCTCCTTCCAGCCGTCCTTCCAGAGGTATCGACTTGCCACGAGGGCAGGGGGAGTGTGTGTGTGAGAGGTTTGGTAAGGGAGCTTGGCCTCTATGTCCATCGTTCCTCGATATTTTTTACATATATCTCACTGCGCAGCGCTGAGCTAGGTAAGATCGTAGTACACCTCCTTTCCTGCCTACTGACAGACTCCATATGTGCGTGTATGTGTAGGTAGAGGAAGTGTGGTGAGTAAGCAAAAGAGTGAAGGAAAACACAAGGTGGGATGGCATTTTTAGGACACAGAGGAACTGTCCTGATAAGAAAGCCACGATTGGAGACATCCCATTTCCCCCCTGATCCTAGAGGAATGAACTCCTCACACTGGTGAGCACTGGAGCTGTCAGGGCTGACCTGTGTGCTTCCCCCTGCATGCTGTGAAGGCTCCCCAGCCAGAGGAAGCCTCCGCTTAATGTCTGGGAAGAAATCCCTCCTGTCCGGCCGCACTGCTGCCTGAGATGCTACCAGGTCCCAAAGTGGGCTTCTGGCTCCAGCAGCTGCCATGAGAGCTAAAAGTTGCAGAGAGCACAACCTGATGGTGGGAGAGCACCCCAGCATCCCACAGGCACTCAGCCAGGGGAATCGGACTCTTTTCTGCTCCTCACTCAACCTTGCTTCCCTCAGGCAAGAGCCCACCTGATCCTGAGGGGAAAGGGGAGCTTAACCGTCCTGCCAACAGGAGCTGAGGGGGAAAGGCATCCCACAAGGAAGATTTCTCCTAGCCTCCGCCACATCCTGCAGCTGAGAGGGGGCTTCCCTCCTCTGGCACAGTCACGACAGCACCTCCAAACTCAGCTGCTCCCTGGGGCTGCCCAAAAGGCACTGGAGGAGCCCTGCGGCAGAGCGCTGGCTCTCAGCCCACTCCCACCAGAGCCCTAGCACCCCCCGGGGCTCTCCTGGAAGGACGACTGCCTTGCGCAGTGCGTCGCCACGGAGGATGAAATACAACCCCTGGCTAAGTTTAGCTTGTCTGCCTCGCCTCGTGGGAGGATAGTGGCATGGCTCTGCCATCGCCCTGTGTCCACTGACTTCTCCCCCAGCCCCGTGGGTGACTCCCTGCCTACTCCACAGCGAAGGGGAAGGGGGACGCGGCTGTCACGCTTTCTGGGGGGGGCACAGACAAGAAACAATGGAAGGCTCAGCCAGACGTTTTGTCATCTCTCCTATCAAAGACATGAAAATAAAAGAGAAGCAAGGAAAGGGGAAGGTAACAAGTTCTTGCCTCGAGCACTAATTACTGCTGATATTAGTTCATTTTCGACAACTAACCTTAATTGCATCTCCACACTGGATAAGCCTTCTTTTCAAATATTAAATACATGGTGGGCTCCTCCTTAAAATCAGGCCATGGCCTGCACTAAAGGAAATAGTATCAGTGAAGGGTAATCAGAGGTTTGGAACAGCTCTTACATAAGATATTGAATGACAAGGACTTATCCACTTAAAAAAAAAAAAGATGAAAATGGATATGATAATAGTTTATGTAGGCTGCTGTATTTTTATGTTACCCAAAAAAACGCCGTATCTTTTTTACCAAAAAAAGTGGCTACTAACTATCTATTGTTTCTGACAATGCAAAAATCTAGAGATTTGATAAATGTGTAAAAACAAATGAAAGAAAATACTTCTTTGCAGAATAAGTCACCAAGCTGGGTGGTGTGCAGGCCAAAACTATGCACAAATCCAGAAGCATAATACATTCTGGAAGGACACATTCATCGGCTATTAACAACAGTGGTACAAGTGCTCCCACACTAGAGCAGTTTCAAGGAACCGGTACAGAGATGGGCTCGATGTAAAGAGCCATGACTCTGGCCTGGGGGGTGCAGGCTGACTTCAACTGGAGTTTTGGGGCACTTATGCCTCTCTGCAGTCAAGCTCTAGAATTGACTTTGGAGACGGGAACTCTGGATCTGTCTTCAAAACTTCAAAGTAACCCATGGGAATTAGTTGGGGCTATTATTTCTACCTCCAGAAAAAGGTAAATAAATTGTTTCTGAAACTGGTGAGAGACTTGGGGGTTGAACTTAACAGGCACAGCACGCACACCTGGTTACACTACACACTGGCTGAGAGACGGAAGGGCAAAACACATACACATATCTCTTGATGGCACTGAACATGGACTAGCTTTTCTTCTTATGGGTGTCCTAGGAAAGCTTTGTCACTGAAGGGCTTTTGAAAGCCAGGAGGTCATAGCTTCTCTGGCCTTCCAGGTGTCTGTTCACACCACAAGAAATTTTCCAGGTGTCTACTCCTGTTGTGAGAAAGCACAGTGCTCTTGAAACTCAACAGCTTTGAATAACCTGACGTGGGCCAAAATGAGACAACTGGACTTGAAGCACATAAATATCCACACGGAAACGTGCAAATATAATGAGGAACAACAGAGAAATTTCACTCCGATTCCTAAATTTTCTTTCTTCTATTTTTCCTGCATTTCTGAGTTCAATTCTATGGTTATACAGGAAACCAACTTAGATTATATTCCTAGAGATAGATGAAGTAACCAGAAATGTCATCACTCTCCTGATGCCTTTCAGCAGGAGTTTAAATCTTTCTCTCCCGATCTAAGGAATGCAGAGCTGCTCAGAGGAATTCAGACAATTAGAAATGAGCATCCGAAAAAACACCACGACTGGAACGGGAGCTTGCTAAAGTAATACCAACTACACAGACACTTTCCCTATAACACACAAGCAGGAAGGGAAAGGGCAATTATAGATGTTAGGAAATTATTTTCTCTAAACCCTCAGCAGGACCTTTAACATTTTATTTACTAAAACTGGGATTAAAAAAAAATTAAAAATAAAATATTAGCCTTGGACACATTTTGACAAACGTTGATACTACAGTTTTACTAGCTATATTACCCAGGTCTTTCAAAATCACCTTCAATAGCTCCATTGGTTTCTATGAGACCCCCAAATCCACAGTCTCTTGCTGCTGTCAGTCATGCTGTGATAACAGGTGGAAAACAGAACATTTATGCAGCTCTGAGGAACAGAAAAGAGAATGTAGCGATGGAAAAGAAGTAAAACCTACCAGCTCTACCAAGATATGGCATTTCTCTTTAGATGGTTCAGAGGAAAAGATATAGCCGCTTCACCATGTGCATATCCACGTGGATAAGCATGAATCTCTAGGTTTAGTTCCACCACTTGTGAGAAGCAATTGGAAACTTGAAAGTCAATCCTTAACATCCTAAAACTACAACTGAGTTGCTTCACAAGAGGGTGGACCTGCCACATGTAGCTGAGGCTGGTCATATGCTGCGAGAGCTCACAAAAGTCTATGTAGTTTTTATTACCTTTTTGAATCATTTTTCATTCCTCTTGGGCATCAAGTGCTGGCTGCTGTAGAAAGATCACTGCGGGAAGCAGAAGATCTTAAGAACAAAGCTGAAAAGTGTTTTTTAAACCACCCTTGTTGGATCAGCTAGATCAGACCAACTTCCATTTTTTCCACATCCTTGCTCGTCTCCCCACGCACCAGGGAAGACCTGTGTCATTCTACAGATTGACTTAAAGGGAAAACAGAAGAATAGGAGGCCCACATCTAGGCCTCGGCAGGGAACCAACCTGGAATATTCACAATAAAATTGACAGGCTTGATAGCTGAATAGATTTAAGCAACAGCTGGAATCTGACGAGTCTAAAATCACTTCCTGAGAGAAAGCTGATCGGCAGAATAAATCTTTCATGGCTTACATTCAATTAAGAGCTTTCACATCACTGCGAGGCAGCGAGACATCCATGCACAATATAGGCTAAAAATAACTGGGTTCCAGGTTCACCCACCAAGGCTGAAAGTACAGACTTCTGCAGTTTGTCTGCCAGGCTGGGGGTGATTAATGTGAAAATAAATAACCAACACTTTTGGAAAGAAACTAAACTCCCTCTGACGACATTCTCTCTTGAGAAATGTAAAGCATGTGACACTGTCCTACATGACATCCTTGACTCTAAACTGGAGAGACACGGATTTGACAGATGGACCACTTGGTGGATAAGGAATTGGCTGGATGGTCACACTCAGAGAGCTGCAGTCAACAGCTCGATGTCTGAGTGGAGAGCGGTGACGAGTGGCGTTCCTCAGCAGTTGCTATTTGGACTGGCACTGTTTAACATCTTTCTTGACAAAATGAACAGTGGGATTGAGTGCACCCTCGGAAAGTCTGACGACAACACCAAGCTGTGTGGTGAGGTCGACATGCTGGAGGGCAGGGATGCCATCCACAAGGACCTTGACAGGCTGAAAAGGTGGACCCGTGCAAACTTCATGAAGTTCAACAAGGCCAAGGGCAAGGTCCTGCAGATGGGTCGGGGCAATCCCCAGCACAAATACAGGTTGGGTGATGAGTGGATTGAGAGCAGCCTTGTGGAGTAGGACTTAGGTGTGTTGGTTGACAAAAAGCTCAACATGACTATACAATGGGCACTTACAGCCCAGAAAGCCAACCATGCATCAAGAGCAGGGTGGCCAGCAGGTCAAGGGAGGGGATTCTCCCCCTCTCCTGCACTCTCGTGAGACCCCCCTGGAGTCCTGTGTCCAGCTCTGGGGCCCCTAGTGTAAGAAAGGCATAGACCTGCTTGAGCTGGTCGAGAGGAGGGCACGAAGATGATCAGGGAGCTGGAGCACCTCCCTTATGAGGGCAGGCTGAGAGTTGGGGGGGGGGTTCAGCCTGGAGAAGAGAAGGCGCCGGGGAGACCTTATAGCGGCCTCCCAGTACTTGAAGGGGCACAGGTGCGCCGGCCCAGGGTGCCCAGAGCAGCTGTGGCTGCCCCCTCCCTGGAAGGGTTCAAGGCCAGGTTGGACTGGGCTGGGAGCCCCCTGGGCTGGGGGAAGGGGGCCCTGCCCGGGGCAGGGGGGTTGGGACTCGATGATCTTTAAGGTCCCTTCCAGCCCAAACCCATTCTATGATTCCATGATTCTATGATAACGAAGCAGGCGGCTCCTTTATACTCATTACATCTGACATGCATGAGATGGGCTGATTTCTAAAAGTTGCCAGTCAACAAGAAAGGCAGCAAATTTTTATGCCCTCTAGTTTTAACTGCGGACCAGAAAGCAGAAGAGCCAAGCCCACTGCACACGCAAAGGCTTTCATTCCATGGGCTCCCAGAGCACAGAAGTTGCAAGGTTCTTAGCAAATCTGAAATAGCTTTCATGGTTGGAGATCAAGTCTCCACAGTGAAACTTCATGAAACAGCAAAGGCAGAGAGGCAAGTCCTGAACTTCTGGAGCAAAACAAGCCAACAATTGATTGGAAAGACAGCACATCTCTTAGGAAAAGCATCTAAATGTGACTGATTTTCTGGTGCTAGTATTTGAGATTAAGCAACAACCAAATCTAGGGTTCTTAAAATATATGAACTCAAAAAAAAAGGCAATTGTGGATGTACTTTTATAAACAGGCTTACCTACACCTGCTTTTTTGACACTGGATGCCTATAAAGTGACAGACTGAAAAGTGGACCTCCTGGTTTGTTGTTTTTTTTTTTTTTGTTTTGTTTTTGTTTTTTGTTTGTTTGTTTGGGGTTTTTTTTAAAAAAAAAAAAAAAAGAAAACAAACAGAAATAAGAGGAAGATCATGTAAACATGAGTGTGAGGAGAAAATCGCAACAGCTCTTCTGGCCTTTCTAGCAATGAATAAGCAGCCTTCCCTAAACCAGACCAAAACTCCATCTTCCATTCTCATTTTTCATCAGAGGAAAGTTTTAAGAGGGACTGATTTCTTGCAGAAATTTCCCATTAAAAGTATGTCACAACAGTAATGAAGACATGACAGAAGGAGGTTACGACGTGGGTTCTGGACAGTGCCAGAGCCGAGAGCCCAAGCAATTCCCTCTCGCAAGGTCAATTGGGCTTGGATTCTCAGAAGATCCAGTGTATGTTAAGCAAACAAAGCCTATTGTTTCCTTTTCTTCAGGGAAATCAGTTGCTTAACTTTGTCCCATGTTTTTGGAAATTCCAGCCTTGGGGAGAAGAGCAAAGGAAACGTTTTCCCTCGCTCCAGAGCCGTGACAATGACAGGACTGGCCACACATGCTTGGCTGCATCAGGGCTGCTGAGGCATGGTGCTCCCCGAGGGGCGGTGGGACACCCTCCTGCTCCCTTCATGGGTGCTCCGTGGAGGAAGGGGCTCACACGGTGCAGGAGCACCCACCTGGCTTGCACCGTGCCTTTGTGTGCGCCTTTCCTCTCCTGCTGGGACCATGCACCTCTCTGGCTGCTACAGCATCAATCAGAAAGGGAAATAAAATGGCAGAGAAGCCCATCTTCCCCTGACTTGTGGCCGTTTGGTGGTGGGAGAGGCTGCTCCCTGTGAAACTCTGGCCAAGCTGCAAATTCACCACCCATCTTCAGCTGTCAGTTGGCCAGTTCACAAACAATTACCTTAAACGCTTGACCCATGCCGTGTCCCGAGTATCCATCAAGCAGTGTCTGCCATCTGAGACCAGTCCTGCAATACCGGCCCAAGCTTAACTTCCCTTCTGACAGTTACTACATCAGATACGCTCGGCTTCGTTTTTCATTACAGCGGTGGCTTTCTGAGGGCGGATAGGGTCGTGCTTCTCTGTCCGTCTTATAAAATCAACCCGCGATTCAAAAATTAAGCTGTGCTCTTTTGGTGTTTTGTCGCTCCTTGTAGTTAAAAAATCTGTGCGTCAGGCTTTCTTGACCGTTACCCTGATGATGCTAACTGAGGTGGGAAGTCATCTAGTCGTTCTCCAGCCACACTGACAGGGATGAGATACGCCTGGGTCAACACGGGAAGCACACAGAACACACAAAGTCTCTTTGTTAAACAAGAAAGTGCCATTTCTAAATAACCACTTTCTTAACTACAATCTCATTTTAAGTGGAGGTCACTGGCCTCTTTCCTCCAAGGAATAAATGTACTGTGATAAAATCAGCACCAGGAAGGACACAGGATTAGAAGCAGGGGCCAGGGAGCAAGGATTTAGGAAGTTGAGAGGGTGTCTCTAAATCTCAGAAAATGCTCACTTTCTCCAAACAAAAATCTACCATTGGGGTCTTGAAATCTGAGACTCATAATAGGAACACGAGCTCCGTCAAACCAGCCGGGTTTTCTGCAGCTCTGACAAGGAATTCAGTGCAACAGCTCATGAAAACAGGTGGTGAGTGTTCAGTTCAGACTTGGAAGCAGTGGACTACTGCAAAATTCCCATCTTCCCACCCCTTGATTTAAGAATTTCTGTGTCAAAAGAAAATGGTCAGCTCAGCAAACAGACTGAACTATGTTGTAAAAGCCCTGTCTTTTTAATTAAAATAGCTGTGAAATACAAAATGTATCTCTAAGATTCTACAGTACTGGTAACATAAAAGAACTGAAATATTTGCCATTATCTTATCAAAGTATCAGGCCTGCAGCTTACAGGAATATTTTATGAATGACAAACCAGAAAGTCTTGCTTTTTCATTCTTGGGTCACATTCACCGCAATGAAACAGTAAAGAATAAGCCCCTCTCTCTTTCGGAGAATTGATTTGCTTCATTAAAAGTCAAGCCCTCTTTCTCTTGCCAGCTGAAATAGCTGCCTTTGTATCCTTAAGTGAAATCATTAAAAAATGTGTCAGACTGAGGGAGATGTGTTTTTCCCAGGTATTCCTGAAAGCCATTGAGTACTACAAGTCAGTGCTATGAAATTATGCTGCACCACTCCAAGCATTTGTTTCTCTTCCCAAACAGAGCATCATTGTTCTTATTTAAAGAAATAATCCTCACAAAGCTGAAATAATTATTCAGCCCAAACAGCCCATAGCAAGTGAAACAGTCTTTAGACAGCTGTCATGGCTCAGTCTTCCGGAAGCTTTGATTTTAATGAAACTCATTACGGAAAGAAATTAACAGAAATTAACAGGAAAATATCATAATTTGTCTTGTTTCAGAAAGCTTGAATGGAGACAAAAGGCTCTTTAACATGACACGTAACGTGACCAGTCAAAACTCTCTGTGTCGCTGAGTCTCACACGCTGAGTAAATAAGTCTGAAGTTGCTTATGTTGCAGCTCCACAGTTTGGTGCAGTGAAATGAAAACATTAAATGAGAATACCCTGTCTTTGGGTGCTAAGGAGCCTGCCTCCTGGCATCTGTACACTGTGTGCTCGTACAAGCATGTGGGAATGTTCAAGGTAATGAATATGCTACCTGTAAATATCCTAGGGTAATGAAAGATGAAGGGTAATAAACTCTCTGGAGAGAAGGGAACCATCTTAGAGATAGTTTATGACAACTGTTTCTTTCTGCAACACTCTGCCACAGAGGGGAAAGCTAAAAAAACACCACTTATCTTTTCAGATACATATTAGGTATCCAAGTTACCTCTGATTTCCCATTCTGAAGCACAAAAAGGAACATTTCACTGTGGTTTTTAATCTGAGTGGAATTGACAGAGGAGCATGCGGTGCTGTAAGCAGCTCAGAAAGGCAAAGATAATAACACTGACATATCTTGGTTTAGTGTCCTTAGCCTCACCTCTGGCATGCTCTCCCTTGACTGCTACACCACTGCCTCGTCCTAGCAGAGCCACGCACACCCACCCACCCGCAACGTGGGACGGGCACCTCCTCAGTGAGAGTGGCTGGGCTAAATTCCTGCCCTTCTGAAACCAACGGAGTTTCACCTTTGACTTTCACAGGGGCCAGGATTTAGACCCCAGAGTGTTGTAAAAAGGAAAAGAACAGAGCACGTGCTCAGAGGGAAGCAGAGGGGACAGATGCAGAGCCAAAGGGGCATGGAAATCCACAAACCATATATATAAACTAAAATTTTCCCCCCGAATCACTCTTTCCTCCTCACAGGGACCGGTTTTTGCTGCAGAAATGTGGGGAAAAACTACCGAGAATCTGTTGAAAGCACATAAATAAAAGCATTACCTATTTGGCATTTGCCCCTTGCTACTTACAGTGGCAGTCAGCTCCTGAGGCAGAGCCATGATATTTTGCCATCGTATTACGAATCTAATGGCAATACCAGAGGAATACCAGGGACATGGATACTATCACTTCCTAGCACAAGGAATATGTACAAATACAAGTTAAAAGACAACGTAGTGCTTCTGGGAAAAAAAAGTCTTAGTTATATGTAATTTAGAAACAGTTTTCTTCTGAATTCTTGTGGAGTTCACAGTAAGCATCAGCGCTATATAGGAAGCGCCAGGATCCGTGACAGCAAATACAGAGATCAGGTACGACAGACGGGAAGAGTTAAAGGAGCAAGTAGAAGCTGGTGGCAGGAGGGAGAGGAGGATGGGCAAAGGAAATCAAGACTAATGGAAATGCTGGTAAGAAAAGTAAGAAGTGTCAGGCCTTCAGACAAAGGAATTTTGGAGAAACAGGCAACAGCAAAATGACTCCCGTCCAGTTTACGTGAAGCCTGAATGATAACACAAGCCACAGGGGATATGGCTTTGGAAACTGTGTCCTATCCAAATGGCCCCAGAACAAGTTGTATCTGTCTAAACTGGAATCAGCTGGATCTTCCTTTATCCTAGCTGACTAGGACCCGTGTCCTCCCCTTTCATTAGGTAATTCTCACCTGACATTTATCCAGAATTGTGCACTGTTTCTAATCAAGAATACCAGCAACATCCTTCATACTAACAGGTCCATGGCTAAAGCAATGGCCCACTTGTGAATACAGCTGTTCCAAAGTAAATAGTTCATCTATTAAAATCACTCAAGACAAACTGATGAGAATGACCAGAGTCCAACCCCACAGCCTACACAGTTAATACTGCATACAAACTGGGAAAGTTAGTTGTGAACTTTTCATTATTCTGTTAAACTTTCTGGACTTCAAGGAGTTGAGGAAAGCTATTGAAATGTATCAGTACAGAGAGCACCTCCTTACAGTCTCTCAGACTATTTATTATATGCTTTTTTTCTAGTAACGCCATGAGGATAGACTAGGATTAAATTAAACAAACCCTCTTGCAATGTAGGGTAATGCTTGGATGGCCTCCAGGAGGTTATTTCTGCCCTAACTACTTCTATGTCAGAGCCATTTTAGGAATACAAATGAGTGGAGATTATTAGGGATGGATGAATCCTGGATATCAGACTGCTGTAGGTTCACTGCCTCTTTCTGGACTAGCAGCAGTGACTTCTTGCAAAAAGGAAACCCCCAAAATTATCCTTCTCTCACCTATATTACCTTCTCCCTGACTCTGAGAGGGAACTGCATTTCTCTTTCATTGGCACTCCTTCTCATGCAATGCATCAGACTGTTTACTTAGGCCTGAAGACTACCTTACGTGCCCTCTACCACACAAAAAATCATACCTAAATCATCTGGAAGTACATGTTTTATCCATTCCTCCTGTTTAAAATCATGTAAGCGAAATGATAATCACTTTGCTGTCGCTTAGCTCAGGCTTCCTATTGACTTCAGCCTGCCTATGAACAGGCCAAAGATGACCTGACTCCAGATGTGGATGTCTAGCTGTATGCCCCATCACAGCTCCTGAGAGGTGAGGCGTTCACAGCACTTAGAAAAATCGCATCGTTATGATATGGCTCTTTATTCTTTGCTTCAGCTATTGTGGTGGGAAGAAAATATTCCACCAAAATTCTTTGCTATCTTGATTTGCTTTCATTTATTCTGGCATGCAATACACTGTGCGTTTATAACATTCATTTACAATAGTTATTTCAAAATTGCCTGCACTTCATCAAGTTTCCTTTTATATCCTCCCTTTTTCTTATTCCAAGGAGGGCAAATATAATTTATTCACCTTTTTATAAAGGAAGCCTGGAATCCCGCTGAAGTCCTTTGCAAACCTCCCACTTCCCAAAGGCCTCCATAATTGAAACATCATGTTCTTCACTCCCCAGTACTTCTCTTCTTCTGTAATCCCCACCTCTAATCTGCGTGCTCCTGGAGGGACCATCCCAGCAGCAGCTCGGTGACCGTACTTCAGAAGTGCCCCTATGACCCCCGCAACTACCCAGCAAGGAGAACGGTGCCCACAGGGCTGCTCCACCTCCTGCTTTGGGAAGAGGTCAGCACACCGCTCTCAAATGCAGGTAACGCACAGGGGTACGTACTGACCCACTCCAGCCCCTGCTCTCCCGTTTACAAATCCCACTTCGGGGATGACTGAGAGAGGGGCCCGTATTTCCATCACCGTTCGCTTCTCCCCAACTCTCAGCTGAGGGGGCCTGTCTATGCCCTGGGAAAAGCCAGAAACCCGTACCCAGAAGCCTGTATCTCCACATCAAAGCAAGATCCCTCCCTCCCTATTTACGCTGGAAACTTCAAAACAGCCACCTCAGCCTTTGCCATCACTTTGGCTGTTATGGAAGAGACTGTCCTTTGCTTTCAGCCACATTTATTTTATGTAGCATGACAAGAAAGAGCAATCAAAACTTTTCATTGCTCTAGTCTGAACGAAAAAATGCTTTTTATTCTGTGTTATAAAGGAAGAAAGGCTTTAAGAACTTAGTAGGCAGGTTTGTTGATGAAGTACTTTAAATCTGAAACAGAAAGCATCCTTCTCATGATCCTTTTCATGAGTATATTTATGGGACATTTTTTAATTCTGGAAACAACAGCATGTGGCTGCTGCATCTACAATCTTCAGACCAGATTTTCCACTAGTTTACTTCAGTTTTAGAGAAACATAATTCAACCAATTTCTATGGGACTGCTACACTGCAAAACTGGGTGATCCCATGGAGGATTTCTTTCTCGGTGTTCTTATTGTCACTCATTGCAAAAATAGCAAGATCAAACATGACACGAGAGGCAATTTTTCAACGGGTATTACGCATACTGCAGCAGCCGATGACAACCTACAAGTAAAACACGAGTAAAACGGCAACACTCAGATCACTATTACTCATTTATGCCTGGTAATTTGCGTGCGTGCGTGTGTCCCGGATGCAGGTGATGCTGGTCAGCTGGGGATGGTTTCTATAAAACCACAGACCCACACGATACCTGGCACAAGGCTTGCTTCACCTCAAGAAATGATCTACGACTTAGTGGAGGCTCACTTTTGCCACCGACGTTACTCTGGTGGACAGAGTCCTCGTTTCACGACTAGACCCTCTCTCAGATTGGAGCATCTGTGCCTCAGCACCGCCAAACATGCACATCCTTCCCGGCCAGGCAGAGCCAGTTGAGCCTAGCAAATGTGTTTGTGCACAGCACTTTAGCAATACAGCATGCGCAAAACCTGCTAGCTTTCTTCCACAATATTTGCAAATTCCGTAACAGTTGATTATTTATACATTAACCCACAGACTTCATTTCTTCCACCTTATACCCATCCATTGTCAATGTAGTGTTGTTGCCACTTGCTCTGTTAGGCACGAATAAATGCATCAGAGCCGTGTAATTTATGCATGCTATTTTGTCAAGTCTGTTTGTATGGAATCTGCTTTGGAGAGGCAAGCTGCTCTGTACGCTGGGGCCAGAAATAGTATTAATTTTTTTTTTTTTTTTTTTTTTTTCCCTTTGGTGCCATGGATCAAGGTACCTTCAGAGCAGTCACCAGCAAATCTCTGATGAGATGGAAATTGCAATGTTCCGTGTTTTATGCCGTTTCAGGTAGAGATGATTTGTGTGCATGCAGAAGTATGACACCGATATAATGGAAGAAAACCCTAGTTGACATGGATATTCAGAGGATGCCATTATCAGGGCAGCCAAAGGGCCAAGGACAAAGGACCGATTTACTAAGTTAAGAATATGACTGTGCATTTCTAGGTTTTGAAAACGATCAAGGGACTGAACTGCCTGCCTTTCCCAGGGAGCAGTCTTACAAGGCAGGCAGCTTGTTCCACTTAAATGCGCCCCACTGCAATAACAGTATTACTTGGGAAATGAAGACACAACATACAGTCTTTTCTTAGTGCTTTACAATTCTCAGGTCAAGTGCTAATACATATTACAGAGCTCTCTCTGGCAAGTATTGTTAGAGCTGTCATTAAAGACCTCCAAAAGTCTTAGCTGTGCAATTGAAAATGTTTCCAAATCCTCTTATCCCAAACATAACAAATCTTGCTGTTGTTAAATCTGATGTTTTGTAAATTTGATACTACTTGGCTTATTGAGGGGGCTGGAGAGTGTTTTTTTGTGCAATAACACAGATCTCCAGGAAAAGAATAATGCATCTCTGTGGCAAGGGAATAACATGGATCTCTCGGAAGGGATTTACGCAGACCAGTGGATAAAGGAAAAATCAAAGACCACCTCCAGTACAGTATGAAGATGATTCTAGGATTGAAAGGCACAATAATGCTACCCAATTACAGCTCCGCCTGGGTCATGCGCTATGCGTAGCAGAAAGAAGCAAGATGGCAGATACCCTGGGTTATTTTAATTAATTTAATCATGTGACTAATTGGTCTCTGCTGGGTTTCTGTGGTAACTGCTTCCTAAGTGCTGATGGGCAATTGTGTTAAATGTAGCTTGGAAACTGCACGTAGGGTGCAGTGCCTTCTAGAGAGCAGAGGGAATTGTACAGCTGTGCGGGGAAGGTGCTCCTGCCGGGGCGCTGATTATCTCCGAGCAGCATGTTTACAGCTGCGCTGTCCTCCTCGCTCCCCCGCGAGCACGCCTCCCGACGGAACGCGCTCATTCGCAGGAAACGCGCTAGACTTTCTCCCCCTCGGGCGTTGAAAGTAGGGTTTCCTGGAGGAATACGCCAGGGCGCGTGTACGCGGCAGAGCACGCGCTATCTGGAAACAAAGGGAGAGCGGCTAGAGAGCCGTGCGTGCAAAACCGCAGCGACTCCCGCGCGCGCAGAGCCAGGCCCTGCTGCCAACCACAACGTCTTCTCAGCCGTTGCGGCGTTCGAGGGGAAATCCATTACCGAGCCCTGACACGCGCAACGTGCGGAACTGGTTTGTTTTTTGTTTGGTTTTTTTTTTTTTTCCAACTGCTCCTGCATCTCTTGTATTATTCGTGAAATCCCTAAATCCACGCGGGTCACAATTCGCGTTGGAGTACTGCAAAACGGCACAGAGCTGCCTTCAAAACTGGCAAACATGGAAATGACTTGTACAAGTCATTCTTTGCTTCACGGGTTGGATTTCGGATCACCACGCACAAGAAGTTGTCATCCTGCTGGATCCAAACTTACAACCGCGTCTCCTCACATGATTAATGTAACAGTACAAATGGAAAGATGATTAATAATATCAACCTCCATTCCAGTAATCACAATTGCACGTAAGAAATGACTGTTTAATGGGGTGGTAAGTTAAACCCCATTAAGGGCACAGAAAAAAAAAACAACTGAGAATCATCTCGGTACCTTTCACAAAAAAAAAAAAAAACAAACAAAACAAAACAACCTAAGAAAACATCCATAAGACAACACAAGACACGCTGCAAATACAGAACACAACACAGAACAGTAAATGTTATACTTTATCCTAACCTCGCCAGTGAAAATGCAGAAACAGGTTAGGAAATGCAGGAAGACATAGCCAGAGAGAGGTTAATAGTTTGGGAGCACGTTGCAAAGGCTAGAAAGGTTCCACTTAATAAAGCAAGGGAAAGGATAAGGCAGAATGCTGAAGAAGGAAAAATGTGCACTACCTCCCTGTCCTGGGCTACTGGAGAATAAAGACCTACCCAGCCTAAGCATGGCAAACCTGGGCTTTATTTTGTTTAATATGAATTAGGCTAAATTTAAAATAACTTACATAGCTTTATCAGCAAAAAGTGATAGCTGTAGATCACGAAGTACACAGACAAATATCAAATTCCTCATTTTTCCTGATAAAATGCCACTGTTGGCTTGTAGCTTGGGATTCAGTTCTCATCCTACTGACATCAGTGGAAATATTGCTGCTGATATCCACAAGACCAAAACACCTTCTTTGTTTTGAAACTGGTGGTCAGTACCTTACTGCATATTCCGTTCTGAAATTTATACTGAGTTATTCGAACCTAAGTTCAAGGCTGAAGAAAGAAAAAGCTCAGAATAACCGCATTTGCAATTAGCTGCCTTTAGGAAACCAAATTTAGGAAACATCTTCCAAACTATGTGACGTGGTCTCATACCTCTAGCTGCATTCTTTGGAAAAGTTAGGCATAGTGAAGGTGCTACACAGTACGTTTTATACAGAAATGTCCAGATATAATGAATTAGAGGTCTGCGTAACACTTCTTTAAAAACAGCCCGTTACTATGTGAGATGAACACAACCTCACATATTGCTTCAATCCTCTTATAAAAAGTCTGCTACACTTTCCATATTTTCATCAACAGTAAATACTAGAGAATACTGACATTTTCAATATACTTCAAAAGAGCAGTGTGGCGACACTGATAACAGCATTATGAACGCTGAAAATTTTTACGAGAGAGTTGAGGATGATTGAAAGTGAGACAAAACATTTTGATTTTAATGATAGTAATAAAAAAACTTTCCGGTGACACTACAGCAAACCTATTGCTTCTCCAGACACAGTAAGAACCAAATGAAGCTATTTCACCGGGCCAAAATTACAGCTGATGTAAGTAGTCCCATTGATTTCAATAAAGCTACGCCTGCTTACACCAGTTACGCATTTGGCCGACCAAATGGGACACGTCAATTTAGATTTGTATTATGTCACGGAGCCCTTCACGCTTGCTATGCCATCAGTGCAACCGCTCTGATTAGGAAGATGGGTCTCGCCATAGTGATCAGCCCATTTGTTCATCTCCTCTGGCAAATTGCAGCTGACAATAGCGAACACCTGAAGGAAGGAGTGAAAAATATCCTATAATCTACGTGCTTATAGGATGCATCTGGGGCTTACACTGGCAGGCAATATCCCTGATGAATGAGGTTTGGTTTCCATTGTTCTTTTACTTCACTTGGTTATGTATTTTGGTAATAATCATCAGTTTTATCAGACCTATGTAACTATACTATTTAATTTCAGGCCCAGTTCAGCTGCTGCTCCAGACAGAGCAATTCTGTTTATTTCAGTGGCTTGGGGCTCAGGCCTTTAACTTCTATTTGTGACAATTCAGTCTGAAAATGGGCAGCATAATTTTGGGAAGTAATACTGCCTGCTGAATCTGAGTATGCTATCCTTTCATTTCTGCAGAAGTCAGAGATGGAAAATACACAGCAGACGGTGTATGCGTTCCCCCTGCCAGTGCCCGCTTCAGTATTTACTAGTGTTTGCTCGTCCCAGCTTAGCCCGTCTCAAGCAAAGCGGCTCATTTCAGGACACAGTTCCAAGTGCTAACACATCAAAGTACTATACATCAAAATTGCAAAAGATGAACTTCTTTCCAGCCTTCTCCTCCTTCTCCACAGGCTTAACACCTTCATGTTCCCTAAACCATCTTTGACTCTGATCATCCCTTAGCCCTGCCCATCCAAACTCTCTCCAAATCTTGCCGCTCCTTGCTCTATCCACGTTTCAGCAACCACCCAACTATCCTCCTCAACACCCCCACACTCCATACCCTAACTACGGCCATTTAACTCCCATTTCATCTGCACAGTCCAACATATTGCCCTTATCTATCCTCAGCTTTGGCTTCTTGTCCAGCTTCAGTCATTCCACTAAGGTATTATTTTCAGGTTGTTTTTTTGTTTGGTTGCTTCTTCTTATTATTATTTTTTTTTCCCCTAGACACATTAACTTGCTTTTGTCAAAACACAAGTGATTACTTGTATCTGCAGCTCCTCCTAGTTTACTATCATCTGCAGAGTTTGTGAACTTGCTCCCTGTTCTCTCCTGGAGTTCATTAATGAAATATGAAACAAGACCAACCTCACGGAAGTCCCTCTGGCACTTCTCTATCCACAGCCTGATACAGTGCTCTTTATCACCACCCTTTACTTTATTTCTTGAGTCCATTTTAAGGCCACTTGACAGTGTTCATATCCAAACTAATTTGAATTAATCTGAGGGTAAAATTTCATGAGATGCTATTTCAAGTGCTTTACTAAATTCCAAATCCATTAGAACTTCTAATTTGCCTCCCTTGGCTGATTTCCGTGCGTGTGTGTACATACTAGCTGTGTTTGCTTGGCAAAACCTCTGTATCCCTCTGTTACTCCTTGCCCATATGGTATAACTGCAGAAAATGGGGATTTGGTTGAGTGAGTTTGTGCATCAAAGTATCTGCTTTTTGTTGAAAAATTCAACTTTTTTCTAAAAACAATTAATTTTTCTGTAGCAAATTGAATTAAAAACTTCTGTAGCACATATAAAAACATTCTTCAGCATTATAAAGTAATTTTTGTGTTGGCAGTAAACTCAGGCCCTTTGGAATGCAATCAGCTTCTTATTTAAATGTCCAACTTCATAGGAAAACAAGGACCGAGGTACACTGCTGTGCCAAAATGCGTTCATTGTTTCCGTGGAGGGCATCAAACTACCCACAGACATCAAATAACACATCAAAAATAAACAACCTTATCCAGCAAATGTGATCCTGAGTCCAAACAAACTATGTTCATCTAAATAACTTTGTCTAAAAGCTGTTATGTATAAAAATTACATCCCAGCTGTTCTTTATAATGCTACAACCTGCCAGGTCATGCCTAACTGAAAGTTACTTTATTCTGCCATTGAGGAAATCAAATAAAAATTACTCAGGATCTCTCAGCTTCAGTTCCTATGCTCAAGAAGAAAGCAACCTTGTCTTTTTTTTTTTTTTTTTTTTTTTAAACACCATACAAATGACTTCCAAATTTTCAGGAACAGTTGCTGGTTTTAATGATATATTGCAGATCCTTGTCAATATCTCTGCTGCTTCACACTTTTATTTCCTTAGGAACACTCGGCTGAGTACCATCTGCTCCTGGTGATTTACTGCTCTTGAGTTGCTGAAGTTGCTCCATAACTTCCTCCTAAGAGACTTCAATCTCTGTTATAAGGCCACACTCTTGATTTCCTGCGAAAAGTGTCCTTGGAACAGGAATTTCCTCATCATCCTCTGTGGTGGAGATGGACACAGAAAATTTAATTTCATTTTTATGCTGTTCTGCTTTTTCAGAAGCGGCCGGAGTCACAGCTGGGTGGCCTACGGGCACAGGGGACTTACAGGTCGGTTTTTGGTTTCTGCAGATACACTTTTCCTACACCTTCTACAGTGCCTCGTACATACACCTCTCAGGTAATTTCCTTGTGCTTTTATTCCTGCACTTTATCTCAGGGACCTCTGGTTATAACTGACTTGATCGTGCTTTCAAATTTTTTGAAGGACAAGTTTTGCCTTAAAAAAGCAAAACATTTGCTATTTCTGGTACAAGTGTGCCTGGGACCTCGATGGCACTTCCATAGTTTAACCACCATGCTTCCAATTTGGAAAAAAATGTTTTTTCCTCTCTTGCTGTGTGAAAAACCACAGAAACAATAAGAAAAGAGACCGCATGCAAAATACTGGAACTGCCCGTACACAATGTACAGGCAAATACACACAGGGCCTGATCCGGAGCTCATCACAAACAATGGGACGTCATCCACTGACGCCGATGGAATTTGGATCAGGCTCAAAGGAAGCACACCAAAAAGCAGAGGGAGGGTTTTTGTCTCATCTTTCTGTTACAGTAATCATAGGTGTTGTTTGTAACAGTAGTAGGTAACAAAATTTCCAATAAAAGTGTGATTTTTAAGTTGACAGTGTCCCTTTAAGCTTATGCACTTCTTCACTTAACTATGCCAGATTTACTCTCCCCTTTCTACTTTTTCCTTGCTCAGAGGTATACGTACCATCTGTGCATCTAATATGGTGTTCTTAAATAGCCTCCAGAGTGATTCAATGCTGCTTTTTTCCCTTTTTTAAAACTTTCTCTTGGTTAACCCTTTTCCTTGGTATTGTACAGCCTTCTCTTTCAGAGCTCCCGGTCCTTCCTTTCTTTAGGATGAAGTTACCATCTTCCAACACTGAAGTTAGGAGTGCGCCTACCTGTTCTTTTAATGGCCGGGCATTACATGAAACTCAGTGGGGAATTCCCTTATCAAGGCACTGATATTGATAAATTCCTCCTGCAAATGAAGGCATGAGATTGATCCATTTGACAACGACCAAAGTTCATAGGATGGTTTGGGCTGGAAGGGACCTTACAGACCATCCAGTCCCACCCCCCTGCCCCAGGCAGGGCCCCCTTCCCCCAGCCCAGGGGGCTCCCAGCCCCGTCCAACCTGGCCTTGAACCCTTCCAGGGAGGGGGCACCCACAGCTGCTCTGGGAAACCTATGGTTGACCGTTATTTACCACAACACTATGAAATTGTTCAAACCTGTCTCATAAATATTTAAATGTCAGTTTTCTTTCTAAATCTCTAGAATAGGCTTTTAAAACTTATTTTTAGTTCTGGGAGCTCTCTCACCCAATTTAGTAGCTACCACTGTGTGCTGTGACTGCAAAAGCCTGGGGGCTAAATTAAAAATAACAAGACTAACTGAGCCTGGGTTGCTGTTTGATTTCTAACTCAGAGGGTCTCCTCTTTGATTTGACAGTCTGAATTTCAGAGTTGGGAAGGGCCACAGGCACACAGGACACTGCACCGCTGTTATGCATCTATGCAATACCGGGAAAATTACGGCATTTGGCCAGTGCTAATGGGGGTAGCTGAGTCCCTGATGGTCTCACACACTTCCCCAGGAAAGCTGCACCGAGCTATCATACCCCTCTGAAGATCCTTCCTTCCCCTTGCAAAGCCCAGATAAGGGCCAGAGAGACGCTCTGCTCTGCTTTTAAAGTAAATGGATGGCAGTGGAGGCACGTCTGCCCCTGCCCACCCGGTGCACGCTGGCCAAAAGAGCTGGCTCCTGCCCGAGCACCTCCACCAGCCCCTCCATGCAACGGAGGCAGAGCCTGGCCTCCTGCTTCTCAGGCAGGACAGTAAATAAACCAAAACCATCTGAAGCCACGCACGCACACCCCCCTCCCACCCCCAAAACCATCAGATACTTTATGACTGTTTCTAAAAATTATTAAACAGATGAGTACATTGACTTAGACGCAAAATTGCATCCAGGCTGACAACTCGCAACATATGTTTACTTTCAGCCCAATTTAAGTTCAAATGGGTGAGCTGTAAATGCTCGGGTTTTTGACAAGAGCCCGGCCCATCACTGAACTTAGCTGGCCAGCAAAGACTCTTTTATTACTGCAGAAACTATGTTCTGCAAGAAAGGTAGTTGACATTTTCAGACTTTTGCCCTACAAAACCCACCTCGTTCCTCCAGCAAGTTTAACACTTCTGCATCAAGGACGGCTTGATATACGGCACGAAGCTGACTTTAACTAACAGCTCCTGGTAGTAGATTTTTCTGTTCATCCGGCAGCTTATAAATTATATCCATTTGGCCTCTCCTAGCCTTATTTAGACTCACGAGCCCCAATTCAAGGTTAATGTGTGTAAGGGTTTCTTCAGTCTTCCCATAAACGTTCCCAGAAAATGTTTGCAAACAAACCTAAAAGGGATGAAACTTTCCTACCTAGAAGGGGCCAAAAGATACATGATGTGATTTTACTCCCTTGGTCTGACTCAGCTTCGTCCTTGAATTTGTCCCAAGATTTCTACGCGTGATGGAAGTCACCACTTCGGGAAAGTAAGAGAGTAATTAAACACAGTCTGTCAGCTGACAAGAAATACCACAACTCCACTGAACTGCCGCCTCACCTGCGCAAATTAATTCACCACTAGCGAAGTGTGACAGCAACATGTGCTCCCAGGAAACTTCAGGACTAGAAATGACCTTCCACCTCCAGCTGGGCCCCTCGGGTTTCCTACTGCTGCCCACCGTGGTCCCCTGCCTGGGCAGGATTTCACCCCGCTGAACTGGGCAGTTCACTGCTGTACTCCATACATCCTTTCAGGAGTCTGTAGGGAGGGTGTCGTTCACAACATTGTTCCTAATCCAAACAGATTTTTGAAAACCATATTTGCTTAATTTTGGTTTTCAAATAAAAATGTATAGGGTGAAAAAAATACTCAAGCTCCTTTTTCAATATTTCCCTAAGTTAATGAGTTGACTGATAAGTGAACAGATGCATTAAGGCAATAATTTATTCAAATGTCATGATATTTTTGAACAAACATATTATTTAATATGCATTTCATTATTTGCCCAGCTCATATTAGTATTAATGATTGATGTGTTCATTAGGAAAGGGAAAAGTGGCACCAAATATAATCTGTGCAAATTAGATTCAATTTGGAGACCTACCCTAAGTTTTTGACAGAATAAAGACTGTTCTTGATGCTCATTCTGTGTTGATCACATGGAAACAAAGCTGGAAGGTGCCTAATTTCATACGAGCCCAAGGCAACATCGGCTAATCTAACGTAACCTGAACCAAGACACGGAACGTAGTGGACAGCAATATTTTTTTTTGAGCGATTGCCTAGCTCACAGAGGCTGGAGTCAAAGGGGTACAGAGGTAAGCACCCATGTGTATTGTATCTGCTCATTTTCTGAAAGCACCACTGTTATGCATCTAAACTCTTTGTTCAAAAATCCACTGGTGATGTAAAAATGTGCTGGATACAGGTCACAAAGTCTATTTTGCCAAACTTTTTAACAGAGCAAAATGTCTGGTTTTCCCCTAGTGTCTCCCTTTTCCTTTCAAAAATTCATCCTAAGTGATTTAAGGCTTCAGGAAAGCACTTTAGCAACCTCCAGGAAAGTAGCTACTGGCCATCTTTCTTGCTCAGTCACTCTGGTAGGCAGCAACTTCTTTCACATCTCCAACATCAAGGCGTCATAACATCTATTTAAATCCAAATCATTGCTCTAAACTGCATAGACATAGTGCGTGAAAACCTTAAAAGCATTTCCAGTCAAGTCCTAACGCAATTAGTGGTGTTTTGTTGTAACATCTGTATGTAAACAAAACCTACTTCTGGCAAGAAGGAGAGACGCAGTCGCTGGAGCTGCCCAGAACTGACGCGAGGGCACCTCGCGTAAACTGGTCGCTTCGTTTGAAGCAAACGCCTGCTGTTCAAGAGGCAGCAGATTCTCAAGCTGAAATTAGCATATTCATCTTGATAGAACCAAAGTAGCCAGAATGCAACACGACTGATGTAATCCGACGTGGTGGCTAAAATTAAAAGTGAACACACCTTTTAATTGGATTGGATACCTGCTAGTAATTCAGACAATGGGAATTTGATTCAAATTTATAGTATTAAATGGCAGCAGATGGACAGTAAAATGTCCATTGAGTTTGCAAACTGACAAGCATGCTGGGTTTGCCAGATCCCTTCATTAAGTCATTGGTGGCATCAGTCAGGTGCTGATGCATTTCATCGTTATCAATGGTAATATGTTTTGCTGTGCTGTGGGTGAGCAGTGAGATACTCTGACTGATGGTCTCAGTAGGTTAATTTGGAATTTCATTTGCCTCTTCTAATCATGAAAAATCCTAGGTCTGGTTTAGGGAAGGAGTTTTATGAGATTTCTGGGTTTAGTATCCAGTGAGTAAAAAGGCCAGCGGATGACAGCTAGACAATGATGCCAACTCTTCTCCTTTCTGACTGGTGCCACCCATCTCTTTCACAGCTCAGGACTTGCTTGATATTTCAGTGTCTGTTCCAGATCCTTGGTTGCTGTCGGTGGCCTTCTACCCTCCACAAACTTTAAAAACACCCTCTGAAGCAGGATATTTTCCTTCCCACTCCTCCAGATAGCTCCTCAAAGAACTTTGCGATTGTGCCCCACGCTTGAACTATTTCCTCTGCAGACTCAGCGTCTCATCTGCATTCACTCATCAGCACTCATTTATATCTCAACGTAGCAATCACAGCTATGGAGATATTTGTCGTCTTTTCCCCTTCTACCTTCAAGCATTTGCAAGAAACCTTATTAAATGACTGCCGTGGCAAATACGCGTACGCACACGTGCAGATGTGCACATACACACACAAGCACACATAAATACACGTGCATACATTCGATGCAAACCCACAGCAGAAGCAGCAACTTTGTAAACCTCTGATTAAATCCCACTTCTCTACAGCTCCACAGAACCAAAGACGGATGATTTCATGCAAACCAGGTAGGACACCTGCTCCACGCTGGCCTTTCTGAACACCTAATTAATGCAAGTTAAATCTCTAGGAGAAATAGGTTTTCTGTTTGGAGCCCCATGTGTTTCAAAACTTAGATGTAACAGCTAAGACTTTTTTTTTTTTTTTTTTGGTCAGGGGCATTACTTGCATCAAGTTGCTCTAAGTAATTTTCCAAATTTCCATGAATGATGATCATTTTACAAATTTCATTTTGCAGGTGCATAAGAAAGAGAAGAAAGTAACATATTCTTTTTCTCATTACTCACTGACTTAACAGGGAGATTGTTCTTATGCACTGTTAGGCTGCACAATTAAGCTTGAAATCAAGAGAACTTTCTCTGACAATCCTCAGTAATTATTTTGGAGAATGATAGCTTCTGTTTACTCCCAGTTTTTAGTATGTGTATATACATGTCCATATTAATCACATAGTGATATACATTAATTAACAAAAAAACTACTCAGGCAGGAGTACTAAGGCTTTATGATGTTGTGTGCACTTTATCATCTTTAAATATAATTTGAAAATATAAGGAACTGCCTAATGCAGCAGCACCCAGGACTTCTGACAGCTCCGTTGGATTGTTGAGACTCATCCTCACTACTCAGATGAGACAAGAGAGGATAAAGCACAGTGCCTGTCTGCACTGCCAACGCACACCGTGCTGCCCATCCTATCCTGTACGGGGAGAAAAGAGCCATCACCGTTGAGATCTTCATGCTGCTAAACAGCAGTTTATTCTTCATTTATGCCGTTTTGTTTATTAGCATAAATGAAATTTGACTGCACTGTAACTAAAACCATCTATCACCTTTTTTCCTGATTGGGAAGCGGTGCGAAACAGGAACAAGGACAAGTATAAAATACTGGCTGACAACCTTGTAGTCACTTCATCACCAATGTCTTAGTCAAATCAAGTGAATTATCCTTTAACATGTATGTGAACAGAGCCTATCACCTCTATGCATTCAGTCCTCATTCTAGGGTTGGCTATTGGCTATTTGGTCATAACAAATTTGTTTTCTGACTCATTGAGTCAATAAACTTCATTTCAGAATTAATCTTTTCAGGCTTCAAACTCACTGGATCCAATTATGAATCCAATCGCTCCCTTTAAATTTAATATTCTGAAACTTGGTGGTCTAGTGCTTTTTGCCCTTATGTGCCTCTATGGTATTTAACTTTGTATTAGTCGGCCTATAAAATTAAATCTCTGAGGAAGGGAACATCAGAATAGCTCCAAATCTTAAATCTTCAGTTTACAAACATTAGTAAGAAATGCTCCCTTTTCCTGCAACGCTTCCTTTTAATTGGTATTATTATGCACAACAGGTTATCATAATAGAGTAGTTCGTTATGTATATTTGACTACGCACACTAGACCAAACAGAAGCAGAAAAGCAGGTTTGGGTTATTTTTGTTTGGGGTGGGTGGTGGTGTTTTTAGTACTTTTCTAAACCAGATCTAGTCTAAATACTTTGGGGTTTGCCTAATGGGGTAAAAACACCCATTTCTTCTTCATTTATTTCTGGTAATTTAGAAAGAACTACACTCTGTGGGGAGACCCATTATCATTTCAAAATCTCTATATTTCTATTCTTGCAAGGCATGGTTGCTAATACAGATAATTTTAAATGGTCATGACAGCAGGATATCTGGGGTAAAATTTGCATTTCTTTAGGAGAAGACCAACTTACAATTAATTGCGTGAGCCTTTTTCCTTACCAACTCCCCATCCCAGCCATGAAGCTCAGCTCCCTGACAGCCCTGGCTACGCAGAGATGCAGAGGGTGCGGGGGCAGAGCCTCTGGAGCACAGACAGACAGCTCTGCCGGGACGAAAGGCAGGAAGGACTGATGTGCACCCCCAGCTAAACTGCCTGGCTGCAAACGCGCCCGAGGCAGCGAGGCACTGGCTTATCCCAGCGCACCGCTGCTCTTGGTATGCCAAACCTGCTGGGGAATAGGGCTGGGGAGGAGTGAAAGGTTGGGAGCAGCCAGGGCCCAGCCAACCGGGGGCTTTTTGCAGCGTTTTTGTTACTCTCCGGGAGCACTTCAAAGTGGTCTCACGCCAAGCCTTCTCCCAGCAGGGAATCTGTGGGCATGCATCGCTCCAGCGTGCCTTTGCCCTGGGTATGGGAGCAGATTTTGCTATCAGGATGACGGCAAAAGTCCTAATTCTGAACACAGCAATTGGCATTCAGGGATGGATAATTCGCAGCATTACTTAGTGCTGTTTTGAGACGCTAGTGATGACTTACTCTTCACTGTTTAAACAGTCCCATCATTTTAAGGAAGCGCTTATTACAGCACTTCTTATCTAGGGGAGGGAGGGAAGACTGCTTAACACGATCCATTAGGAAATTCAAGCCTGAAATGAAGTGACCACAAAGTCCTATCAGCTACCAGAAATGCAGCAGCTGTACATATTTAATGTAACACAACACTACATTGTGGTGGAGATCCGCTGTTTAAAACATACGTAAGGCAGGTGAAACGTGACTATTTTACTCCTCTGTTTGAAAAATGAGGAAGTGTAGAGTGGCATAACTTCTCAAATACATAAATAAGCATTAGACTCATGGAGAAGACAGGTACGCTCTTGGACTAGTCATAACAGATTAAAGGTCAGCAGTTAAATCTGAAACTATTGCAGCCTTGTTCCTTTGATCTTGTTCCTCAAGACTGCTCTATTACTAACAGGTGAAGTGAAAAACAAGAAGCATGAGGGTCTGCTGAATTCTACTGTACCTGTCTTAATTTAATGTCAGCATTTCCTAAATATTCAGTCCCCTGATCACCTAATGCCATAAATACGCATGCGTGGGGCAGCTCCAGATTTCCCCTGCTGGGTCAGATCCTGTGCAATTCCAGATTCCACAGGTGCAAAGAGGAAGAAAATTTGACTCACTGGCTTAGCTTTGAAGCAGAGCCAATGCAGCAACCAACATGTTATCAATTACATGTTATCGCACCATGTTTTGCCAAGTCCTCCCATATGACATTTTGTTAATTTGCAACCTCTTTAGTCAAGAACAGGACACTTCACTGGGATATCATGATATATGAAAAGATTAGGAACATCTATTGTTATTTAGAGATATACAAAATAATGATGACAGAGAGCTTGCTGGATGGAAATACTCAGTATCTTTTAGCTTCCAGAAGAAGTTAGCAGAGGGGTAGGAAAGGGAACCAGGGGAATGAGATGCTCTAATTCATCCTTTCTCATAATACAAGGACAAGGAGGCCTCCAACAAAGCATATGGGTAATAAATTTTAAGTCAGGTAAAAGGGAACCTTTTCATGTATTGCCTGACTGAATTCATGGCCATAAACTATTACTAAATCCTACTACTCACGGGTTAGGAGAAGGTTGAAGTACACCTATGCATCATGTTAACATGTATTTATCTTCATTTAGTAGGGGATTTAAACCTCCTTTTTCAGGATCTAAGCTGTAGATGGAAGAGGATCCACCATGAACTGGTTGTGCTTTCATCTGTCTTCCCAAGGTTTCCTGAATCATTTGGTACTCATCACTGCTGGACACACAGGACGATCTGACTAGGATCACTGACAATGCCTCCATTACTATCAACTATCTCATCTATGTAAATTTGTGACTGAAAGTCATGGGAGCATCAGCTGACAGTGATCTGGATCCTGCCACCCCAGAGTGTTCTACACATTGTGAGGCACATTGAACTGCATGTGCATAAATGTGCATGTATGCATATACACATACATCCATGGGAACTTATTTTCAAATGAGGAGCTTCTAAGGAGAATGTATTTCCCTCCTCTACACTTTTTCTAGATACAAAGGATGTAAACACTACTCCTCGTGAAGACTCACATGACTTTAACTTGCCTGTCTGCTCCAGTAGACACTGTGAGCCTGATTCTCCAAGACTGCCACTAAAATTCCACTTTACTGAATTTTGCAACCTAATTCTTCAGGCAGTTTTTTCCTTTTTTTTTTTTCCTTTTTTTTTTTTTTTTTTTCTGGCAGGATGATGTGACCCAAATTTGTAAAAGACGATAATTTGCTATAAAATTGCATCCTGAATCTAGAATCCGCATGTACTTATTTGTTATTACCACAGATGTAAAAGACCAGATTTAGAGACCTGAATTCTGTTTGAACTTGACAGGCTTTGAATGTTCTGTAGCATGAGGGAAAATGGCATCATTTAGACAACCAAAATACATAGGATTTTATGAATAATAAACATTTCTAAAACAATAAAGGCTACTCAAAGACTCACACTATTAAGCACCAAAAGGACACAGCTACTTTTTCAACAACTAAAAATGTTGGAGCATTCCTTCGTTATTTTTCTTAAAATGACTTATCGCACATTCTGCTACAGAAAAACAGCTGCTGAAGTAACCTAGAGGGCATTTTCAGGCACTGTACTTCAGTGATTACAGCAATTTTTGTGGACATTCAATATTAGGATTGCATTCTAATTTTAGACAGAGTTAAATATAAATTGAGTAGGAGGGGTTTTCACGCTACTCTAGATGTTCTAACATTGCTTACCCCAACCCCAAAACTGTAGAGCGTCTGAATTTTGCAGCAGTGATAATCTATTAGTAATAATATATATTAAAAGAATGAAACTAGAGCTCACTAGCAGCAGTGGGAAGATGCCCACTATCATGATGGTACCCAGACTTTGGCCATAAAAGCATTTAGCCATGCTAAAAGCTTTTAGCTAAAAGCACTGGCTATGATCTCAATGCCATGGGACTTAGTGACACTGTCATATGCAACCCACCTCTACTCTATTTCCATGATACCTCCACTTAGATGTGTATATGTAGCAAGTATCCTGAGACTCTAAGGCCAAATTGGAACTCTTATGTTAATGTTTATTACTATTTAAATTCCCTGACTCTCACAAAACCCAAGCATCGAGCTGAGGGAAACTGGAAGAAACAAGGTTAGTAAAGGGCTGACAGTCCAACAGACAATACAGATGGAAAGTGGAGGGACTAGGTGAAACAGAGAAAACAAAAGAAGAGAGCTTCTATTAGATGCTAAATGAGACCCAGGCTGGGCCTGATTAAAGCTATGCCTATGTAGGTTACATCTTTCCTTATTTCTCTTACCTTGTTTCTCTTGAAATATGCTCTTCGGCAAGCTGCAAAGCACTTCTCGCTGCAGAAGCATTTCACTTCACTTCCCATACTCAGGGAATAGCGCTTGATTCCAACTTTCTGGCACCAGGCACACATTATTTGTACATTTGACACATCATCTTCTACAACAAAAATATAAGAACAATGTTTACATGAGATGCAAACACCTTCCTCAGACATCTGCACACTTACTCTTAGATACAACCAGCACCGGCTCATCTTATTTCTAACTTCCCCTCTGTCTGAGAGCAGAACTGGGCATGACTGTGATCACCAGCTTCGTCCTCAGGCAGCCAGGCACCTGTGCCAGCCAGGCTCAGCAGACTGGCAAAGCTCCTAAGATGGCTGGAAAAGATTATTAGCTTTAAAAATGGAGCGTTGCTGGAAAGCTCTGGAAATCTCGAGAGCTTTTTAGCATGTTTAAGAGTGCACAACTCTTTATTAAACGAGTAACCAAGACTAGAGGCTTAATGAGTACTGCTGCTTTGTTCTCGTTACTTACAGTCTGTTGTAGTGAGCCCCTGAGAGGTTCTGCTCAGCAAGCTGGTGATAAAACACGCCTGGAAGGTGCTGCACCAAGGCAGGTCACTAACAAGAGCCCTCTTCTAAATAAGAAGGAACATGAAACACTCCTTTTTCTGCATTATTTCAAAATGACTAGCTTACAAAATGGGGAGCTGTCATATAAATATAGCAGTCACAGAAACACACACTCAAGCAAGAAGGAAGATGCAGCGCTGTGATAAAGCCTGCCAGGCTACTTTCCAGTCATTATGCTCAATGGTCAAATTTTAATTCAGGCAGAGTTCCTGAGCTGCTTTCAAGCTCCTCTGTAATGTGTATTACAAATGTGGCATGTATGTCTTCTGCCATGTAAAAAAAAAAAACCAGGGCTTGCTCCTAAAGTGTGAGTGATACCGCTGTGTGGTCACCATCCCCACTCCAGCTTCACAGACAGGGGCAGTGAATAGTTAAGCCTCCTAAACAGATCAAGACAGTAAGTTAGCAGGAATCTTTCTGACTTAAAACTCGGAATTCTTCAGTTCTTATGTCCAGTTTATGATACAGTGTGACCTTTCAGCTACAGACAGCAGCCATTGTCTAACTTCTGGGGAAAAAAAAAAAATAAAAATCCCTGAAGACTAATTGTTAAAGCAGCTCCTGGTCCATGAGCTGTGGAGAATTCATAGCTCAGAGAGTCTGTCATGCAGCCATCCCATTTCCCTATAAAGGATTTGTTTTTGAAGCTACGCTGTCATCGTTCTGTAAAATTATTGGCAAACTAATTTTTAGCAGAGTGATTTGGCTCCTTTCCCCGGCTATCATAACTCAGAACTACGTGCTGCATTTTATTCACCTTAACGGAATAAATATTGCCAGTTTAATAACTTTTTTCCTTCCACAAATTGTATTATGATTTATAGCTACAAATAAAATTGTACAATGTAAAATAATGACCTCTTAGTTTTAATCAGACTGTCTACCCTTAAACCTATATTTAAGGCTAAGTTATAACACAGATTTGTGTTTAATGTCTTTTATCACTTACCCTTTAGAGTGGGATTTGCCAATACTCTAAATGCTTTCTTATACCGAATACTAAGGGAAATCAAAACGACTTGGCCAAAATTATCACTAGCCATCTATTGGGTCAAGCAGCGTGTCCTTGAGCTGGCTGTAGGCTCAGCCAGGCACACAGGAGTGCGGGGTACTGTTACAGGGGTGTTGCACGGTGTCATCACAGCTTTCTCTCCAGACCAGTCCTGGCCAGGATGCTAACTACTCCAGCCGAGCCCAAGAGCTCTTCCCACCATTTTTATCCCAAAGCATTTGAAGTACTAAGCTTTCACAAAGGTGCCCTGATTCACCTACTTTTGCACCATAATAAACCAACTCCTTACAAACTGAACTCTCCCCTTTGAATGTATCAGGACAACAGAAGGTCCTGTGAACCAAAGGAAACAGGAAGCAACCTCCTGTTTCAGCTAACAGCAACATGTATTTTCCTAGTGATAGTTTACCTCTGGAAAATAGAAGATCCACCAGTGATACTTTTCTAATAGTTTTCATTTCTGGTGAGAGTAA
Organism: Tyto alba; assembly: GCF_018691265.1. Classification (NCBI taxonomy): domain Eukaryota; kingdom Metazoa; phylum Chordata; class Aves; order Strigiformes; family Tytonidae; genus Tyto; species Tyto alba. Next base: position 1,502,823 of record NW_024881316.1, read on the forward strand.
CTGTCATAAATGAAAAAAGAAAATTACAGAGCTGAAAGAGAGTTCACTGGCACAGTAGGTGCTGGAGTATCTCTTTTCGAAGCAGGTTGGCTCCTCAGGGGCACAGTTTTTAAGGAGAAGCACAGAGCTCCACGACTGGGATTCTCAGGGGCTTTCATGCATCACTTCATAGGGGAGAGACACCTCAGCTATCGTTTGGCTCCTGTTCACTGACACACACGAACCACCTCCCACGGACGATCAGAAAGACCACACATCTGTCCATTTACAATTACGCAGCATCCCAGCAGCTGCAACAGCTGTTTACATGGAAAAGCTGCATCACACACTTCTCTGCAGGACAGTAGGTTATGCAGGGCAGTAAGGCTCAATCCACCTCCTTCTGCCAAAGACTTTCTCTAAGATAGCTCCTGGCAAGAAAAGGAGAGGAGAGGGAGAGCGACCTACTCTCTCAAGATGTTGTCTTCCTATGCCCTGACCTGCAGAACTTCACCACCCCCTCACAGGAAATCCTTCCAAGATTGTGGTCCATGGATCTGACAGTCAGTAAAACAGAAAATGTCTGTAGTTTGTCTACAAACTACTACTCCCAGCCACCGTCTGCACTTCCAGGAAGAGACAGATGATATCCAGGAGGCATCATCGATATTAATCAAAATGTTCATCATTTTGAAAGAAGGAAGAGAGAACGGGAGGGAAAGAGTCTGCTTAAATACAAAGAACTTGAATTACTTCTCTCTTCTATTCCCTTCTCGCCCTAGTCTTCAAAGAATGGTCACATGCAATATAATCCTTTTAATAGTAACAGTAATAATACAACTAGATGCCTCTTCCATTTAACAGCCTCAGGAACACTGCTACAAAAGGATTAGCTGAGTATGGCCATGTAAAGCAGCCAGGAAACAGCAGCACTTCAGGAGGGGTTTCGGAGCGTGAGCTTCCCGGAACAGTACACTAATATGTCACTTTTTAAGTCATCTTTGCTCCCGCAGGGGTAGGTTTACCCAAGTCCATTTTTTGATGCAACTCTAACTTCTTGTAATGCAGTTCATCAGGTGAAAAAAAGAACACATCCAGTATTACATGACTAATTCACTGCGGACCATCAGCAGGAGCCCTGTGCAGCCCAGTTGGAGGAAGACTTGCTCTACAATCAAAATCAGAAAGGACTGAAGGACCCATTCTTGGTACCTGGGACAGGTACAGGCCCACGTCCTGCGGTCCGTGGGTGTGGATGACAGCTGGGGACAATAATAAAGGTCCAAACCTGGTCGCGTGCTTTCCTTCTTGGCACTGGTTGCGGTAGGGGGCTGAGCAGACATTGTGAAAATCACTAATAAGGGTGTTTCATTACAGTGTATTAAGCTTAGTGACCAAAATAGGACTGCAACATTAATGAAAAGGTAACGGTCCACGTATTTCTACCATTCCAACCCACAGCAGTGGCAAGCAGTAACTTAAACTCAAAACATTAAGACTGGGTGAAATAAGAAAAGTCGAAGTCTCATGATTTAATTGCTCTTTTGCTAAACACAAACTGGAATAATTTGAAATGAGAAATTCCTATCTTCCATTCAAGATAAAATTCCTCTCACTTGTTCACAGATCTTTGTTTTGTAAGGCCAAATTTTTTAAAAATCACTTTATCAGACTCTTGCCCTTCTTTCAGGAAAATGTATCAAGTCCCCGTCCCTAAAGCACTCAGCAAGAAGAACCTGCTACGGCGAGAACACAGGGAAGCGGGGAATTTCAAATCCAGTAGTTTGGGACTGCTTATCTGTCTTGAATATTTATTCTAATCTTTTCCTGATTAGGTCTGCACTAAGAAAGCTTCTCCACAATAATTACATCAGTATACTACATCGGCAGTGTTCTCCTTTGCTCACAGACAAACTTTTGCTTGTAGTCTAGCTTAGCATATCTGCTCGAGTAACACGAGCTCATTCTGACAACATGCCTATGTCCATCACGTGGGCTCTTGCTGGAGCAGCTCTTCTGATGCAGACCATTCACCATCACCTTCAGGACTCACACAGCTAGGCTGACACATGTTTGTAAAGTACAAAAATAACATTTGCAACTCCTGGTACAGATCATTTTGAAGTGAAAGAAAACATTTTTTAAAAAAACACACTTTTTTCTCCATCTGGGCTTGCAACTTTATGACCTGCTCTTGCAATGTGCTTAGCATGTTCTCGGATCTGTCACGCTTGTGATAGGTAGCATGGGTACTCACACAGGTGAGACAAAGAGGAGTTGGCACCGAGACAAGTGAATAGACAGGAGAGCTTTCAGCAAAACACCCGCACCACTGTCTTCTATAATTACACCAGCTGATTACATTCAGCAGAACTGAATTTCCAGCCTCTGCTTTTCTGAGTTCTCAACTCTTCGTAGGGAGAGCTATTGTGGGAGTTCCCACACTGTGTTCTTCTGCCCCTGGGTTGTGTCATTACAGGTGGAAGAAGTACTCCCTGCACCCACTGCACAGATACTGTTCAGCTACATTTCCTTGTGGTTTTTAGCCTGTGTATTTTTCATAATGAACAATGCAATAAACACGGAATGTTTGCAGTGTTAAATCATGTTCCCAAAGGGAGTAGTTTGTATAACAAGATAAAATTATCACATTATAATAACTAAATATGCATCAGTCTAAAGCATGCTTCAATTAATCATCAAAAGTTTGAACCGCCTCTTTAGGTCTTAATTAAGCAGAATGTTTGGGTTTTTTTTTTTCCTTTCAAACCAGTGTGAAGGAGCTGCAGAAAATTGTTCCTCTTAAACCCAATGAGCAGCAGTTTACACTAATCGATCTTATATGGAGCCATAATTTGGAGAGGTGGGGGGGAGAGAAGGAAGGCGACGAGTATAATAGAGTAAATCCATCACGTACAGCTCTGTCCCTTTATCTAAGCAAACCAGCATGGCCTACAGTGTTTAGCAGGATGATCCTAAAATCCCTACAATTCTGGAGTTAAATCCTGATCAGTTTACTAACTTTTAGGCTGCAACGTTCCACTAATACCGTTTTGAACTAACTGATATATATTTTCAATTTTAACTGCAGTTTCAAGAATTTGGGTGAAACTAAACGCAGCTACAGCTCCAATCCTGCAGATTATGATGATCCACAGGCAGCTACTCCAAAACCTTACTTCCCGCATCTCCTTGCAAGAAATTCGGCAGGAGATACTCTACTCTTCTGGCAAGAAGAAAATACCACTCCTGAAGGTGCAGTACTGAAGAAGTCCTGCTGTGCAGAAGACCAGGAGGGCACAGGGTTTGGGACTGAGATCTCAAAGGATACGTCCCCTGGACTGAACAGGCCTGTGTGAAACCTGTATCTCGGCTGTGGTTGTATCTGTGATCTGATACAGAAAATATTTTGGCACCCCACCCCTCCTCAGTGTCTCCCCACCGCCCATCTCTTCCTGGCATGAGCTTCCTTCCATCACAGCTATCAAAAGCCATATCTCCCCACTACTGCTTTCTTCTGTTTTCCTCTCTTTTTCTCGCTGCATCCCATCCCCTCACACAGGAAGTCTGGATCCCAGGGTTTTTTGGGGGGAGCTAGAATAAGCCCTTTCACCCTGTGCTGGGAACCATGCCCAATCCACTGGCACACATCTTTTAATATCTTAGCTGCTCTCACTACTACTTTCTAATGAAAAGCTGCAAAACTTCCTTTTTAAAGACATTAGAACTTAACTTGACTCTAGCCTCTGCAGTATTAACAGTAAGGGCTCATTGTTTCCACTGGGACCTGCCAGGATTTCAGAATGGTTAATTCTGAGTTACCCGCCTGCTGCTCCTGAAACCCCAGCTTGCCATTGAAGAAAGCCAAGTAGCATGTATTCAGATTTTTCATCCCAAAGCAGTTCCTGAGGTTGATGATCCCAAGCAAGGCAGAAGCACCATTACAGTCATTTTTCTTACATCTGAGATGCTTTATCTGATTAATCTCAAACTGAAAAATGAACAAACAAAACTCCTGAGACATTGCTTCAGATTCCCTTCTGATAGCACTGAAGTGCTGATCCTCTAAATACACAGGGTGTGTGACAAACTTAAGGTACAAAAAGTACCTTGGAAAAAGTAATTGCAAGAGGAAGATTAAAAAATAGGGCTGACAACAGAAAGCTTGCTGCATCCATCACTATGGAAATACCTCAGGGGCTCTACAATGCGTTTCCTTTTAAGGACCAGTCTCTTGAAGTTCACTACTCTGCCAATAAAGCAAAGTGTCCCAGCTCCTTTTAAAAAATTGTTTTGGGGAACCACAGCTTGCCTACGTTTTCTGTGCATGAGTCGAGGCACATTCTCATGCATAGTTCAGTAAGGACTGAATACACAACACAAATAAAAGCTGGCATTTAGGCACGTTTTAAACACACAAACAAAAAAGCAACTATTTCAGCTAATAGGGGAGGGAACTCCCTATGTATTTTGAATATATGCTATTAAAGTGCATACGTGGACTTTGTGATTTTCTTCTTAGCACAAAGGAAACACTTGGCCCTCCACAGAGAGCAAAAGACATCAACAATGGGCTAGATGGGGCAGGCATCCTGGAACCCATTGGCATCTTAAAACCCAGGCACTAATAATCCCATGATCAGTGTAAATTAGATGATGTTTCAAACTGAAAACAAGAGAAAGAATTTGAAAAGTAGTGACTATAGGATTTGTCGTGATGGTCTTTATTCGAGAGCTAAACCCGAAGTTAGAGAAACTATAACATTGTTCAGCAGCGGGAGTAAGATCTGGGAAATACTGAAGCAGGATCCAGAGCGTACTAAAAGGAAAGTCTCCTCAATATATAGACTTAATTAGATCTGATAATATGATCTTTACTTAAGGAAAACTGCCACTGGGTTCTGACTGAAATCAGACTTCTTGGTAATGTAGTCACAGAACCAATTCTTCAGTGAATTTAGACAGATGATCTTGGAATTCATTTTTACTGCCCTGCTAACTACCATTTAAAACATCTTTTATGCTTCCAGATTCCTCCAATACAATTTAAATACTGAGAGAGGTTACAGCGGGCAGTTCCAGAGTGTTCGTAGCGCAGGGACTCTGCTTAATCCCACGTGTTACACCAAGTTACTCATGTGCGCTTATATTTACAAAAAAATCCTGTAAACTTTCATTCTGAAGTTATGTTAAGCTGTAACACAGAAAATCACTTGTTCCTTTCCATAACATACCTAATTACTCGCTTTAGTATTTTAATATGACATTTCCTTGCCAACCTAGGTCCCAGGCCTATTTTACAAGGCAGTCAGCACTAGAAATGCTTCTGCTCCTCCTGTAAGACCTTTTGCCTCACCGGATACAGTTCCTCCAGCCCATTCCTCCTTCACTTCAACAAGTTTCTGATAACTTTTGGTACAACTCCAAATCATCATTTGGAAATCACTGAACCAAGCCTTATGTAGAGACACTGATCGGTGGGCTGGAGGATTTAAATCCCCCTTCCGTTCCCAAATGTACTCATTATCCTGTGAAAACCCTGGGAGGGAGCATTATCTTTCCCTTGTGCTTCTTTCCCCCAGCAAAAGCTCAGTCAACTGCACAGTATCAAGCTTTGTACAACAAAACAAAACACACAAAAGCATCGTGCTTTGAGATGCAGTGTGTCGCCCTCCCTGCCTCCCCTTCCACCACATCCCTCGACAGCGACCTCCCCTCGCAGGGCAGCATGGCAGGGAGACAGTTCTTGTTTGGGATGCTTAGAACAGGAGACATGCTCTGGGCATCGCTTGTAGGCAGGAGGAGGCAGGAAAGGGAAGGGTTTTGCCAGCACCCATGCTCAAAGCCTGGACCAACCAGCAGTTGTACCTCCCCTACTGAGGCACTGCCATAGGGATCACAAGAGAAAGTAAACCAAAGAGCACTCTTAAAAAAAAAAAAAATGGGGAAACTGAGATACCGTAGCCTCCAGCAGGTGCCAGGCAAAGGAGGCAGCATGTTCTTGCCTGCACTGAAAGAATTTTTTGCATTCTTCTTTGACTAGTCTTGATTTTAGCCTTCCTTCATCCCATGTAACAACAGCCGTCCAAACTTGTCTGAGTGAAAGGGCAGAGTCACCCCAAGTGCCCTCTGAGATTTCCTCTATCACTAAGGGCTGCAGAATAAGCTAGGATGCTTGTATGCTGCATACTACTGCCATATACCCCGCACAACTGTGGTGGGATTTGTATTTCTAGATTGTTCCTGGCTATTGCACTTCTGTTTCTTGCTAATTCTACGTAACTTTTTAATTGAAAAAAAATACTTTATGTTGCTGTGTAGAAAATAAGAACCTTCTGAACACCAAGCAGAACTAATCTTAGTATCAGTCTGTTGCAACGGGCTGTACTCAAGATTAACGCTGAAGATCACTCAGAATCTGCTGCTGGCACTAAGATAGCTACCAACCTGCTGAGCAAGAAGGATGGTTATCAGCCACAAAGAGACTATTACACCAACTCTCCGGAGGCTGCACTGACTTCTTATTTGCTTCCAGATGCAGGTCGGATGGCTGATGTTGACTGATAAAGTCCCGTTTGGTTTGGGCACTGCCTGAGCGTGATCTATCTGCCCGGCGGTGCAGATCAGCGAGTGCTCTTGCTAATAGTCCCCAGACGTGAGTGAGTGGCATCCTTCTTGTGGAGGCTTCCCATGGCTGGATTTAGCATCCTCCACTGACGTGCCATAACCTGAGTCTGTAGGTGGTCAGTGCACCACGTAAGGTCCGTGCGTTTAACTCAGCCTCTTTCAGGCGTAATTCTGGGGTAGAGCGAGGAGAGTGCACTTTTATTGGAGCTGTTTGTATTTGATCAGAAAGCAGGCTAATGTTTTCCGGGATTGTATAAACAAATTTTTACCTAAGATTTCATTTGACTAAAACAGAAAGCTGAACAGCTTGGAGATAAAATCTTAGTCAGACTGCTCAAAATTATTTGTTTTTCAATAGGAAAAGAAAAAACAGTTTACTATAAAATAAGCATGAGGGGAAAAAAAGGTAATTCTGTTAACAGTTCGAGGTTTTAGCCTATTCATACAAAATGCAAATGCAGATAGGATGCTGTTCAAAGTTTTCCAGCATGCTCAAGAAAGACCCAAGCTGCCAAAATCTTCTATGACTGCTCCCTAGACACAGTTGAGCATCAGTATTCCTTCCTCCTCCTTCTTGAGCTGGTAGCTGTTTCTGATACCAAGAATCGTATCTGCCTCCCTGGAAATCCTCTTTCCCCTGGCTTCCTGACTCTGTCTTCCCACAGTGCTTTTTCTACCTCTGCAACTGCTACATGAATGCACATTGCAGAACATCTTTCCTCCTTCTCCCTTCAGGCTTCTGTGAGCATCCCCCATGCTCTGGTCTTTCTCTTCGCCCTCTTACCTGTAAAGAATTCTTATCTGCAAAAATTATTCCACTAATAATTCATTGTGACTGTTTCTTGGATCTTCTTATTGTCTCCAGATCATTGCTCTCCTGTTGAAATGAATACCTCAGCCTGTCTCTCTGACACTTCTTCACTGGCGCTGACCCTTAAGTTCCAGATTGATACGGCAAGAATTAAAGTCTTAATAATTTCTCCCTGAGTGCTCACTCCATATTATTTGCTCAATAATGGTGGACTGCATCATCATCTTTCCTGTCCTTCATGTCTGTGATTTAGATATCATTTTCATCTGCGGGCATTCCCTTTTGAGCTATACTTAAAACTCGTAGATTTCTCTCCTGCACAATACCTAAAAGATTTCCCCATCCGTCCACAGTGTCTGGACTCATCCCACTTCTCAGCATCTCAGTCACTACAGTGCATCCCTACCTCGTTTTCTCTCTGGCCTGTGTTGTAACCTTGTCCTATGTGCGTCCACCCAAAATGTGCTGCAACGATCCCTTTCTCTGCCCAGCATTTTAACCTTGAAGCTTTCTCTTGAACTCTTTCTGCCTCTCCCTCCTGACCCCTTTCTTCACTTATTAACTTGAACAAATGTCAGTCGCTTCTGTTCTCAGGGCAGGTAAGTCATAGCCCGTCTCTCCCCTTGTTGAAAACGTTGACTTTCAGCTTTAGCAATTAATGACGTGAGTCTTTTTCATTTGCCCGCTCAACTAAAAGAAGCACCTTTGTGCTGTTTCCAAACTCGTCCCCTGTGCTTGTGAGGGGCTCCAAGAAAACATCCCCAGTTACTCGTCTGGCTTTATATCACTCTGAAGTTTTCTGCTTTGATGTAGTGCCCACAAAACGGTGTCAAAGTGCAGTGCCAAGACCACTGCCTCGCACGCTGGCTCTCCTGGCTCCTTTGTACTCCCTTTTCTACTTGTATTCACCAGTTGTTTCTTGCCAGGCTCTTTGGGGTGATCATGACTAGGGCACCCACGCCCTAAGATAAAACAAAACAATTACTACCGATGCTTATTGCAAATCCCACAAAGGTTGTGGTTCTCCTCCCGCCCCCGGTCCTCCCAAACTTTGCTCTCTAAAACAAAGGTGAGATAAATATGCTCATCTGCTCAGAAGTCATGGTAATCTAACGCTCATTACTGATCATGGGATAAAGCCAGAAGAGGCAGAGATTACGTGTTCATATCCCCTATGTAAGTAAAACAATGAAATTCACTGTGGGCTAATTAAAAAACTGAAGTTGGAAAATACTGATGAAGAGCCTTCTATACACGTTACCGTTAGTGGTGTATTTGAACACAGGATCATACATGGTAGGTGGACGGGCGAAGAACAGAAGGCAGTTGACTTGGCCAAGGTTCCCCTGTGTCCACTTAACTACTGTTGCAGTAATTTGTTTTTCTACTTCATAGTTCCATCTCCTCCTGCTTTGTTTGATGTCATAAAAATCCAGCAACTGTGGCAGTTTGCACAATGCACGTTATAGCCTTGTGTTCGCATACCACAAATCCAGCATTCTGGATTCATTCATGACTCAGATTGGAGGAGAAAATAGCTTGGGATGGCACAAGCCCTTGATTAAAGTTTTAGGGCCAAATCAACAACAGCTGAGGATCCAGCCCATATGGCCCGAGATCTTTAGCTGTGTAAAGGCTGCAGGAATGGGCCCAAATAGCTTCGGTAATTAGCAAATATCGTATAAAATAGATGAAAAGTCTTTGGCAGGGAATGCATATTGAGTAACATTTGAAAATTATTCATAGCATATTAGTATACTTCTTTAGAGATAAAACTCAATGGCATAAAGATAATTGGGGAGGGGCTGCAGCCTATCACATGACTGTCAACAGGCAAACACTTTCTTGGATCAACGGGTATTTCACAGCTACCTTTAGCCAATGCAGTGAAGGGCAGAGGTGACCATCTAACACCTGGGACCTGATCCTACAAGCTGTTCTGCCTCTGCAGAAGCATCCTCACACCTGGCGGGGACTCCTCGGCCAAGCTGCCTCAGGGTGCGCCGAGAGTTACCGCTCTTGGGCAGGTAGCGCGGGTCACCCCGTGCTCCCCGGTGCCTCGGTCACCCAGGAGCACCCAGAACGACACCCAGGGACGCCCACGGGAGCAGGACTGAGCCTGCTCCTGTCTGAATTCACTAATTACCGCACCGTGTACAGCAGTAAACAATAACACAGCAATTAATCACCCTGGTGTAGCCGTAAGACTTACTTTCACAGATTATGGCAAGCAGCGTGCGGTGCGGAATAAATCATTTTTCATGCAAACTCCTAGGAATGGCATGTTATAAAATGACTCCTGATAAAAATCTAATGAAAATGTAAAACATCTCAGTGCCGTCTCCTGGGTAGAGTCAAGATCATATTAAACCCTCAAGAGACAACGGTCAGGGATTTCAATGAGAATCAAGAGACAGTTTTCCCAGGATGAGCTTGTTAACCTGATATAAAGACATGATATTGATTTGATGGCTTTGTCTCTTTCACCGTTTCCTTCATGGAGCCTACTTTTAATTTAATCACCTTCCATTAATTTATTTAAAGGCATTTTTCATCAGAAAAATTTCTTTTTCTTTTTCTTCTAAAAGCAGGCGCTGAATTGCTGAGAGTATAATCCAGCATGCGGTGTCACAAGCAGCAAAAGTCTGTTGTCATTGCGTTTGCAGAAGTTTTTCAAGAATACTAACAAATAAAGTCACTTTCCCACTCCGCTTTAAAGTTCCCCGTGACTGATTTTTAACCATTTTGAAATTGGCCCTCCTACTAAGACATCATGATCTAGCAATCTCAGGACGTGTCAGGGTCAGTAACCATTTTTAAATGTTCGTTAGGATTTACCTGCTGGTGGCTTTATGAAAGGTGGTGGAATTAATGGGACAATAATAGGTACATTCCCGTGATCCTTCGACCCTGCTGGTGAGTCTGAAAGTCCATTTCCTGTGGCAAGCCCTGGGTAGCTTGGGTTTATATTGTACGGTGAAATAACACTGTCCTCAGGTAATTTCGGTTTTGGCAAAGAATTTTCTGTAAAACACAAAGAACACATTGTACAGTATGACAAATATATTTCTTAAATGACCCTACATACTTTCACCAATCTGTTCACTAAATTACTTACCCTAATACAAGAAGAGAGCACAAAAAAAAACCCAGGATAATTTCCCTTTTTAAAAAATGCATACTTCCCAGTATTCTTCAGAAATGCTCCTTTTTTTTTTTAAAATCAAACTCACACTTTTATCTTTTCCCAAAAGGTGTGGTGTGATGATTATTTTGTCATGCGTATCCCTAGTATGCCTGATTTAATCAGTGACACTCTACTCCTGGCCCTCACTTCTGCTGTTTGCATGGTGATCACACTCAGTGTACTGTGACTTCACCAACGCAAAAGGCATAAACTGAAAAATAAAAGAATTCGTAATTCTCTATCAATAATATGTGCAGTAGTAACGGATTTAAAGAAAATAATAAAATGTTGAAGTTACAGCAAAGTGTACATGGAATGACAGTTATTATTCCAATTCTTTTTAATCCCAAAACATGTCAGCGTTCTTACTTGTAGGAATTTCTCTAATGCACCTCAGTTAGCTATGAGGCAGGACTTGATTCTTATTATTCCCTCCCCTCCCATCTCTCAGAAAGAGAAACACACTTTTTGCCCTCCCATGAACTGCACACAGGAAAATTTTCTACCTGTCACAGGTATCCAACATCTTTGGTACATAAAACATACGATTTGTAACATGTGTCTATGAAAAAAATATGTCACAAATTTCATTGCGCTTAGACTGGAGACACAAATCATTTAACGAAAGATCTATTTATTAAAACATAAATAAATTAATCAGATTTCTACACAGGAACAAACCTCTTCAAAGGTGGCTTAATGACATTGCATTTTCAATGAAAAATAAATATTGATCACCAATGTCACTATGGAACTAACAAGATGAAAACATTCAATGGTAACACAATTAGGTTGTTTCACCTTACCTCTAATTTTTCCACCTTTTTTCTAGCCATCTCTCCTTCAGAACTGGTCTCTCTGGTGTCAGTACTCACTGTAACACTCACTGAATGCAGTGCTGCTGCTGGCCATCAGAAACAAAACCCAAATGCTGTTGGCCACAGATGCAGTGCAAAGTGCCAGTCCAAGAACGCAAAAGCCACTGCAATTTCCTCTCTCTATCTCACCTTTGAGGAACTCTTGTTGGGTAAGTCAAGATGCAGCAATTTCCTACTCCTCTCTTCACTCTGATGACAAGCCCCTAGCCATTCCCTGCGACTGAGGAGCCAGAAGGCAGCGGCTGAACAGGCTGGATCTCATCCTTCACATTCTGAATCACGAAGATCCAGCACTGCCCCAAACAAATTCCGTCCCTGGAAAACTTCTACAGCACTTGCAGAAGACAGCACAGTACAAACATGGATGAGGTGCCTTTTGTGAATGTTCACACTCATTCCTACACGCTATGAATATTTCAGCTCAAAATCTTCCAGCATTTGAAAATGCCTTAGTTTTGAAAGCAAAAGGGTTCCTGAAAGCCACACTGCTAAGAAAGCGCTCCCTCTTTCTTCCAGTTGTGAGCGGTTTATTGGTACCACAGGTACGTGACTTTCAAGTGACTCACAAAAGGTATCATTGTAAGGGCCTACTAATAGCAATTTTGTTAAGGGATTTTCCTTGTACCCGATCGGCTTCCTTGTACTCGAAGGCACTCTCCAATATTTTTACGTAAACCAACCACAAAGCAAGCAGCAGAGCACACTTCCCAACCCACGCCAATTCAGGCAGGTTGAGATATTAATCCTTCTTTGCATGAACACAGAAACATGAAGTCTCATTACCTTTGAGAACAGAAATGTGCTGGCGGCTTTCCCCATCTGCTGAGTAGTTCCTGAATTCAATATCTTCTCCATCTTTCAATTCAACCTTATCATAACCATACCAGCCAAGGAGCTCATTCATAGTGTTTTCTGCAAAGTTCTGAAAGAGAAAAATTACCTACTTATTTATGTAATCAATAACCATTTGGAAGGAAGGGAGGACTGCATAAATCGAACCGTATCTGTGCTACATGAGGAAGTGTCAGGTTTGGCCCACCTCCTCAACAACTAATGTTCGTTTCACAAGTCAAGTGCATAAAGTGTAATGCATTTAAATCTCCAACTGGCACGTGTAATTATGACAGAGACTCATATATCTGTAATTTAAAGAAAATGAAAAGGAGAGTTATTTATGACTTTTGCTCTGGCATTCAATGTCAGAAATATTTTAACATACATTCGTCACACAAACTTGTCTGTGTTGCCATAAAATATTTAAGACTGCAGCAAGAGAATAACAGAAAACCAGCAGTTAATCAATCTTACTGTGCTACAGTCTTTTCAGCTGGAGCAGGTCACTGACACAATTACAGTTCCTTGAGGTGCCCATGAACCAAATCAAATAAAATCACATCACAGACATTTTTCCTCAGAGTTATAAGCCCTTGCATAGTCAAACCACTTAAAAAACTCTTCACCATGAAAGCATTTTAGCATAACGTCTCATATAAACAACTCTTACATTTGCTTAGGAAAACCTTTCTCAGTTTTGCCATGTTTATTTTCAAACCGATTTCCAAGCAGCCGTGTGGTTACGCTTTATGTTTGTATGGAAATGCAAAATATAGAACATGACTGTCATAACTCTCAAATTCTATTAAAAACACGTCCTCTAGGTCATGTGGCAAAAATATTTCTGTAGAAAATGCTCATTACTGGGCCAGGAGATTTAGTGGAGTAAGTTAAGAAATCTGCAGCCAGGCAACAAAGCTTTCTGAAACCAAATAGTGTCATGGAGCTCTACGGCTTACGGATTTAGGAAACTACCAAAGGAAACCAGCTAATGAATTACTGCGACGGCAAAGATCTGCTTAAAGTAGTATGACAGTTATAAAATGAAACGAAAAAGCCACATGCAAAGCCTTTCTATTTGGTCTCTGCATTTTTTTATTAGCACTCTTTTAAAACAAATTCCAAACTTAATTTTCCTGTAAGATCTTGACGTCTGAAATAATGTTCCTGATAAGCACCGTCTCCCGGGACCCTGGCTACCAGCAAAGGAATAAGGAGAATACGACACCAATTCAAAACAAATGGTACGTGTCAAATTTGCAGGTTGCTAGATTTTGTCTAGTAACTGTTCTAGCTTATTTTTTGAGTGGGAGCAAGTCTAATGATAGAACACAGCAACTCTCCAGTCATTTAAATAAATAAATAAAATTAATCAGATGATAATTGCTTTCGAATTCAAAGCTACAGCAGGCACGCTGCCCCAGAACGCCAGAGCCGCGCACTGCTCCTGGCTCATTCATCACACCAGATTGCATAGGTGTTCCTGTCACTCAAGGAGCACTGTAAAGCAGCTATAAGCAATAAACACAAGCAATTTGTACTCTTCCAGGAGCATCATCTGTGCAATTGTACTACAAACACACATTTCAGGAAAAGAAAAACCAAAACAAAAACCCACAGCAGACCCCTGGAGCATCAATTTCCTTTTGTTTTTTTCCCCCCTTTCATTTTCACTTGACCTCGTGCTGGAAGTCTCAATTCTCTGGCTGTCCCGTACAGCCCCGAATCGCCGGAAAACATTGCATCGTTCCACCTCTACCTCTAGTGTCAGCATTATGACGGCCCATTATGTCTGAACTATGTCACTCCTACAGTTTGCAACAACGAGTACAATGCCACGTCATGTGGCTAGCACCTACACTCATATCTAAAATACATATTTAATCTCTCATTTGAATGACGCAGTGTTGTGTTTCAAATACTAGCAGAAATGGGAATTTTTTCTAAAGTGGTTGGTTGGTTTTTAGCTTTTTAGAAAACTTCTCTTTCAGCGCTGAAAGTCCCAATGCACTAACCCTGCCTCTAACCCACGGGAATCCAGCAACAAAATGACCTGAAGACAGGGAATGAAACCTTGTCACCGCAGCTCACCCAGAATGGCCCGAAGGGCTCCACGGAGGCCAGAAGGCAAGCTCTGCCAGCTTCCCTTGCTTTGCTAAATTTCAACTATGGAGACGCAGCCCCAGAGACTCATCCAGCAAGGTAGAGACCAACTGACAAAGTCTTCCTGACTTAAACCCCATGCAACCAAATTAATAGAGTAGCTCTAAATTTGCCTCCTGTGGATGCTTTCTGTTTTATTTGCACTGTTGATCAACACGGGCAATGAGTAATTTCCAATTACTTGTCAAGGAATACGTAAGCAAGGCTGTACATATGCTTATTTTTTTTCCTGAAAATTCATGTACGTGTATGTCTCTTCAGAATCTAGACAAAGTGGTGGTTGGGTTTGTAATGGCACAAAGCTTAAGTACCTTGCAAGTCTCATTTTTACTATCCATGATGAGTGATGCACAAAAATGAACACTCATAATGACAAAAAATACCTCTGATTTTGAAATTACCCATCATAGAGACGTGACTTTTAAGAAAAATAAAAATCACTGAGGCCCTTCCTACTCACTTCAATGGGAGTACAATGAGGTTGCCTATTAGAAGTAACAAAAGTAAGCACCTTTTTAACACGGTGATTTCCAAACAGGATGCTTCAATAAAAAAAAAAAAAATAAAAAAAAATTAAGCCATTCTCCTTAATTTATCATACCTATTACAATGATGCTGATCACTCTTCATACTATTCTCTCAGTGGCGAACAGCCAGGGCTTCGTTACACAGCACTTCATACACAGCAAACCAAAAGGATGATCCCATCCTTAGCAAGCCGGTAGTGAAAGATGAGAAATGTTTTCTTCCACACTAACTCTCACGCATAGATGGGCATCCACACAACTACAGGTACATCACCTTCCCTCAACTCCTGACTACAATACCCATTGGCAGTGATGTCTAACATCCTGTCAGTCGAGACGATGGTCACACAGGTCATGTCCTTGCTGAAGCCACTACCCTGAAGCTGATCACTATTATTTCACTGTTCCCCTGTATACTCCCATCTTCCATTTCAATGGCAGGCCCAACCTGCGTGGATTCAAGACACGGTAAGAAGATGGGATTTGTAAAGACCTGTGTGGTGGCAATAGTCAAAACACAAATGATGAGATGAGAATTTTTCTCTGTGTGAATGCAGGTGGGGTGTGGGGCAGGGGGTAAAGAATCAAGAAAGCCTGGTTCTTGATAATGTCAAGAAAAGGACGCAAGCCAACTAGTACACGAGCTGTACCTGCAGAGCAGAAACTCACTGAAAGATGTACAAGCTTCAAAGGCTTAGTGAAAGGAAGGGTGGTGACTGTAACGATGGTGCTGGAGAAAAGCAAGACTGTGGGACCTGAGGTTGGAGCAGGAGAGCAGAAGAAGCAGTGATGAAGCAGGCTAGACAGAAACCAGCTGAACCGAGAGATGATGGACCTGCCAAAGCCCAGGGAGAAGATGTGAAGATGCGTGTGGACGACCAGATGGAGGATGTGCAAGGAGCTGCAGTTTCAAGCTTTTGCAGGAACAGGACAGCAGAGGCATTGAGGTAGTCCCTGCCTGCTTCCAGACTCATTCCCCAGAAGGACGTGGAGGGTCTGCAGGATGGAGGCTGCCACCCCAACCCCACAGCCCTGCCAGAGGGCCAGGATGGCGTGAAAGACCAGCGGACCAGGGAAAACCTTGCCTGTCATTAATAAAACCCCGTCAGCAATCCCACCGCTGAGCTGGGACCCTTGAGCCCAAACCCCTGTGTCACAGACCGAATCCCACCGAACCCAAAGGGAGCCCTGCGGGCGTTCATTGATTTCATCGCAAAATTAGAGCACGGAAGCCAACTCTGTCCTGCTGGGGAGGCAACACTCAGTCCCCCGTGGGGAAACCGAGAGACCGAGCCACGCAGAGCGCGGGCCGGCGCCAGAGCTGGGAAAACGAGCCCAGAAATCCTGCCCCGCGTCCTTCTGCGCTCCCACCACCACGCCACGCCTGGCCCCCCCACGCATGCCCCGAGCAGCCCAGCTCCCTCCCGAGGCTGCACTGGAAACCCTGATAACCCCTTCAGCTGCCGGCGCAGCCAGGCAGCCGGCTACCAGCCCTCCGGAGCCAAATCCCCCTGCGCTCCTCCGGCTGCCAGCGCGCCGTCGCAGCTGCCCAACCGCCGGGGCGTTCGCCACGGCTCCAGCCCAACCAGCGCAGCCCTGCCGGAGGAACAGGCCCCAAAAATGCTCCAGTGGCCTCAGCCACACAACACTGCCAAAGCCCACCCTTCCGAAGAGACGGCAGTTCTTTTTTTTTTTTGCCCCCTGCTAAGTCCCAAACCACTTATCACCGCTGTGGGGCAATGTGTAATTTGCATGTTTTAACTGTATGATTTCTCTATGCTTGTACTATACAGAAATATCCTCCCTCCTGGAAGAGCCAGGATAACTAACTATCATGCTCATTGGTATTTTGACTTGAATTTGCTTCCTATTCACGGGAAGGATGAAGAAGAGTGTGTTGACTCGCCAGACTGTGGTTTCTCTCCTTTGTGAGACTGACTTATCCGCGAGGCAGTAAAAATATAATCGCATTTATTCCCACTTTAGGATTCATTTCATCGTAACAGTACACCTACAGCTTGATTTTTTTTTTTACATCGCAATGCATCGTTTTCCCAAATCTTCGCTAATTAATACACTGAGAAGCTAAGCCACGCTTCTCTTTCCATCTTAGACCGCTTGACTTTCCTTCTCTGTGAACCTTATTCACAGGGGGCAAGGCCTGGCTTCACCGAACGAGGCCTGGCAAACACGGAGGCAGGAAACGCAGGGGAGAATGAGTCTGTCAGACTCATTTTCTTCTAGGTTTTGCTGCTGAATGTTTATTTCAGATCTGGGAGGAAGCAGAGTGGCTCCATTCCATTTCCTTGCCTGCATAACCCACTCAGTGCAGAGCCCCACAAATCCACTTTTCGCTTTCCCTGCACCGAGGAAATAAAAATGTTTCTGTAGTCACAATACAGACTTGGATTTTTTTATTTTTTTTTTTTTTACCAGCCCCCACTTTCTTTGCTTATTTATCTTGTCACCATATTGAATTTTATGGTGAGATCTTTATGCTAGCAGAGAGCAAAATTTCTTGATGCTTTCATTCCCTTTGTCCTCCCATGTACATGTTTGGTTCTGTAACACCCACTTTCTTTGGGGAAGCACTATTTCTGCAGTGCACAGGCAGGTGAGGCTCCCCATGAAGACAACGCAACTCCCTCTTGCAGCCACCCCACAGAATCCCTTCCACGCGGACTCCGCAAAAAAAACCCTCCACTTCGGTCTCCTGAAATAGTACAATTGATAAAGTCTGTCTGCTTTTCCACTTTCCCAAAGACGTTTTTTGCTTTTCAGGAGAGAAGGGAGGAGTTTCCTTGGAATCTTCTGAGCGCTCCGAGCTATCTGGCTCGCTCCAGGCACAGTGCTGCTACGCCTGCTTCACCGCTTTCCTCCTTCTGACAGTAGTACTCTTAAATGCCAAACAGGGAATATTAAAATACTAAACTGAAAGATCTTCTGATGAATTTACTATTAAACTATAACAGATGGGGCTGTCTTAAGCTCTAGGCATTGGGAACGAAGGCCAATTTTAGATACAAATTAGTTATTGAGAATATTTATAGATGGTAAACTCCTTGGGCACACGGAGCAGCCCTGTGAAATTACAGTGCGAATTAATTGCTCGCCTTCCAACTGACAGAAACATGCAGATACACTGTCCTGTTTGTCAGGAGAACTTCCAGTGCAGTCCAGCAGTGGATATAACTTCGTTTCACAACACTGTGGGGCACCTAGCCGTTCCTCCCGAGCAGCACTGCTGCCTGGCAGCGGGGTGGCAAATGGAAATAAGCTGAGGAGGGATGGGTGGGGAAGCCATCACCGAGTGCTTTCGTCAATTAAACTGTAAAAAATATTTTGGTCTGAAAATAGCACTGGGTTCCCTGATTACGACTGCTTTGGATCTGTGAAGTGTTCTGCTATTCACCAGCGAGTGAGAAATGGCACTGAACTGAATTTCAGAATAACTATCTGCTCTTCTTCCAAAATGTGAGGTGAACAATGCTACCTCTGGAAGAAAAAATGGAAAGTATCATCTGAAACAGGAAGGAGGACAAAAGGAAAAAAAAACACACAAAAAAACCTAGAAGAAAGAAAGAGAGGCTGTGAAGGTCACAGCGAAACAAAACAGTTCCTCCTGAATATATTTTTCATGGAAATGTAATATCAGAAAACTGTGCAGAGTCATGTACTTTTTTCACACAACACTGTATCAAATTAAAATTTGTTATATCCATCATGTACATTAGGTTAGCGATAACAAAAATGTAACTCACTATCTGACATAAGGAAAGAGCAAGCAACCTGAATATCCATCCAGTCATGTTAAAACCAAGCTGTGACACTACTGTTGGAAGACACCAAACCAAGCAGTTAAGTGTTGTGATCCTTCTCAAGTAAATATCTGACCGTATCAAACAGCAAATCTTGAAGGAAGTCTCTGTGATGAGGTAATTTTATTGCTCATTCATAGTGCCTTGCATTTGCTGTACTTAAAATAGACACTTGTACCAATGGCCTTTTTATTATCCGAAGGAGGGGAGAGAAAAAAAAAAAAAAAAAAAAAAAAATCACATATACACCAGTCCTTTTTCTTTCTGCTAGCAAAGGGAGGCAATTTGATCCAACGTGGGCTGAAACCTGAGTAGGTCACTGTACACCACGATAAAATTCTCTAATCCCTGAGCCAAATTTCCCTGAGGGGGCCCTCCTACTTCTCCTTCACTTTCCAAGCTGACTTTTCCATTCCCTCTCTTGTCTTTTCCTCCCCTTCATCTCTTTCATTTCCCCTACCTTAAAGCCTTGATATCTGATCTGCTGCTGATACTCGGGTTACAGTTTTTACAGCTTAGGCTGTCTATTGCTGTATACATTCCTTTCTTTCTGCTCTGCCGTGATTACTTACCAGAGCTTATTTTACACTGGTCCAGATGAAAGCAGTTCAGATGAAGGGAAACAGTCAGCCTGTTTGAACATTACAGATATGAACCTACACAAGGGCACATTGTGCTCCCTCTGTCATTTCACTGCAAACATTTTGCACAGTGTAACCAATTTGTTACATTATTGTATTTCTTGGGTTTATGAAGAACAACTAGACATCTTGATTTATCAGTAAGGAAAAAGAGTAAATGATCGCCACAGGATTTTAACTTTCTCAACCACTCAAAAATTCAGACCGCTCCTTTTCCCCAAGCCAACACACACCCCCCCCCCCGCCTCTTGGATGATAGCAGCCAACTGTCCTACTAAAAATGCACAGCATGTATAGCATAGTTTACATTGAAAGGTGGCCTGTGTTTTGTGAAAGGTTCTGCCATCAGCTATCTCACTCGACCAGAAATCACATCGGTTCAAAATGCCATTTCTACCCGCCTTTAATTTTTAAGTCAGCTGGAATCTTGAGGTTTCTAACCTTAAGCAGCTCCCCATGATTAAAAAAAGAGAACCTCTCTACACGAAGGTTAACGCCAGTGCTTAATACCAAAGCATTAGTTTAAAATTGTGTAATTTTTCTCCTTCACACAATGTTGTTTTTGTTTCTTCCTCACCCTTTCAGACAAACATCTGTTATACTGTAGAAGAACAACTATCTCCCAAACCGCTGAGTGTGCCTGCAGCCAAAGTAAACAAAACAAACGCAGAGGATCCAGCACAGTCAGCCTTTATATCCAGCCAGGATAACATTTCACATGTTTTGATTAAAATTAGCTAATTTGTAATTCTAGAACCTATGAAACTTAAAAGCTGCAATCCATATAGATCGCGTTAGGCGATGCTCTAAGGGGCCAATGCCCTATACTACAGACCTCTGCAGTCCTCAAAACTATGTGGGATTACAATGAGCAACGACTCTCGCTCTTCGGTGCCTGCACAGAGCCCTCTCCGAAAACAGGATGTGTCATCTATCTCGCGAAGAATAATTCCTCTCCTCGGAACTTGGAAACGAGTACGGCTTGTTTCCAACGAGATGCACCGACATGTTATTTCATTCGTCCCCCTAATACCACTCTTGTCCACGTTTCCAGCTGGTGAGCACGCAGAACTGTGTACGCGCTCCTTACGCAGGCGGCGGGAGCAAGAACGCCCGCCTTGGGCAGGAAAGGGCACCTAACCGAAATTACTGCCGTGCAAAAGAGGGGAGAGGGGAGGGGGTTGTGCCTTCCCGTTTAATTTTACACGGGGAGATCAACGCTCCGTAAAGCAAAGATATTTTCACTAGGCATCATGCATATTTCTACACTCTATATAGCATAGATACTGTGGGAACGTGTGACATTTCCCAGTCAGCCCTCCACTTACAACCAGCCTTTTAATAAATATAGTCAAATTAAATGTCAACAGCTTTATCTCATAACCAGACCGTGCCGTTTTAGTCACTTTATCGGTGCATTAAACAACAACAGCAAGTTCAGCTGAAGTCTCGCAATGCGTTGCTCTCAACTTTGGGGAATTGGAGACGTTAAGACAAACAGACCCGGATCAGACGCGGAAAACAGGCGCAAAAACCAGGACCGGTCAAGCCTGGAGCAGCGACCTAACGATAAAAGAAGTCCCGAAATAACGTTTTTGCACGATCGCAGCCAGCCTAACATCTGGAGCGGGCGCCTCAAGGGCTACCTCCAGCGCACAGCTGGACTGGCACCGGTTCCTATCAGGCAGGACAGCCCTCCGCACGATAAATAAGACTTCCAGCAAAAGCAGCCCGCGGACAGCCACCGCTCAGCAAGAGCTCTGCCGCTGCGATGAACTGCGAAGCGGAGCACGGAAAGCAGAGGAGGCGGCGAGAGGGGGAAGGAGAGAAAAAGGGTCTCCGCGCTGAAGTGCGAGAACGACGCCCGGCTCAGACCGTAACATTTCACTTTGACAATTTAATTACACAGTTGCAGCTGGCTACTGGGAAAAAAAAAAAAAAAAAAGAGAAATACAGTGTTTAAAAGAGGTCCCTTTCTTTCCTAACTTTAGGGTTTCCCAGCTACCTGAGGGGATGGCTATGGAAGGAAGGAAACAAAAAAAAAACAAAAAACAAAAAAAAAAAGGCTCATCACTGGCACCCAAGGAGCTTAAAAGCCCAAGGAGGGAAGAGTTATTTTTAAAAAATAAATAAATCAAAGCTGGTCAATGAACAGGATTTGCAGCCTGTGAATTCGTCTCTGTTTTCAGCCCAGGAGGCGGAGTTGAGACACATTCAGTGCATCCTACAAAAAAAAAAAAAAAAATGACAAGAGATCCTTTCTTATTTCATTTCCATGCACGGAGGCGGGGGGCCGGGGGTGTGTGTGTGTGTGTGTGTGTGTGTGGATGGACACCCCCGCTCCCTTCCCCATCACAGGCACCTACCTTCATCTCCTCGTTGATCTCCCGCTTCACCGGGTGAGCCGGCTTCCTGCTCCTTTTATTTTCGGGAGGTCTCCCTTCTTTCTCCATTTCTGCCATTTTTTGCGCCTACTTGGTGGTGGAGATGAAATGGCTGCTGGTGCTCTGGGGGGGCCGGGAGGGGCGCGGGGTGGGGTGTTTGGGGGGGGGGGGGGGGGGGGGGCGGTGGCGGCTCTCAGTGGTGGCAGGCGGCGCCGCGGAGGGCCCGGGGGGAGCGCGGCGGCGGCGGCGGCGGCGGCGGCGGCAGCGGCGGCGGGCGGGCGGGGGGCGCGGGCGGGCAGCGGGGGCGCGGGTGCCCCGGCGAGTCAGCCATCTTCTGCCTCGCCGCCGGCCTGCATGGGAGCGGCGCGGGGCGGCGGCGGCGGCGGCGGGCGGGCGGGCGGGCGGGAGGCGGCGCGGAGCGAGCCGGCCCCGCGCCTGCTGTGGCGCTGCTGGCGGGCGGCCGCGGAGGGGGCGGCGGAGGGAAGCGGGGAGGCCGGCCCCGGCCCGCCGGCGGGCGGGGCTTGCCGCCACCGAATCGGCCGCCGCTGCCCGCCATGGGAGCGGGGAGCTGAGGGGAGGGAGGGGAGAGCGAGCGGGGAGGGGGGGGGGGGAGGGGGGGGGCAGCGCCGCGCCGAGCACCGGGCGGAGCGGAGCGGAGGGGGCGGCGCGCTCCCGCCCCCCCCCCCCCCCCAGCCGGGATGGGGAAAGGGGGGGGGGCCCGCGCGTGTGTATATGGACGTGTGTGTATGTGCATGGATGTGTGTATGTGTGTGTGTCCCACGCACACGCGGGGGGGGCCGCCCGGCCTGGCCCCGGCACACCCCCACACCCCCCCCCGCAGCCATCCAGCCCAGCCGGCCGGGGCTACTCCCGTTTTTTCCCTTTTCCCTGCGCCTGGGAGGTGAGGATGGATGGCGTGGTGGGTGCTGGGGGGGGGGGGGGTGCAGTGATTACGCCCGGGCTGTGCTTTCCCGCTCCCTGGCAGTCCCTAATTACTCCATGCAATAGAGTACAGCACGGAGGTGTCCATTGTTCCATTAGTCAAAATTGTAATTGTACGAGGTTTCTCATTATGACTGTGGTACACCTTAAAATTACAATTTTTCATTTTTTTTTTTTTTAAATACCCTCGCAGTTGAAAGATAAACTGCGTTCCGTGTGGGTATGAGTAGGCTCCCCATAAAAATCTCTGTTTAGCCTGTCAAAGATAAGTTCGTTTTGCGTGCAACAATGTCTAATTTACATTCTCTGTTTCGGAAGCTTAAATCACTGACATTTTTCAGTATGAAAAGTTGAGCATAACTCCTTTGCTCGTTTTGTGACTAAAATGAGCCTTGTTTGCCTGCTTCAGATGGCAGAGTGATTAGAGACAGGGAGCACATTTTCCCCTGTGGCATTGAAAATAGGAAGAAACTGAGATTTTGCAGCCTTAGCTGTTAGAGCAGCGAGCATCCAAAGGTGAGATAACCACCAGACCTCAGTCTGTAATATCCTAGAGCCCATCTGCAGTGGTAAGGTCACGGCCGCTGCGGAGCGAAGGTGCCGCCACTCCCCTCGCTGCCTGAAAGAATCAGGCAGATGTTGGGAAAAAAACAGATCTCGCAGGGCGGCAGGACCTCGCGGAGACCCTCGAGATGGCTCTGCCGGCAGCGAGGAGCTGCAGGAGTCGGCCGCAGAGAGGGTCATGCCGTGGGCTCGGTCTTATTTTGCGCACCCCACCAACACAAGGTCTGGCCTCAGGTTCGCCAGCAGCAAGCATGAGAAGAAACGGAGGTTTTTTGTTTTTTTTTTTTTCTTGCCCATAATATTTTAAAATACAGTGAGTTCCGAAACTTGGGGAAACTTAACTTGTGACTCCACAGGTAACCTCCAAGGGATGGTGCTTAATAAGGAGGTTTCCCTCCTTCCGTGCCCCACCACCGCCAGCAACCTCATCTCTATGTTTTGTTTGCCGTATTCTATTACAAAGTAATCGGTACAGTTGAGCTCTCATCAAGTACGGGAGATATTCCCAGAATCTCAGTGTATTCTCCCGCACGGCAGGGATAAAACAGGCAACGCAAGGAGAAGGCTGCACAACCTCATGTAGCCTCGGAGCTCTTTGAAACCTTTAGCTGGAAAAAGCAAGCCAACCTCAGACAACTATTCTGCTTTGAGTCGCCACCTCCTTGCTGATACATGAAGTCATTCTAATGAAAAAAGCAAAATTAATTCTGGAGTTAGAGACATATCACTAGTTTCTCTGTAGAGCTGACAGCAGAGTTTTAACGAAAACCTTGGAACTTCTGCTAAACAGAGTACTGCCTGAAATGGCTCTTGTTCAGTGAAACATCTGAAGACTACTTCTCAACACTCCCTATCTATACTGTAATAAAGCACTGTTCCACTGCATAAATTTAACAGACTGAGTCGATAATCTGAAAAAAAATATTAATCCCAAAATCCCAATATAAACAGAATTTCCTTTAATATCGGAAGGGACTTTGGAGGGCGTATCTGCAAGCCCAAATGATGCGAATTGTCTTTAGCAGGTTACAGTGAGAAGATGAAAAAGAATGTCTTCAGGATCAGATCTGTCATTCCAGCTTTCCTGACTAACAGCTGAAGGTTTGGTTGTAAATTGAAGCACTTGCCGCCCCTCTCGCTACCAATTCTGAACGCTGATCCTCACTTCTTGATCACCAAAAATAGTAGCTTTCAGGTTTTTTTTTTTTTTCCAGTTGCACACTCTGAATACTTTTGAAAGGAGATGTGAACTTATGCCTCCTGACAGTAGGCTTGGTTTTCTCAGCTACTTCTGGTAAACTCCTTAAAACCAGCCTGCTGGTCCCCCGGTACCTCGTCAACCACCAGATGAAAGCCGTGGTCTTAGCGCGTATCCCGTTTTTCTCAGAATCTAATGTAGGCTTTGGATGGATGCAAAAGTTCTACCTCTCTGTGTCCTAATAATAATACCTCTTCATCTGACAGCAGATTATTTCTGCAACTGTCACGATTCCTATTTTTCTAGAGCTGTTATTACCTTTACATTTTGCATATTATTATACTACATATTCTTGGGAAGTTATTCTTCTAGTGATAGCATATGGAGGACCATCAACTGTCAACACAGAAGTTCATGCATTTAGAATGCTCAGACGTTATCCGACACACATTGTAGATACTGAAATAAGTTTTGGAAGCCGTCTAATTATTCCACTTGTTACCGGGGAGGGAAAGACTAACAAAAAGGAACACTTTCAGTTTCTAATGGTAGCTCGTGAACTCATAAGGAGAGGCAAAATATCAGAAGCTATGGAAGCCATAAATTTGTCAGTCATGCAATGGCATTGATCTGAACGTCTCCAAAAAGTTATGAGAAAATAAATCTGGTATTTACATTACAGAGACCCTAACATTAAATACATTTACTGAACTGTGACAGCACATATTTCTGGTGTGAAAACCTCTATTTTTGGTAGAGAAACCTGGTTCAGCAGTGCTCAATATGGATTCTGCAAACATCTTAAACAGGTGAATAAAGGTGGCTGGATCAATAGGGCTGCTCACATTTGTTCCACCAGACAGAGATACTGGGCTACAGGGTAGGTAAGCAGTTATCAGCCAAAGATGAAATCCTGATCCTGTGGAAATCAGTGAAGATTTTGCTCCCGAGTTTAATGAGATCAAACTCCTTGCGAAATTTCCAAGGTGATTTTAAATCAGTCTGTTATATAGTGTGCATTGGAAAGCAAGAATCCCATTTTCTTTAAAAACAAAACAAAACAAAACAGGATTTTCAAAATACTTTTCAATTCTCATTCAAAGTAAAAATAAGAAAATGAGGTGAAAAAAGCTTCATAATCCATATTGTAACTCATCTCAAAAGGGAGCAGGAACTCCATATGAGGCTTCCCACGATGAGTGCATACTCTAATCACAGTGCAATAAAGTTTCTCACTGTCTCGCCTGTTGAAGGGGTTTGGGTTGGGCTTTTTTTGCTTTGCCAGGGATGGTTACTTTCAAAGTTGGGAAGAAAAAAGCCCCGTGATCTCTCCTGCGGTGCTCAGTAAGTCACCTGCAAGACTGAGGTCTGGGTCCCTGCTGTATCCCAGCCACGGCAAGAACCAGAGCTTCTCCTTCCGTTGCCCAAGCACGGGTTTTGGGCGCAAGGCGCTTTGCCAAGCTCCATATTCTTGTTCCATCGCCGCTTTGCATTTCCAGCTCTCAGTTTGCACTTGGATTTTTGCAAGGGCAGTAATTTGGACCTCAAGTTTTGTTCATAAAACAACAGGTGTAAATGAGTTGCTTAAAATATATCACCCCAGGTTTCACTTATGCTCTATTATTTGTGTTCCTATTTATTAGTATTTACGTGTTTTGAAAGGGCACCGATCCACTGACCGGAGTCGGGGTTTAGATGGAACGAAAGCAACACTTTGCTATCGCTAAGTTTTTCAATTTGATCTTTATTAATGCATAACTCTCTTTAATATTATTATTGAGCTATTTCTTCCCGTTATCGCCTGCCGGAGGTGAACGGCAGAAAGCAGCAGGCCGGATTTTTTCCAGCCGGTAACGGCGTGAGCGGCACCGACGGCTTCCAGACGAGCGGGTTTTCGAAAGGCAACGGCGCCAACCAACGGGCCCTCGGCGGGCCCCCCCCCCCCACACCCCCCCCCACACCCACACACCCACCCACACACCCACCCACACACACACACACCCCCCCCCGGACCCCGGCCCGGGGCGGCGGCGGCTGCGGCGAGAGCTCCCCCTCCTGTCCCTCCGCTCCTCGGCACGGTGGGAAACGCATCGTGGAACCTCGGGTACCAAACCGCGCGTGAGCGCGCGTCCGCCCGCGTTTGGGCACGCGTGTAGACCCCACGCACCTCGGGAGAAAGCTGGAGGGAGAATGGGAGGCTCGCGGGGCGGGGCGGGGTGCGTGAGCCACAGGCGCGGCCGCACAAAATAAAGACGCGGCTCTGAACGGGTTTCTCTTCGTATGGCCGGTAATTCGCCTTATTGTTCCCTGCTTGCCAAGGTGCTGCCAGCTCTCCATCAGGTTGCTTAGTAATGCCACTCACTGTGGAAAACATACGTCTATGCAGTCTTGCCCAAGCTAACCTGTTCTCGTTTCACCTGTACCCGAGGTGAAGCCATAACAAACAGCAATTAAGTGTTTAATTAAACAAAGAAATTCATTATAGGTGTTCATAGAAAAGTACCACTACATTTTTTTTTTTTTCATTTGCCTTGCAGTGGAAACGTTCCTTTGACTTTTTGTATGACATGCTAAGGTGATAGATTATTTATGCCATCAGAAGCAAATAAATGCACTGAATAATTAAAATATTGGCTCCCAATCTTTTTTTTTTTTTTTTTTTTTTTAAGGACAGCCAGCCGTTTTCAACCACATGGAAAACACACGTGTGAACTTCTCCCTCGCTTCAGTTCCACCCAATCCCCACTTCCACTTCAGTGATGTTCCTTCACCCATACCTTTGAGAAGGGGGCACATTCCACTCGTTCCTGAGCTTGGACGAACACCCGCAGCATTACTCACACCACACTGTAGTGTCTGTAGATTCCTTTCTGCTGTGGATACTAATCTCAATCCAGAGTTTCCTTAGGTGATTAGAAGCTGTTCTGCAAAACATCAGGAGGTAGCGTCTCCAAAGCAGACACGGTATGGCAGTTGAAATGGGAGTAGTGGAGGCTTTCCAAATGTGAAGGTCTGGAAATGTTTGGAGGTACTTTAATAGTGATGAATATTTCATTTTTTGTGCTTCTTTAGGGTATCAGTGTCAAACCTGTACAGATTGACGGCAAGATAGAGCCTTAATACTGTTAAATGCTTTTTAAAGTTCTGGCGAACAGAGATAAACTTTACTGAACTTATTAAATCATTAATTAATGATTGCTCTTCTTCTCTGAAACTTCACAAAATTTGATAAACGGAAAGAAATAATAACTTGTTTCTCTGGTTCTTCATTAAACACTTCCGAGTCTTCTGTTAAAATGCCTCTTTGTTTCTTGTTTCATTTCTCATGTTCCCTACACCAAAAGTAAGCAAGGAGAACTCTTTTCCTTCTTCGGCATCAGAGAACACCCACACCATTAAAAATCAAATCAATATTAAACCTTTAAAAAGGTATCAACAATGCATTAAAAACCAAATTAGTAAAATACGCCCCAGACACCAGTATTGACTTCAGGGAAAAATCTTTATCATCTGACTACTGCTACCCCCTATCTATCCACTATGGTTATTCAGTGACTCTTCTGTGACATTTTCGTATTGAATATAATGCCAAAGATGAGGTAGAGGAAAATGAAGGACCTATGGATGAGCAAGAAACTTAAGACACATTATACCAGTCTTGAATTTGGCTGTGGCAAACTATGCGTTTGCAGCCCCTAGATTTCATTACGGTTAAGGACCGTACCTCAGAATGAAACTTCAAGCCAGTTCAAAACGGTGGACTACTTGCTCTGTCATACAGGTTGGTAAGGGCAAATACCAAGCTCTACTTTCCTGTGGGCTTCTTATTTCCTTGCGGCTGACACCCAAAATGGTGACCTCCAAAGGCTACTTTGGAGAAGGCCTGCGGTACCCGAGAGACCTTCCTACTCCCTGTGCTCCTGTTCCTCACATACCTTGAAAGCAGAGACCTGTTACAGCCAGAAGCAAAACTGGTGAGGGGTGGAGACTTGTACTCTGCAGCTGTCCCGCAGCTGTAAAGCTCCCTCCAAGGTGAGCTGAGAACGTTTACAGCCAAGGCAAACTCATTTCTTCACCTGTCATTTTTCAACAACAGCCATTTCCATCCCTTCCCGTTCTTTGTGAAAGAAGTCTCTGCAAAAGAAGGCAGGAGACAGCCTTCTTGTTCTCACTTTAAGAAACTGATAAGTCTCCTAGATGCTACAATGACAGGAGGAGAAGGGCAGAGGTTGTGTGGGATAGGGATACAGTGGGAAGTTCTCCTTTTTAACTTCATTCTTTTTTTTTTTTTTTCTCATAGATCAATTGTGCTGATACATTCCTGAAAATATTATTACAGTAATCTACATCAAGTTCTTCCTAAAAAGAATCCCTCCTCTCTTTGTCTTTCTGTGAAGAATAAAAGAATTTTTTACAATAAAGATAGTGGCTTATACATTTTCTCATAATCCTGTATTCCCCCTGTGAGCTTTGTTGCATGATATAGTATGTCAGTTTAAGTAACATCTGTCAAGGGATGGAAAACAATTACAGGTTCTTTTCATTCATAAAAGTAATTCTGGAGTTTCTTCATCCTTAATTTTCTTGTCATGCTTTCAGAAACATTATATCATTTTGTCCAAATTACCCCCTGCATTGCATATACAAGATACGGTGGGTTATTAATTTCTTTCCTGGACCCAAAGAAACATGTCAAGGTATCTGCAGTGACATATACTAAATGATTTAGACTTGGGTAAAGTTGGGCTTTGACATGTCATTATTTGACAATTACTCCTCTGCTGCAATGCTTGCTTTCCTGCCAGCATCTTGCCAGAACCCTACATGACATATGATTCAATCTCTTGATCTTCCCAGTTATATTTACATGAATTTTACACATACTAATATATAATGGCAATGCATTCACATCACTGTGGTGAAAAGTCTGTCAAAAACCCCCCCAAACATATCTTGGGAACGCGTAACAGAAATATATTCAGGACTAGGATGTGTCACTTATTTTCAGCACAGGAAAATGTTCTTTATTCAGCAAATTAAAGAATAACTGAGATTGGAAAGGACCTCTGGACATCATACAGTCCAACCTCCCTGCTCAAAGCAGAGCAGGTTGGCTCTGTGTCCAGTCATGTTTTGAATATCTCCAAGGATGGAGACTCCACAGCGTCTCCGAGCTACCTGTCAGTGTTTGACCACCTTCATAGCAAAAAAAAAAAAAACAACCCCAAAACCAAAACAAACCTTTTTCTTATGTTTAAAAGGAATTTGCTCTACTTCAGTTTGTGCCCATGTGCCCCTTGTCCTTTCACAGAGAAGAGCCTGGCTCCACCATCTCTACTTCCCCCTCATCAGGTATTTATACACATTGACCAGATCCCCCCTGAGCCTCCTCTTCTCCTGGCTGAACCACCCCAAATCTCTCAGCCTCTCCTCATACGTCGTACGCTCCAGTCCCTTCATCGTGTCCACGGCTCTTTGCTGTCCTTGTTCCAGTGTGTCCATGTCTCTCTTCTACTGGGGAGCCCAGACCTGGACCCAGCACTCCAGACGTGTTTCGCCAGGGCTGAGCAGAGAGGAAGGATCACCTCCCTCACCCTGCCAGCAGTGCTCTTCCTAATGCACCCCAACCTTCTTCGCTTCAAGGGCACGCTGCTGGCTCATGTTGAATGCAGGAGTCCCCAGGGTCTTCTCTGCAAAGCTGCTTTCTAGCCGGTCCCCCACCTCTATTACTACAAATATTATTCTTCTCTGCGTGCAGGACTTCACATTTCTTTTCTGAACTTCATGAGATTCTTGTCAGGCCATTTCTCCTGCAATGTATTCAATTTGCTTTGATTTATGATCTTTTAGGTAATTAGTATGACTATTACCTGGAAATATTTTGTTTTCCTGAATTGTGCTGCTTTTCCTAATTAAATAATGCATGTAACATTAATGATAATAATCTATGTCTCTTACTGCCATAACAAAAAATAGATTTCGCTCAAAGAGAATCCCCTACCCAGGTAGGATTTTTTGCCTTAAAGCAGGATATATGTATGTATTCATCTCCATCTGAGATTCTTAAAGTCACATGTTGTTATCAATTTCTTTTCACAACACTACTAGTTAAAGCAGAATTGACATGTCCTCACTACTGCCTTTCAGATCACCAGAGGGTGCTGATGGGAGACAGTCACCTATGACTTCCCTCCCACCCAGCCGGTGTGGTGAAGGCTTGCCACAAGCAGCTCTGGGTGACTTTGGGGAGTTGAGGGTCAGGAACTCTGTGAATATCTCGATGAGCATGCATTGAAATCCTGCCCACCTACATGTCTACCCCTGCCATGCTGTGGTTTATTCTGAGTATCACCAGAGGTCCCCAGATGCAGCATCATTCCTGCAAGCTCAGGCAGCAATTCAGTTGGTTTGCAGAACCAAGGCTCTGTATTATTCCTTCCTCTCGCCCTCCGGGACAACGTGAGAAATTGCCTCTTGCATATTTTAAGTGAGTCACAGCTAGTGCCTCTTAAGCCCCGGTGTGAGGAGCTGTAGACTGAGGCTTATGGGCTTTACCTGAACTGCCAATACCAAAACCAGGTCCAAGGCCAACTTCAAAACCCAGCCACCCATATGATTAGTTGGGGTCGCCTTGTCTGTTGTTAACTAATACAACAACTACCAGTTAGCATTACAGCTATTTTGCAGATGAGAAATCACCATGAGAGAGATAAAGTGACAAAACACATGTACTTGAAGAGTCTTGTGGCCTCAACTAGAACCGAGCTCTTATGTCTTGTAGGACAGTCCTGTCACCATTAGAACATGTAATCTAACCTTCTTGGAAAAAAATGAAATGTGAGCCTCCCTTTGAACCAGCTCGACTTTGAGCTCACTCATGAAACACCAACGACCTTTGAAAGAACACGGGGATGGCACCATTGACAGATTTTGCCTCAGTTGGCTGCAAATAAAGTTATTTGAAATAACTGCCAAAGCTGTAATTTATCAGACTTTTTCACAGATTCCACAAAGGCAAGGAAATTCAAAGTTGAAAGGCTTTCTCCAGGCAGCACATGCCAGGCATTTGTGCATGAATTGCAGGAGGGGAAATGATATGTTTCTTTTAGAGCTGTTGTTGCCATCATGGAAAGCGAACAAGCATCTGTGCTTCGGAAATCAGTGGAAGGAAGGTGTTCCGTGAAAGGGAGCATGTGGGAAAGCGACTTAAAATGGTGAGAGTGTATGAAAGTAGCAGGAGTTCTGAATGCCATTGGGGAGAAGAACTGGAACAAGGCTGACACATAGAAAGGTGGTGAGAAAGCAAAAAGAAATGCAAAGAAGAGTACACTGAAGGAAAGAGAAAAAAAAAAAAAAAAAAAAAAAAAAAAAGAGACTTTTGGCTAGAGAATAGGTCTGAGCAAATTCCAAGAGTGAGAGAGGAACAGAGAAAGAGGAAAAATTACAGGGCAGATGGAAATTGTATCCATTGGATGATTGTGCAGGTGAACGTGTAAGTTAAAGTTTTCTTGTGTTTTACTGTGGAAACAGATATAAAGCTGAAAATCAGATGTCCAAGCAGGACTCCTGAGAGAGCAATGATCTATACTTTTATACTACACAAAGTCTGTAAGATGACTGTCCTCTGTAGCATTTACCACTGATCCTGAAAAAATGGGAAGATTTGCATTTAGTAATATTTAATTCAAGAGGACTGCTTAACTTAAATCATCATAAGTAAGGGTTGCGCGGCCAGTCCTAAGGTTCTTAATTTCACTCCGGGGCTGACGATTTCCTGTGTCACTACAGTGTGAAGCTGGATCCAGAATAACAATTTAATACCTGAGTGCCCAGAGCCAGGCAGATGCTTTGCATAAAAGTGTTCTTTTGTGAGCGCCGAGTGCCTGCAGCTCCCCCCAGGAGGTGGTGGGTGCTAAGCACCTCCGAAAACCAGGTCACCATCACTCAGGAGCTCAGAAAGGAACTGAGGTGCCGAAGTTTAAGACTAAACTTACAAGCAAGTGACATCATCGTGGAAGCGTGTGTCTCTGAAGGACTGCCATGCCTTCAGTCATTTGAATTTTGGTACGTTATAGGCATGCATTTATAAATCAGATACATGCGTAGCTTGTAACAGCCTCCAGAGATAATATGAAGATAAAAGAAAGAGGGAATGAGAGAGAAAAAAAAGGAAGATGAGGGGGAATTAATAAAACAGAAGAGGATGGAGATGTTGTTCAAGGCTTGACTAGCTTGGGCATGCCTCATTGGCTCTGAATGCAAACTATTGGTTAGGAAGCTTAAAATAAACATAATGAAGTGGGGCTTTTTCCACATAACACATAATAAAACTGTGGAACACATGTTCACAGGATGTTTGGGGGGGGAGCAAAAGTCTAAACAGCTTCAAAGAAGATCTTAGAAGAGCCAGACTTGGAAGTTCTGGAAAACAGATCCATTTTGGTTAATTAAACGTGATAGATGTGACAGAGCATCTGGCTCAAATAGTCTCTAAAATGCAGTCAGGTGGAAGCTGGGCGGACATGCCACAGGACATACTTCTCCGTACTTGCTCGATTGCTCATTCTCTTCCCTTAAGCATTTCATACTGGCTCTTATCAGAGACAGGGTATACTACATTATGCTCCTTTCATCTGACTCAATACTCTCATATTTTATTTTGCATTAGTATCTTACTGTTTCCCTTCTATAGCTTACTTAACTGTGTTGACCTAGATCAATTGTTCTTCCTCTTGTACAACAGCAGTAACTATGATTGCTATAATGTTAAATTTTAATCATTTTAGAGCATGTACTGAAGTGGCAGGCAGACATTTTAATTACAGGGATTAAAAGGAGAACAGATGCAAGTGAGTCAACTGCTAGGTAAAATTAAATACATTGCCCCTTGTACCCTGATGGTCATCACTCTTTGTCTCCAACGGATTGACATCAGGATAAATTCAAAAGCAGAGGCAGTCATACTGAAAAACACCTATATTGAACAGAAGTGTTTACCTGGACTGGGGGAAAGTGTACAGATAGTACAGTATAGTATAGATGAATAGCTTTGTTTATCTTGCTTTAATTTCCCCAAAACCATCTAGTCAGTGCTACTTCAAATACATTCTTTTGTTCAGACACAGCATTACAAGGTCGTATTCAAATTGTTTCGTTTCACTTGGGGCTTCTAACTCAAATTTTAAAACCATTTTCTTTATCATCCAGGTTGACTTTTGTATATTGAGACTTGGTTCCCAGACAGACATTACTCTCCTCCTGGTAGCGAGGCAGCGAGTGGGCACAGAGGGAGAGGAGCCCCTTAGAAAACCATTTCCTCGAGCGCTCTGGGCTTTAAGGTTGATTTGTAAACAGTGAGCCAGTGCCGAGACTCTGGTGTGGAGGGCTCGTGCTGTGCGGCACTGCTCAGGGAGTGGCTAGTGGCTTTCTTGGGAACTGGATCTTTTGGGCACGCTTCAACGGAGACTCATAAATAGAAAGGTACAGAAACCCAGGTGGAGGTAACAAAGGCACCGGTGACTTCTGCAAAGTTTACTTCAGAGGAAATATGCAGCCAGCCTCGGTGGAGAACACATAGCTTTCCTGTCTAAGTGAACAAATAAAGACAGAAAAAGGTGTACAGATCTTCTCTCCTCAAGCCCAGCATTACTAGCAGAAAGAACATTTAGTACTGTATCTGCGTTTTGATTTTGCATGTGAATAGCAAGCAGCAAAATACAAATAACACTTCATAAATTACATATATTTAGTCCTCGAGAAATAAGCATTTTAACTGAGAAATACTTCCATTTATTTAATTAAATCCATATAAAATATGTATATTGTATATGTTTGCCGGTTTCCTACTATACTATGACTTCAATCCCTGCGTTGTACCACTACCCAGTAATTGTGGAATGATATAGGTATAGTTTTTCAATCTATTTTTCACCTAACATACAAAATCTCACTTTTTTTTCTGCTGGGCCCTCCCAAATCACATGATCTGTGATTTTTAGGGATGCTGAGATGGAACTCCCTGGAAAAAAAAAAAAAAAATCCATAGAAAACCTACAGATTTGTGGGGTGGGGAGTTTAGTAGAGGGCATGTGAGTAAGCCTTTGTTCAGCACGGCTGTCATTTCCTCTTTGCTGCATTTCACTTTTGCCCAGACCACGAACTCCTTAGGCAAGGGACAATCTCCTTTGTTCCCGTTTTGAAATGTATCTGGTTGGAGTTTTCCACTGCTACTAGAGTTCAATTAAATACAAATAATAAATAGTTAATGGGTTGTCAAGCTGCAGAGGTGGGGCTAATCAGCTGAGGCTTCATGGAGTGGTTAATGATGGATTAGGAATGGGGGAACTGATAAAGCTGAATATTTAAAGGCTAATATTGTACAGAATGATGGATGCTTTGTCAGCTTTGATTGCATATGACCAGAACTAACATTGTGCTTATCTTCCTCCTCCTTCTTCGGTAGATTACTCGGCTCCAAAACATCGCTGTTTTGAGAGTCTCTGTCCAAATTCCCCTGAGTGGAGCACTGCCTGTCAGAGGAGATGGCCTAAGAGGCTGTCTTACAGCTGAAATTGGGTTGGGAGGTGAAAAAAACAGTGACTCTACGAAGGAGGGGCATTATCAGCCGCACGCTCCTCTGTTCCTGTTCCTATTCAGCTTGCTGAAATGGAGGGTTTTCAATTGATTTTGTTTTCTTTGCAGTGCTGGCTAGCCAGCCAGTGGGGAGGGAGCTGTGTTCTGCGAGTGTGCGGCGCAGGAGGGGCACGTCCCACTGCCCGTGCAGCGCTGCTGAGAGCTACCAGGAGCTTTGGCTTCCCAGCCGTGCCGTGTGCCGATGAGCTGGTGTCACTGCGCTCTGTGTGCAGAGTGAAAAGGGTAATGTGCACCTACTCATACAAAGGATCCCTATATATCACAGCTACATTTATTCCCTTGTTAAATAAAATCAAAGTAATCGTGAATTTATTAGCATTTATTAACCAGCAACACATCCCGTTCTCATATAGGTATCTCAGTAGGTATATTTAGGGTTAAAAATGAACACCTTTTAGTGCCAAATTCTGTCCAAGGGACGTGACTTCTACCGATATCAACTGATGCTAAATTATGCTGGTTTTTCAGTATCTAACTATAGGATCAATAAGGCCTTCGTCTTTCTCGGTAGTCTGTCAGCTAGTAGGAAGACAGGCAGCCTTGTAGACAAGACACAGACAACGAGGTCAAGAGAAGTGGATTCTTTTCTCAGTTTGCCTAAGGGGGTTTGCAAAGCCTTGGACAAATCACACAACCTCTCTGTTAAGCCTCCTGACTTCCAAAATGGAAATGATCATAACTGTCTACTTCCCCAGGATGTTATGGAGTAAATCAATTCTCTGTATGTACGGGGAGAGGAGGGTGAGGAATAAATACCTGAGCGCTTTGGAAGGAACAGACATATTTCTGTTAGCTTTCATTTTTGTAAACAGTCTTAGAGGTGCACCTAAGCTTTAACATGTTTAAAAATTAAGCAACATCTAGAAGAAAATTAGGTTATTTAGGCAGGGTACAGTTAATATAACACATTAACATTGCTAATCTCATTCTCATATGAAAAGAATTTATTTTGGATAAGACCAGAGTAACTATGAAAGATTGAAAGATCAAATGTTCCCAATCAAATGGGAGTGCTTTGCAATTGTTTTACTTCAGATGATAGTCAGGAAAATATTTCCACATTTCATTTGTTAGAAAAGATATCCAGAGCCAGCATTAGTGGTGGCTTTGATGTATTCTCTGGTACATTAGTCCAGAGCATGCTGATGTAAACAGAAGTGTCTCTTCACCTTTCATCTTTGTTCTTCAACTTTGATACTGGCCCCCTGCAGTGGCTTCTTTCTCCTCCTGGGGAGGCTTAACAAAGTCAATTGATAGAGAAAAAAATAGCTTCATTTTTCTTCTCTACTTAAGACTCTAAAGAAAAAGACACATCTATTGTACAGACACTGAAGCTCTTGAAATAGTGTGGGTTTTTCTCTCAAATCCTGAGGAGAAATGAGCCAAGAGGGAATAAAAAAAAAAAAAAAAAAAAAAAAAAAAAAAAAAAGCAAGCATGTGGTTTTGTCCACAACTTAAAATATGGTGAGTACATCATACTTTCACTTCTGACATTTTTTTGGAGAGAAAAACTGAGAAACTAAATTACAGGCAGCACAAGCAGCAATGCCTATGGGTAACTTGGTCCATCATTACCCATTATAAGACCCTGGCTTTTGATGCCTGTAACTGTCAACTATTAACTAATCTCTAACGATTCTTTCTGTGATTGGTGTGTCAGCCTGAAGCTAAATTTTAAAATAGTTCAGTCAGTTTGCAAAATGAAGCTGGCAAAAAATACATTTTGCGTGTGTTAAAAAATATTGTTGGACTGCATGACTGAGAAACTATCCTATCTCCGTTCTCTAAAACTGAAATTTGGTGAAGGATTTGCCAAGGATTTGATGGGTGGGGAATGTCTCACACTGTTTCCATTATGAAATGTAAATACAGACCTCTGGTCAGAGTGGTCTTTCCACATTCTGCTGTCTGGAAAGTCCAACACTAATGGATATCTGCTGTAGGTTTACTGGGGATGGGCCAGACTTTCCAGCGATGGCTTTTCCTAGCAACAGAGGCCTTTGTGGAGGTGAGCGCAAGAACTGAGAGAGAGCTCTGATGTTGCTCCCCACAGTCTCACCCATAAACGTGTATGAAAAGAAGAGTCCATGATTAGGATGCAGGCTGTGCAGACAAGAGGATGATTGGAACTTAATGAGAAAAAGATGAGGAGGCTGTGACAAGAATGAAAGAACAGTAACCAGTAGGGATGGTGTGTGGGACTGAAGCGAAGAAGTGAGGAGGTTGGGAGAAAGAAACCATGATCTTGGACCAGGAGTCAAACAAGGACTGCTGAAGCAAAACTGTTCTGTTGTTAAGAGAAGCGAAAGGGATGAAGGCATTGGGCTGAGAGTGGCAAACAGGGTCCTTGGGTGTTACAGTATAATCTTTTCTAAGAGTCTCTGTGGTCAAAAAAGAAAGCTGTGAAACTCACTGACAAAACGTATGCTTCATTTCTCCAGCCATTGCTGCATTTAAAGAACATCAACCTACTGCTAGTGAATCCTGAGGAAGCCCTAGTGGCAGTGTGAGGCGTTGTGGATATTAAGGGTCTTGCCCTAGTTCTAAACCACTTGGAAGTAGGAGAATTCTACATAAAGGGGGCAGAGTTGTTCAGTTTCCTAGACTGTAACACAAAGAACAGTGATTGTGAAAAGCTAAAGTCTCGCATGTTAGGAGATGGTAGGTTTACTGTCCATAGAACCCAAATTCTCCTCAGTTTGTATGTATTATTTTAAGCAGACTTTAATTTAATTGCAAAATCATGTTAGTTTTTCACAGAACACTTACCACATTAAGTGCAAGAATGGATACGGCTCAGGAAATGAATCAAGGAACTTGTCAGCCTTACAGGATGAGGTGCCTTGGTAGCTCCTCTTAAGTGCATCCCTCCGGCAATTTTCATTAACTTAGTCTTTCTGCACAGAAACATGCCATTGCATTCCATCATTTTTAGACCGTGTTTATGAGCTGAAACTCCCTATTTAGCAACAGTTTGTTCTGTGACACTGGCTAACTAAACTGACTCAATGGCAGCTCCTTCAAAGCAAAGCTTTATTCTCTCAGAGATAGGCAGCACTGAAAGCAAAGACTTGACACCAGTACCAAAACTCTCCCGTCATCTTTCCAGTTTTTGCAGGTTGCCTCTGTTCTAGTTTTTCCCCTCTCCAGTTTGGGAGAGGCCGCTTATGAGATGCCACAGGCATGTCCAGCCATTGTTGTTTCCACAGTCAAAAGTCCCTTCCTTAGGACAGTGACTCTTACAGCTTTGGTGCCCATTTGGATTCACCTCAGGTGTAAGAACAATAAACACCTCGCCATTGCCGCTGGAAACAGGTAAGGACATTCCTTTTTAGCAGCTTCTCCCCTTGTATCATCAAGAGTTATTTGTGCTTTCCTCGACTGCACTTCATCTTTGTGATTGTTTTCTCTTTGCTCCTTCTTTTACAGTATCCTTCAGTGTAACTCTTTTTAATCATGTAGAATAATGCAAACAAAGTGACCCGTATCTCCTGTTTGTAAAGATAAGAAATATAATGTCCTAATTTTTCAAGTGACTCTTGTCAAAGGGACAGTTTTCTCATCAGAACTCTGCCTGATTTGTTGCAACAGAGCCTGGAAATTATAGGAGGAATGGTTGTGAGTGATTGTAAAGACAAAATGGATCATATTCTTGCTGAAGTATTTGTAGAGTTGAGGAAGTAAATTAAATCAAATTCCTGAAGATGGCCAGTGAATTTTCCTCCTCTGGGGTACAGAAAATCTGAACTCACAAAAGCTTCGGGTGCATGTAGCTGCAAACAGGCGTCAGCGACGGCTGTGCTCAAGAATATATGAAAGATTACAGGGTATGCAGTACACCACACTGCAGAATTCCAGGACCGGGAAGTCTTCAGCTGGGCACTCAGAATTAGTTCTCACGTTTGACGTCAACTGCTTGGTTGAAAGTACCTCTTCAGCTCGCAAGGAGGCTGTTCATGAACCCCTCGGCTGTGTCACGGTGTAGCACCATAGGACAAACCTACAAGGAAAGGCAGAGCCCTGCTGGTGCCCCGTCCCAAACGACCATGGGAACAGGTGAAACAGAGGGCCCGTACACTGCCATTACAGAAACAGAAAACACGACTGTGCAGCTAAAGACTACACGTTGAGCACTCGATGTGGGAATCTGAACTCTCTTCCCCCTTAGTCTTCGTATGCAACACCGGGAGCAGACAAGGGCACATCCCTTTTTTTTTTTTTTTTTTTTTTGAGGGGGGGGGGGGGAAAGGGCACCCCCAGATAGCCGAGCGCGGGGGGCGTTCCCCCTCCAGCCGGGCCCTGTGCCGAGGTCAGGCACACCCCCCCTCAGCGCAAGGGCTAAAGGCGAAGAAAAACGGGAGCTACACCCTATACCCACCAGAGCCCCTTCCCCACGCACCCACCTCTCACGCAGGACCCCCCCCGCCCCGCCCAACCGCCACAGCCGTCAGGCGAGGAAGCCGCGGGAAAGGGGAGCCTTGCCGACTTCGCTTTACGGCCCGGCGTGTTTTGCGACGCCCAAAATGGCTGCCCCCAGGGCACAATGAGCCCGCTCCGGCCGCCGCCGCCGCCGGGGGGGGACGCGGGCGGGCCGGCAGGGCTCCCGCCGCCCGGGGCTGAGCCGGCCGCTGGCGGCGGGGGGAGGAACCGTAGCGAGCCAGGAGGAGGGACCGGCCCGCGGTCGCTTGATCTGCGTGGCCCCACCGGGGCAAGTTAACGGGAGAGAGAGAGAGGAGCCGGCGGCGGGAGCGCGGGGGGGTGCGGGGGGGTGTGGGATGTGGGGCGCCTTGCTGCGGCGCGGGGCCCGCGGCGGTGGCGGCAGCCTGCGGGGTTTGGCTTCGGGGGTCCCGCCCTGGAGCCAGGTGGTGTCGGAGGCCGAGAAGATCGTGGGGTACCCGACGTCCTTCATGAGCCTGCGGTGCCTGCTGAGCGACGAGCTCAGCAACATCGCCATGCAGGTCCGCAAGCTGGTGGGCACCAAGCACCCGCTGCTCGACACCGCCCGGTAAGCGCCCGGCCCCCGCGGTGGAAAGCGCCGGCCTGCCCTCGAGGGGGTTTGTCAGAACCTCGTGGGAAGTTTTGGGCTCCGTTCGTCGCCAAGAGTTGAGGCTCGGGTCGGTGGTCGGCGCCGCTTCGCGGGCCCTCACGGCCTTGGCCGGTGCGGGGCCCATGGGCCACCCCTGGGGGTGCCGGAACCGGCGTGTCCGTGGGGACACCTGGCCTGAGGTTCCCTGAGGTTTTGCGTGGGCAGTGAGCTCCCTGCTCCGGGATCTGCGTTTCCTTGCCGCAACAGGTTTCCCCTTTGGTTAATCCTCCGCCATTCAGGAGTTGCTTCGTGGTCGTGCCACGTGCGATGGATGAGTTTGTCTCCCCGTGCGATGTGCAAAAAAAAAAAAATAATCCCTTGATTATGGAGGAAGTGTGGCTGCCTCACTAACAGTTACATATTTTTTAGTATTCAGAACTATATTGCAAGGGAACCAGGGGAAAAAAGTGGAGGAACTAATCAAAAGTTCAAAATGAGACGGCTCTGAACTGTGTATTTTGTTACTAAAAGCTTTAGAAACATTGTCTATTTTAGAACATCCAGGTGGGAGCTGTGAGTTTTTGTATATTGTTGAGGATTTTAGGGTTGCTAAGCTGATTATCCACTCTTCAATTTTTAAGGCAAACTGGTGGAAGATTTGAATTCCTGTCAGTAAGTTGGGATTGTTGGGCAGTGTTTTCTTTGACTGTTAAACGGGAACTGATTGGCAGTGTTTTTTTAAAGAACAGAATGCCAGAGGCTTAACAAAACTTAGAAAAAAAAAAAAAAGTGCAATTTTCCAAGGGCATTGGGTTGTGGGTTTTTTTTTTGTGTGTGGTTTTTTTTGTTGTTGTTGTTGTTGTTGTTTTTTTTCTGTAGGGGTGGGGTGTGTTTGATAGAAGTGTTTGCTATAACTGCAAATATAGCGATGTTAATAGATCTCAAGTTTAATGCGCACAGTGTTTTTGAACAGGTGTAAAATAAAAATTAGCATTTGTTCAAAACAAATGTTCTGCTTTTCTTTTAAAGAATAAAAACTGTAGCTCTGTAGTGGTCCTTGGCAACTCCACAATTTTGGTGTAGTGGTATAAAAATAAGATTTGTTTTTTAAACTCTCTGTCTCTAAACCTGGTTGTCTTGAGTGAACAAAAGGAGCACAGGGGACAAATATAGCTTTCTGCAGAAACATTATTTTGGGGGGAGGGATGGGGCGATTTAGATATTGTCTTTAAGTAGACTTTTCTGGAAGAAACAAATCAACTTGTTAATAAAAGTGGAAAATACTTGACGTTAGAAAAGGCTTGGGGGGGGAGGGTTGTTGAATTAGTTTTAGATGCAGCTTGTGATATTATGTTAAGCTTAGCAAAGACTTCTGGTTTTCTTTTTTAAGAGGAGGGACAAGAAGTAAATGTTCTTCTGCCTTTGGGTCCAACCTTAAGGTCAGTGGATGGGCTGCAGGGAATAGGAGGACCAACGCGCAATGTAGTTGGGCTCTTAAGCTTCCACTGCAGTCACAGAAGTGTTGTGGAGACCTGCGGCGCTACAGTGGCACTTCAGCGTTAGCTTTAGAGAGTCTGTTAAATGTGTGGTATTTGCTGGTTTATTTGTGAATTAAGTTTAAATACAGTATTTTGGGGCATGGTTGGAGGTTTTGTGGTGGAGCTGTGATGTGTGGTGGTTTATTTTGTTGTTTTAAATGGGCTGCTTTGGGCTTAATTCTGTAAGCCTGTGGCTTGTGGAACACCAGTAGGAATATAATCATGCACGGGGTCATCAGGGTTGGATCCGTTCATTTTTCAAATTCATATATGTTTCAGAGTATGCTGCTAACCCGATGTGTCATCCTGGAAACAAAAGTCAGTATTTACTCACATAAAACCCAAACTGTGTGCCCTTCTTTTGGATGTTCTTGTATGGTTTCACTGGTATTTCCGAAGACTTAGTTGCAGATGCATTTCCAGTGGCCTTGACCTTTGTATTATAAGAAGAGTTAATTTCCTGCTGACAAGTTTTAGTACACCTGTAGCAATGCACAAATTGTACCTCACCTTGTTTTATGGTATGATTTTGCAATAAGATGAATTTTGACCTGGTTCTTTATTAATAATCTTAACAGTCTCTTTCTAAAATTTGACTGTTGTATGTTTGACTGTAAATGTGATTGATTTTAGTTCTGGGTCTGAGATCTATCCTGTGACTTACCATAGCAGTTCAGGAAGCAGGACTTGATTTTTCAATATTAGATAAATGTTTTAAATCTGGCTCTGTTATATAAGTAACACAGGTTTCCTGTTGTGTGTTCAGGCAAATGTTTTAAAGCATGGGTATCTAAAATATGTTCTTTGGTGATTTATTTTTAAAAAACTTCAGTGATTGATGTGTTCTGCAACTCTAGTCTTTCAGACTGTGAGTGCATAAATACTGTATATGTCTATTAAGTACTCCAACACTCAAGGAGATTTTTCTATTTGTGGGAACATGTGAAAAATCTGTGCAGTAAAATTGATTAATTGCACATGCTGTTTCTCAAGTTTCTACTCATTTATTTTTGAGGTTATAAGTGGTGACAATCAAATTATGATTGCTTGCTGTCATCTCTAAGCAAAATTCATCTTCTTTAGCCTTCTTTGACTCGTGGCATTTTATCACCAGTGCTTTTGTGTCTATCCTCCCTTCCTGTCTAAATGCTTTACTGGCCCCTGAAGCCTTTCTGAGACCATTAGGGGTTTCTTAAGTGTTGGTGGAAAACCCTCTGCTCCATCTGTGAGGAGTAGGTTCTGAGCTGAGACAGCATAAGACATAATTGCCACCCCATTGAAAGCCTTGAGCGTAACAGGAGTACCGATGAGCGCTTTTAACCTTTTGCCCAGCTTTGGGTCACTAGGCTGCTGCAACGTGTAGCCTGTGCTGGGAGCCGGAAAGAAGGCAGCTTAAAGATAACCATCCACGTGAGACAGGACATGTGGAGGAACAGCTGCTGGGGCAGTATACGTTTCTCTGATGATCCCATCCGTTTCTTCCTCGCGTTTGGACGCGGCGGTGGCAGCTCCT
Source organism: Tyto alba (assembly GCF_018691265.1). NCBI lineage: Eukaryota > Metazoa > Chordata > Aves > Strigiformes > Tytonidae > Tyto > Tyto alba. The sequence goes on from NW_024881316.1 coordinate 1,546,106, forward strand.
GGGTGTAAGGGCTGGCCATGAATCAGGACTGCAGCAGGTGTGGGATGATGTGCGACCCTGATACCTCCTACCAAGCCGGTGCCTGGCCAGCGGCTTTAAATCTGTGAGCTATTGCTGACTGTGCTCTTGGGAGGGCAGAGATGGGTAACTGAGCCCTACAGTGAGCAACTTGGGAGTTCTGTAATCCACGAGGTAAAGTCGAGTTTATATTTTAGAAAATTTTTTTATTATTCTTAAGTTTTTGGTTTCTTAAAAGTCAGCCACGTGAAGTGAACATCCTCAGTACTAGCTTTGCCAGACTTGTTAAAAAGAGGGCAAAATGTGAGGGAAAGGTTACATTTCATTTTAGAAAGGCTAATGTCTAGTGGTTAACAGATCATTGGAAGCTGGGGTATCTGGAGTATATTCACAGCTGTGCTTTTGGCTCTCTGACTGGGACAAGTCACTTAATTTTTCATACTTGAGTCTATCTGTAAAATGAATAATGTAGCATCTGTTTTCTGGAGGTCTTGCACTTCGTTCATTACAGTCTGTATTGATCACTGTGATTTCTGAGTGGAAAATGGTGCATAAACAATATTAATAAAGAATACTTTAAAAAAAAATGCTATCATTAAAATATTTACCTCCAATGGATACTCTGGAAACAAAATTGCAATCTGACTCCTGGATCTGTCTTTCTGTTTGTAGTCCTCCGTGTCGTTGTATGGTTCTTCAGAGCTTTCAGTTTTCTTTCCTTATAATTAAATGCTTTCAGCAGCTACTCAAAACTAACATTTAAGTTCTTTTGCTCTTCAGGCTTTGTTTGACTGAAGGAAAACTTTTTCAGTGCATGAACGTATGACCTCCTTTCAGTTGGGAAGCAAACAGATCTCCAATCTTCTCTCTTCTTTCACCCTCCTTTCTAGGCTAGCACACATCCTTCTTAATATAGGAAAGAATCTGTAATTGGCACAGCGATCTACTTCTCTCAAATACAGAGTGTGATTAATGTTTTCTTGATTATTTAATCTCCCTTGAGAAGGGTATAGCTTGCTGCAGATTGTAAACAGTAAATGTTACGGCCAATGCATCACTTTTATAATATCACTAAATGAAATGGAACACTTCATACACGTAAAATTATTATGGGATACCATTTAGCTCTAGCCATTCTGTCATTAGCATGTGGGAGGAATGATTATATTTTAGTTCTGTCAGAATTGTTTGTTGGTGATAAATGCCTAAGTAGACTTAGTTATGGTTTTCCTGGATTATTACAGAAATAAAAAGCCTCAGTAGACCCGGTTTGTTCTGTTGCAGCCCTCTCTGTGTAGATCTCTAGCCATTTTAAGCACTGAATGTAAAATGTAATCCAGAGTAGCTTCAAGATTGCCTGCTTTTCAGTCAAAATGTCTGAAAACATTGGTTTCCTGATAGTTCTGTTTCTCTGTCAGCTTGAAATAGCTTAGTTCAGTAACATGTGTCTTGTAACTTCAGGTGCAGCGTGCATTTGCCCTCCTACATGAGTGACTGATTTCAGTATAGACCTAGGGATTTGTTCCAATCTTGTCTTGATGGAAATGTTATTGCGGATTTATATTTTGCCTTAACAGAATGGTGATCTTAAACCTATCCTTTTTTTATAATTGTAGGTGCTGTGATTGACTACAAGTAGCTTTTAGCAACTTGTTTCAAATGTTAATTAACTTTTTTTTTTTTTTTTCCTGGGCTAAAAAATGAAAGTGTCTATTTACTTGGCAGTGGCTAATGAGATAACTTTCTCTGAAAACAGGTAGCAGCTGGATACTCAAAGTGGCAAGCAGAAGGTCTGGTCAACTTACAGCTTCTAAAACTAAAATTTACTACAGTATTTTAAGTTTTACTGACTTGCTCGATCTGTAATGGATCTTGGGGGCATAATAGTCCCTCTCCTGCTGTTGTTGGATTATAAGTTAAAACACATGTGCATTCACTAAATTTTAGCATTTTTTCAGCCTGCTGTGACATTTTGTAAAAAATACTTTTGTGCTAGAGAGATGTGATTTTTATAATTGTAGTCAGAATGCCTGTGAAGCTAACTATGAGGTAGTGGTTGTGTTTACTGGAGAGATCTGTTGGATTTCCTGGAAGCACTGGCCACCAAAGCTGACATGCAGGGCACCTCTGAGAAATTCTTACTAGTGATGTCAGAAACACAGAAATGTTTTTCCCGCTTGATATGTTTGATACTATTTGCAAAATTACTGAAATATTGATGATTATAGAAAGTTTGCCTTTGTCCGGAAAAACTATTCCCCAAAGCATTCTGTATAGCTGATAGAAACAAAGGTCCTCTCAGGAGAGCTCCAGTTGAAGCACTGGAGTTAAATTCTTGTTTTGACTCACCCCATCAAGAAACTTACCTCTTTTAAGAAAGGCTGATCTCTCTTAGTGAAGTTTGATGGACTTGAGTAGTAACTTCAAAAACCTCCATTGTGTTACATCTCTTATAAATGTTGGTACTCCCTAAGGGTTTCTGTTACCATACTTACCATCAAGTAAACCATTCTTAGACACCAAAAACCAGTTTCTTCTGGATTTTGGCTGAATGAACTCAGAGCTGTCGTGAAAAAGTTAACTTCATAAGGTAAAAAGACATGGAAGAGGTTAAACTGTTGTATGTTCGTATATGGACTGAAACTTCCTTCTTTATCCGATTCTTTTCATGTTCTTCCTTGTACCTGTGGCTTTCACTATGGTTTTCACTTAGCCGCCGCTTAACATTGCCTTGTGCAGTTAAGGGGAAGAGAGAATCCATTTTTGTAGGTCCCACTCATCTTTTACACTGTAGTAAGGTGGAATGGGATGAATAGATGTGTGCTGTTTGTTCTTTTTCCCAAATTTTGTTTCTTGTTTGTCTTCCTGCATGTTTCACCAGTGTTTTTTTTTATTAGTTTTCTCCACCAGCAATATTACTTTCATATACTTAAACGGTCATATCTGTCAGTTATTGCTGCTCTTTTAAAGAGCTGTCAGTAGACTCCAGAAGGTGAGAGTTGCATCAGAACTTGTATACTTGGGCTTGAAGTTCACAGTTCATGTTTAAGGGGCCTTAACTTTCTCTTCTTTTTTTTTTTTTTGGTAAAACATTACTTTTTTGTTGGGATTGTCAGCAAGAATCTCACTCTTGAACGTAAAGCATATTAGCCATTTGTGTGTGAATTTATATATATTAAAAAAATGGGTTGGGACCCTAAATTTAAAAATCCATCATCTATGCAAAAGTATTCTGAGTAACTTGACAGTCAGAAGTTGTAGTGGTCTTCCTGTTTGCCACCTCTGTAGTGGGCAAACTGTTGTATAGTGATAAAGACATCCTGAAGGAGTAAAAAAGTGTTACTCAAGTTTGGTGCATGTTTTTCCCCCACTGTATTAGTAAACCCTAGCTCAAGAAGTAAAAGCAGTCATTGTCATGATCATGGGTTTAATACAAATGTTGGGAGAGGCTGAACTGGTGAGTAAACAGCTAGTTTTCAGCTGTAGTTGTGCTGGGTTCTTGTTTTGTCATTCACTGATTGGATTTGTGTGGAAGAATCTATGCAAAGGGTCTTTATTTGTATGATACCATACCCAGTTCTGCTGAGTATTTCACTACCATAACCAAAGTGGGATTGAGTAGCGAAACTGCAGTATGGATGTGCAAAAGGTAGGCCACAAATTAAATTCTCTCGCATTTGAATAATTGTGGTTTTTTGCATTGATCCTCATTTGAATGTCTATGTTGAATCCAGGTTTCTGTGCTTATGAGGAATGTATTATTTCAGGATGTAGGGTGGTCTTAGTAAATAAAGTGTATTTAGTGGGCAAGGTGCTATTTGGGATTTTCTGGTAGAATTATTTACGTTGAAAACTAATATCCTGCCCTGATGTTGATAATTTCTAGTGTTTTTTTATAGGCAATAGGAGTCTGACGATTTCAGCAGAATTTCATTCTGATTAAATGAAAGACCTTGGGATTTCTTAAGCTTGAGTTTCAAGCACATGAAAAAGAAACTGGGTGTGTAATTAACGGACTCAAGTGCCAGTCAGTCTTGAAAGTGCCTTGTATACTGCACCTTGACAAAACTTGGTTACTTTAGGCACACAGTAGTTTAATCATCTTTTTAAAATACAGGCAATTTTAAAAGTTCACATCTGTTCTTTCTTGCTTTCAAGTACAATTGATTCATAACACACGTGAATATTGAATACCAAGTTTAATGTACTAGTGAATGACTGTTATGTCAATGTTTGCTCTACACAGGAAAAGAGTACTGAGTAAGTAGAAATAGTTTCAAAATAATTATTTCTATGACCCAGAAGAGGGTTACCAAATATGCCTTTATATAAAGCGCAAATGAAAACCAATGTAAACAAGTAATCAAAATTTATATTTGGGTCGCTGGAAATGATTTTCACTCAGCGAATCTTCTATTTGGATATAAATTAACCTCTGTGCCTTGTAAGACTAAGGGGAAAAGTACCTTTTCCTAGGGATTTTACTCCGAGACCTGTATTTGGTATCTTGCAAAAAGCGTTCTCCCCTGCTTGAGACATTTCCCCCCCTCCTGCCTTGTTTGTTGGTTCTGCCTCCCAGCTGACTTCTCTCCTTGTTTTGGAGGCCCTGGCAGTGGCCTGAGACTCAGTTAACAAGTCACCATGAGCGTTTTCAGACCCTGCTCCAAAAACTGTGGGTAACACTGTATCCTCTACATCACTTTGTGTTTTCCTGAACAGATTTACAAAGTTCACAAAGGACAAACCTAAGCTCCGGAGTGAGATGTTTCTGTACTTACAATATTGCTTTCTCCTAGGGGTGGCAGACCATTGTCTTAAATTATTAATATCTTTCCTTTACCCCACATCTGAGTGTCTTAGTTTCCCTCAGGGTAGGCAGACTGTCTGCAGTGCTTGCCCTAAAGGAACTACTGCTAGAGACAAACCTGACAGACTATAAAGGAGCACCATGAATTTAAAAATCGGTTCTATTACAAAAATTAAGTTTAAAATCTGTGGCAGCTGCTTTGCTGTCCTTGAATTGTCCCTGCCAATTCTCTGGCATTGACAATCACTTTAGCTTAATTTTTTTTTCTTTTCTCTTGCTGTGTGAAAGAATCATTTAAGGAAAGAAAAACTGATCATATAGAAAAACTGGTGAGACTCATTATACATGAGCTTTTATCAAATGCATGCTGTGAACTCGCTAGATTTTACTTCTAATGATAGATAGAGCTTAGAAATTTGCCTCAATGCCTTACTTAGCTGAGAAACTCTAGGGCCTGTTCAGCCTGCTGGAGGTCCTTCAGGTGAACCACAGTCATCTTTTCTTCAACCCTCAGCTATTCCTAAAGAAGCATCAGGGGCTCCAGCTTTTGCATTTGTCATTCTTGTTTCTTTTCCACTTAAATTAAAAGTAATGGTTGTTCCCATTTTGCTTTCTCGTTCCTCCAGTTTCTTTCCTCAAAATAGCGTTAGTTGGTTCTTCTCCATGGCTGCTTTTCCATTTTGGGGAAAAAAAAAAAAGGTCTACACGTAATCCTTTTTGTGCTAATGGAATGAAAGTGTACAGTAAACATCTAGTTTGTTTTGTTCCACTTTTCTCCTTCCCAGCTAGGGAAGGAAGTCATACCCAGGAACTACCGATTGGGTTTTATTTTTCTAGTTAAAAAACATGAACAAGCAAACACCAAAGCCTTCATCCCCAATCTGTTTCAAAAAGTACTCCCTTTAGAAGGAGCTTTCTTCAAATAGAAATTGTTTTTTATTATTTGTTACTTAAGCAGTCCTATAGACAGGAATTGATTGTCTTGACAGCTGCCACTAAGTATGCTCAAAATTAAATTATTTTATGGAATTTGAACTCTTTTTTTTAAAAAAAAAATATTCCCCCTAACAACTTCCATTATTTTTTGTCTAGATCTTCAGACTGACGGTGCAAACTTGCTGGAATGACAGCAATCTTTTTCATTAACTGCTTGTTCAGCACAGGCCACAAAATAATTGTAATCAAAGGTTTAATATATCTATATGTTGTCAGTGATCCTTGAAATATCTTACATATTGCACCTTTAAAAACAAATAAAAATAAAAGAAAAAAATCTCTATTTCAATCACGAAGTAGGTCTGGGTCTGTAACAGGATGTGCTTGTGTAGACCCATCCTGCAAATGCATAGTCTCGATTAAGGCAATTTGAGGGTAATGGTCCGTGTCAACATGCTTTGTGTCTGGTTGTCATCTGAATGATTAGCCAGTAGCAGAAGCACCATAATTAGTTGATTTGGTAAGACTGCTTTTAATCAAACTTAACAGAAATTTCAAGTTGTTAAGAGCTAAATGGAATACTTGTTAGGCTGAATATACAAGGCAAAGCTTTGTGATCACAAGTGGAAAATCATCGCTTTTGCATGTTTGAAAAATAATTGTGCTAGCATATATGTTTGGTAGTGATTTTTATTTTTTTTTCCCCCAAAGAATCATTGTGTTCATGTTAAATTAGTGTTGAACTTTGAGACTGAATATGACATATCTACCACGTTTTCATATTATGGAAATTAATATATTTTCATAGAATAGAAAATGTAGGTTTTTATGATATATCAGTGCAGCCTGTATGCGTGTTTGTTAAATGGGGGTAAGTTTTTATCCCAGTAACCTTCCTGTCTCTGATTTCCCAACTGTTTTTCATTGAATGTGGTTTGTGAAGATGAGGGTATACTGTGTGTGTATTTTAAAAGGATTTCAGTGATGTTAATTCTACATTATGAAGTTCATATTTGGATCATTCTTTTAGGACTTGACTTCCGAGCGTGAATCTGTCTGGTATGACATATTTCAGTAATTAAAAATTAATCTACAGAAAAAACACGTCTTCCCCAAACCTGCGTTGCCTTGTGGAGGAGAGGCTGAAGTGTAAAGGGTCGAGAGATCAATTTATCATCTGTTCTTAATCCCTGGTCGTTAAAGCCAAAAATACTGGAGAGAGTATATACTCCATGTTTTATTGTCCACGGGAAGAATTTGTCACTTTCGGAATATTTGTAAGTTTAGATAGTATGGGAGTCACTGACAGGCTCTGCAAGAACTCAGATGTCATCTATCAGTAGGGTAATAATGAGAAAAGACCGTTTTCAGAAATAAGGCTCAGAAGACTTGAGGAAGCTGGAAGTATGGAGACCTTTAGGGTAATTGTGGGGGAAGCCCTTCTTCCAGTACACGTTTATTCAAGGAATGGAAGACATTAAAAGAGTTTCTACTGTTAGAATATGCAGTCTGTTTTATGTGTCTTTTGTCCATAATGGAACTTCATAAAACTGAAACAAATAGTCTTGCCAGTTGGAAAGTAGGAAATGAATCCATGTAATGACTGTAATGTGTCATAGCAACCACGGTTTAAAATAGTCAAATTCCAAAATAATGTTATAAAAATGACATCAGAGGAAAAAAGAGTATTATGTGTTATGTTATAGCAACAGAAACATAGTCCTGTTTGTTTGTTTGTGAATCACTTGGGATCATATTGCTGCCTGTGGATTTTTGTGGGTGAGAGGGGCTGGAGTGTACGTCATAACACATATTGCATGTTCGAGGGGGTGTGGGGAGTTATATTTTTTTGGCCATTCTTGTTGCTGTGACACCTTGAAAGAGCCGGAGTTAGGTTTTCCTGTTTTGAAGTGATTTTCAAATAAAATACTAACAGTATTCGCCTTCTCATTTGCTTTTCTGCCTTTAAGACTTTAGGAGTTCCCTTGAATCTTTTGGATCTTTTACTGGGGCTTGTCAGAAAACTATTAAGCTTTAGTAGCAAAATGTTATTACTGAAACTTTAAGAGGTTTTTTTTTTTGTTTTGGTTTGTTTGTTTTTTTTTTTTTTTTTTTTTTTTTTGTTTTGTTTTTGTTTTGTTTTGTTTTTTTTATTAATGTGAGCGTAGTGTTATCAGCAGGTGCTGGCCTGCGGTGTGAAGCTCTGGCACTCCCCGGAGCAGCGGTGAGATTCCCAGTGCCGGCTGAGCCTGTGGCGACCTGTTGGAAGGAACCAGCTTGTGACCACAGCGTATGTCTGATGGCCGCGTGAATGTGAATGGCTGGCAGCATAGCTCTGTGTCGGATTCGAAGTGCGGACCCAGAAATGGGCAGGGTTGTACCTCGCTCTGCTTTTGCACAGATGTTCCACTTTGTAAGATTGGTGCGTGCAGTTAGCTCCGTTGAATATGTTTTCATTTGAGGGCTTTGATTTCTAGTTTTGGCAGGCCTCATTCTCCGTCCATAACTTTCTTTCAGTTATACCATCTTCCTAATACTTTTTATGCCAAAAAACCTTTATTGGATAACTGCTAAGAATTAAACGTGTATTGCAACCAGAAGTTGAGCTGTCTCCACAGCTGGAATTGTTCCCTTCTCTTTCCTCTTCTGTTGTAATCACTAGGTGACTTACTTGCTAGAAATATCAAGTCTGGATTAATACGTTGTCCCTGGGTGGTACCGCTGCTTCAGATTACCTTGGTGTGTATGTAGGTATTAAATATTGAAAGCTGTTTTCATGTTCTCATGTGGTGAAGCTCTGTGTAAACAAGTCTTATTTACTGAGCAGTTTGGGAAGCGTGTACGCACTGGTATGCCTTAGGAAATCTGCCATTTAAGCCTTTGTCCTGATTTTCTCTGGCTATGATAAATGGAGTGGCAGACAAGAAACCATAATAGGGAGTGTTATTGAGAGGAAGAAACATTGTCCTGAGAATGTGAAGAAAATCTATTTAAGCTCACGAATAACTTAAATGCTTACCAACTGCTGTCACTAGACTTCATGAAACATTTTTCAAAGGAATTTGAAAGCAAGAGTCTCTGATGTTGTATAAAATAGTATCTTTATGCTTCAAAGATTTGTACCCATGTGTCAAATCAGGAGACAAATAAATATAAGCCCTCCTTATGAATATAATTATTAGGAAAGCAAGAAAATATATTGAAGAAGAACAAAGACATATTAATACTTTAAATCTACATGTAATGAATGTTGCCATGCTATAGAACGTAATGCAAACGTATGAAACCTGTGAACAGTGTTGCTGATTACTAAGAGCGTAGTTGTATACTTCACGTTTAAAAAACCCAACCAACCAAAAAAAAAAAACCAAACACCACTTCGGGAAGTGATGATGTGTAAGTTTTTAATTTGTTTTCTACCTCCAAACATGTACTGTTAAAGACAGCAGATGCTCAAACCTTATATATGTTTAACCCTTGCCACTTTGTAAATAATTTGGAGATGTTTTTACACTTCTGCATCAAGAATGGCAAATCCTTTCCTTCTTTGCTAAGTGCTAAATGAACCTTTCAGAGCTGGTCTAGCTCGAGAGAGAGAGTAAGCTCACTCTCTCTTCCTCTATTTCTCCTTTAGCTCTAGATGCCCTATTTATGATTTTTATGAATTCGCAAACTATTGAATATTTATTTATTTATTTTTACTACTGAGACACAAAAGTCAGAAACCTGCAGGCTGGTTATGGCGAAAGGAAGTGTAACTGTGGGTAGCCTATTGTCTTTCCATACCTGGTGTAATTTTATTTAAAAATGGAAATTCCTTTTAGATTACCTAAAAAATGTCATAATTTGTTGATGCAAATAATTTTAAATTCTTCCCTCCCCTGTGAATGATGAATCACTCTTTCATGAGAGATCTAGATTATTTTAATTAATTACTTGGGGGTTTAAATCTTTAAATTTTAAATTAAGTTACAGGTGAGTTAAGCTCTTCCCTGAGGAGCTTTTACTGTGTTAGCAGTGGAGAAGGATAATATTTGCTGCATAATTCACTAATGGGCTGTTGTATCCTGCTCCGTTGAACAAGACTGCTGCTTTGCTTTTAATTTCTGGTCTGTGTCCAGTATTTCAGGGAACAACTTTGACAATTAGAAGATATCACCAGAAACATATTTTCTTGTCAGCTGTGGCAGAGAAAGATTAAGACCCACTGAAATATATTGCTTTGTGTAGTTGTTGAGGACAACAGAAATTTAATGGAAAACTAAATGAGGCACTGATAACCGCATATATGAAATTTTTGTAGGCAATGGGCAAAATACAGAGACAGGTTTATTGGTGTTAATTTAATATCCTGATTTCAGTAGGTGTTCCCCTTGCTTAAACTATTTCTTATGTATGCATATAACTATATACAATTATAAAAAGGTAACCTTATCAATTGCTTATTGGCTGTGGGGATTGAACCAATGCTTATTTTCCTCTTCACGAGCATGATTACTTGTTGAAGATGTGATACATTTACGTCATATTTGGCATGTGTTTAAACTGAGCCTGAGACTGATTTATGAAAAAGAGGGAGTAACCAACCTAAATTGTGTTTTCCCTTGTGTGGCTATTGCAGCCAAGCTGCAATTTATTTTGTAGTGTCTTAAGTTATGATAAAAGATATCTTCATAAAATAAAGTAGGGTAAAGAGTTCAGTCATTAAACCTTTTTCTTTTTTAAAGTTAGCTTTCATCATTGTGCCTTTAATTGCGTTAATTACTTCAAAGAATTTTCTTGGAGGCTAGTTGAAGAGCAGAATCAAAGGGGAGGGGAAATTGCCTTAAGCAAAAACTTTTTTGTGAGAACATTCTTACAGTAACTTATGGGAGAGGCATCATTAGAACAATCACTTTTAAAATCCCACCACCTTAATGCTTTTTTTTAAATCTTAATATTTTTGGATTTCGAATAATCTTCCAGAATACCATATTTTGATGCCAGCAGCCAATGGTAGAGAGCTTGTCCTGTAATTAGAATTTTCTCATATATTTTTATTTTTGGTATCTGTTGCGGACAGGACACTAAGTTAGATGAATGCAGTTGTTGAATTTGTTATGGTCTCTGAGCTACTTCTTTTCATGCTCTCCCCTCAGATGGTCAGTAGTTAGAGTGCTAGCCTCTGACGTAAGAGGCCCAGACTGGGTTCTTCATTCTGCCTCTGTGACTGATGGCAAGTCTTTTTTTCTGGGCAAATTGTGGCGACTTTATGTCTGCAGCACCATTTAGGGGTACGGGCTGAGGACCCAGGCAGGACCACGCTGCCCCAGATGCCTTCAGCTCAGAGCACCCATGCATGTTCTGCTTCCCACTCTGCTGTGCTGTGGTGATCTCTCTGAGACAAAAAAAAAAATGTGCCCTAGCCTGGAGCCACTGCTTACCAGGGTGCTAGAGCCAGAATATTAACAGAAAAGTTAATGAAAAATTGAAACGTGGGTAATAACATTTTGTGAAGATTGGGGTTTTTTGTGTTTTGAGGTACCCTAGGAAGCAAGTGGTTGGAACTCACCCATGATGTTGTACAATTGATATACTTTGGTTTTGTTGTGCTTGGTTTTTGTTTTTGTGGGGTTTTTTAATAATTTTTACCATCGGCTATTGTGAAGTCCTCTATTCAAACACTACTTGCAGTTAACTTGGAAAATGCTTATTTTTTTTTACTCCAAATGGTGTACGATTGCTTTGGTTGCTACAAATCCAGTATAACTAAATTATTAGGATTGGGATATGGTAACAGTTTGGGATGTCAAATAGCAAACCCCTTATTTACAGAAGATGTTGACATTCATGATGCCAAGTAGATGGGAACTTTTTATTGGCATCCTGTGATACTAAAAAAAAGAAAGTCTTTCTTTACACATGAAATAAACAAAGTTACATCCAACCTGATTTATTCAGTTGTTGCTTCATGCACAAGTGGTCCTAACACATTTTTAGACTGAGGCAGAAAGTAATCTCCAGGTAACAATATTCTGTGCTATTTTAAGGATGTATGCCTACTGATGATTTTTAAAGCACAAAATAATGATGACATACCATGCAGAGGTCTTGCTTGCCTGAGGCAAATGGTGTGAATGCACTAGATGCAGACTTCTGTTTGCTGATGAAAGTGTTGAAAAGGAGCTGGGTTTCAATGTTTTATGGTTGTTTTTTATGTTGTGGTTTGTTTGTTTTTTGTGTTTTGTTTTTTTTTTTTTTTAAGTGACATCTCTTAATTTGCTATTAATTATACTGCATTCAATTAACAGCTGAAACATTTTACACAGAATAAAAAAAGAAGCGTAAGGGCTTCTGTTAAAGACGTAAGTTTTAGTTGGTTGCTTGGTAATGGCAAGAATGCCAGGCAGGTTGGAGAAGTGTGCCAAGCCAGGGGCAAGGTAGCTTTTCAAGCAAAGGATAAGGGTCCTGGCAGATTTTTCTAGCAAGTGGGGAATAGGAGTGTTGCCACCAAATTATTAGAGAAGCAGCTAATGAGAGAGGAAGGAGTCGAGAAGGCTAAGAAACCCACAAATTTCAAGAAGGAAAAGTAAGAGGAGTACATTGCAGAAATTAGATTAAAGAGGAGTCAGGTGGAGTGTGTGTGTGCTAAGGGCTGATCGCAGTGAGGTTGTGAGAGAGATGTAGGAAACTATTCCAGTTTGCATTCAGAGCATTTCAGTGGTTTCAAGAGGTTTTTGGCCGTATAGTGCTTTTAAAAGCTAAGCACCGTGTATGCTCTTTTCATCACTTTAAATTGAAAACAACAGAAAGATGTAGTTCAGTGGACTAGCAGCTCCCCTTATGGACAGCAGTTCATGAACTTTATTTGTCTTGCAGTGCACGTCTATATTGTGCATACGTGGTCTGACAGCCTTTTCTCAGCAGCAGTGTAGACCTGTCAAGTAAAATTGGAAATACTTAGCATTTTTCATACAAATCTTCAGAGAGCATATACATAGAGAAATGCAGCGTGACCTTTTAAAATAGAATAGGTATATGAGTAATATACTAGAAAAACTATGGGCAAGGAGAACCTTTACTAATTGAAACTTTGACATAATGAAGAAGTGATGGTGGTGTCTGAGCATGTATGTGACCAAACATTAGTTTATTGCAAATGCATTTGGACACAGGAATAGGAATTGCTTTCCTATTCTGTTGGGACTTACAAATACTTAATGTAATAGCTTTCTATTTTGTAGTGAAGTAACTTCAATTTTAGTTTCACGATTTGCTGAGGAATTTAATAGTTCATCTGAAATCTTGTATTGTCTGTTGTAACAACCCTTGCAATTTGAATCTCTGGAATGGAGGTATTAAAACTCTGCAAAGCTTTTCCTTTGTCAAGGGAAGTTCTCAGGTATAGTAGGCTCTGAAAAGTTTTACTCCTGTTGCCTTAGTCATTTCGTCCTTGCTTCTTAATCTTCTGGTTCAAAAGAGCTCTATGGAGGCAAAAAAAAAATCTGTAGCAAAATGGGAGAGAGTAAGTAAATCCCCAAGAAATGTGAATCTCCTTTTCCTGGAGGGCAAATGAAAGCGGTACTGAAATCAAGGAATACTGTGGAAAATGAGGCTTGTATCTGACTACTGTGTCAGAAATTATAAACCCATGTAGTCACCAGAGTTCAGAAATAAATCAAACCAAATATTTTTTTTTCTTTTCCTAATTTAGTATCAAGAATATTTGTTCTGTATATGATTAGTACATAAGATATATTCTTGTCATATTATTGTAATTTGAGTTTTAACTGCCTCTTTTGGGGAGGAAAATTTTTTAAGGTGGAAGGAAAAAAAAAATTCTTTGCATCTACAAGAGAACAACTAATACTTTTGTGAGCTTCTAAGTACTTTAGTTTTTAATGATTCCGGGGAAACTTGCAGATAAACAGTTTTATTAACCAAAAATCTTCTTTCTGGATATATTGCATGGTTTACTTCAGAAAGCATGCAAGAAATTTTGTTTTGGTTGGCTGCTAAGTGACACAGTAGGATAGTTTTAACAAGTGGCTTAAGGCTCATTGTGTTGAGTGGAGGAAGCAGAATTGGCCAGAGCGGTCTCAGATTGTGGTTTCACGAGGGGCTGAGTTGGTCTGATGGCTATTGCTGTTGGAAGGGAGAGATCACGCTCTTTTCTTCCCCACTTTTGCTTGTGCAGGTCTACTGCTCCTGTGCATGGGTTATGGTGTTGATCTGGCCTTTCTGTGAACTACTGTAACTTGTTAATCCGGGAAAAAAAGAAAAACAGGTGTTTTCTTCATTTTGGGTCTCTTTTCTGTTGGGCTGATCTGAATCACTGATGTGGAGGTGGTTTAATATGTACCCTCTTTCAAATCAGGATACTTAGGTTCCTTAGTGAGGCTGCTTTGTTGTGCAGAAGTCACTGCTGCTCTTTCTGTGTCAGCACTCTGCAAGGACACTTTTGCCCCAGCTGCTGAAGTAGCATCTGAAGTGCTAAACCCTATGGCACCTTGTGTGGTTCCTCCAGTTCTCTGCCATTTCTCCTTTAGCTAAAATGAAAAAAGCTTTTAACAATTCTCAGTTTCTTTCCTTGATTCTAAAATATGTATGAATGGCCTTGCATATTGTAGTTGGGTCCTTCTTTGCTGTTACTACAGATTGGTTTAATTTATTAATGTAGTTCTACAAATGGGCAACAAAGAGTAGTATCAAGCCACAACTCCAGGCGTGCATCTAGATTTTTCTCAGTTTCTCCCTTCACTTCAGGATCGAGTCAGTAGGGGAGCACAACTGTTGGCATTCCTTGTACATGTCTGGCAGGAGTGATCCTTCTCTATTTCATGATAATTTCATTTTAATACGGAGCTCAGTGTAGGAAAGGATATGTTTGTCTTTCACAGGCTGTCTAGCCTTGTGAGGTGAATAGGTGTCAAATATGCCTTGAATATTTTAACAGCTAGCTTTGTCTAAGCCATAAAAAGAGAAGATTACAGATTTATGTTCCTCTTAAGGATAGCCAAGGTCATGCCCAGTCACCTATACATGTTTTCTGAAATTTAAGTTGCCCTAGGAACTTAGATGCATTTCAATGCTATTTTTTAAATACCTTGTCTGAAGAATCTCAGATAAGCTGATATGAGAATGGCTACCCTCCCAGACAGGGTAAGTGGGATGCTTAAAAACTTCCAGCTGTTTGTCAGATACTTAACTCTCTGCTCTGAACTGCTGTACCATCTGTCTAGCTAAAAAAGGTGCACTGAGCAAGAAGAAAAGCATCTTTCCAATTCAGATGAGTCTACTGCATCCTGTGAGATAATCAAGCCACAGATGATTACGGGAACAGTGAATTTTAAATTTTATAGGAATAGCTTCATAAAAGACATGAAAGATGAAATTTGAACGAATTCAGCTTCTGGGTATCTCAAAGGAGCAACATCATACCATCCTGAGTTTAAAGTCACATTTTTGTCTGCTGTGTGAATTTATTTTTCAACCTTGTATGTAAGTAATAGGTTTTGTTTCCTCTGTAAAATGTGCTATTTTACTTGAATTAATGGTGTTGGCCGTCCATTATTTTATATTAGCTATTGCGAATGCCTTATATTTGATGACTAAAGATTTTTTTTTTTTTTTTTTTTCCAAAATTTCTGAAGAGCTGTGAAAGGTGTAGCAGGAGGACAGGGTAAATTTTATAGATTTTAAATAATCAAGATGCTTAAATCATGAGTTCTGTAATACAATTCAGTGAACATGCAATGAATGTAGTGTAAAAGGCCTCCGACAAGAAACGTATGAAAGAAATTTCTTAGCCCCAAGTGCCATCTGCAGGATTACCACTGAAACAGGCAGGGAAAGTAGGGGAACAGAAATTTGGGTGGCAGTTTGCAGTGTCTGATAAGAAAACAAGTGTCACCTCCAGCAAAACCTGATGAAACATCATTTCTTTGTCGCACTGAGTTTCATAACCTGAGTTTCATATGTCAATTTTTTTTCAGCTTGTGAGTGGCATTAGGTTTGTTGGGTAGGGAATACACTGAGTCAGGAGGTTTCTCCACACATTTTGTTTTCTGCTTTTGCAATAGCAGGTGGCTTAACCAAGATTTCTTTCTTCAGACTTCTTGAAAGAAATATCAGTTATTTAAAATTACATATTTACTATGAGCCATTTTGGGGATGACTGGACCTTTGGCTCTATTTCTGTTTTGAAAGCTGTCTCCCGAGAGGAGTAATGGACCCTAAATATTTTCCTAATATTCCTTCCACCAACACTTATGTAAAGGTGCATGTCAGAAATAATGATGTAAATCTGCAGCTCCCCTGCTAGGTCTGTTTTTTTGTGGTATTAGAAAACAATTATTTTCTCCACAGACCAGTAGGCAAGCCGAGTGGAGATGCATGTGCTAGCAGTAGGCAAATGATGTATACATGAAAGAATATAAACAACAACCAAGGAGAGTCAAAGTTGGAGTTTTGGGAGTCGGGGAGCGTAAACTGAAACCAAATGTGGGTAAGATGGAGGTGATAATGGTGATGGTATCTGGAAAATTGTTAAACCCTATGAAGTTGCCGTTGTTTAAGAGTGCATACCTGCTGTTTGGCATGTGGCTTCAGCAAGACGTCTGGGAGCGTTCCCATCTGCTCTGCAAGAGCTTAGCAGTCACAAAGAATGTTTTCTCTTGCTTCTTGCTGACGGGGAAACTCTCCCTTGTCAGAAGCTGACCTGACCTCAATTACTTACCTATTCATCACTTTCCTCCTGGCTATTGTAATGGGATACTCCTGGGCACGAAGCCTGCAGTTCCTCAGAAGCTCCAGCTGGTTTAGGGTCTTGTTATGTGTCATCTCAGCAGCACTGGCTGCCACAAGTTGAATCTGATCTTCCTTGCTATGTTGACTTTCTGCGGAACAGCAAGCTAAGGTATTGGTCCTTAATCTTCAGAGCGCTTGCCGACTGGGGTTCAGCATGCCTGAAAAGCTGCAGGAAGCTGCAAGGTGAAAGGCGCGGCTGCTTGCTGTGCTTTCTGGCACACTGGAGCCCTTTGGGGTGAAAATTGTAGGTGACAGAACATTCGCCGGGACTGGTCTCTTGCCAGAGGTAGGTCCCTTTGGGACTGAGGACCTCTTCAACCTGCAGTGGGCAGTTTTCTGATACGTGTCTGCTGTTGCCAGAAAGTTAATCGTGTAGGTTTTTTGAGTATCTTAGACTTGGGACAGAAATTTCAGCCTGTGTGTTTACATGTCTATCAGGAGTTAATTTTTACTATGTTAGTGTCTGTACCTGAGCTTGTTGCTGTGGACAGCCTTTATAATGAGTGTAGAGAAATGAATGCTTCAGAAAGCACAATCTGTGGCATCCTGTGCTATGTTACTAAAGTAAGTTTGATGGATGTCTTTTTGAGGAGCGATGCAGGAGGGAGGTGAATGATGCGTGCTGACAGCGTTTCAGGTCTACAGGCATCACTACTTCAGCTAAAATTGTGAATCTAAAATTCAGTAGTCACTTTATTTGAAGGAGTCTTTGGATCAGTGTAGGAAAGTGGATATGGGAAGGAAAGATTTCAAGCTGATATCAGAGATCCATTGAGGACTTTGTTGCTGTAGAAGTAGAGATCAGACACATGATGGTAAGTCAGGCATACAGGTTTGGTCTTGTACTTTTGTCTTGTGAAAACCTGAATCAAGAGATTCTCTTGACCCCAAGAGAGAAGATTTTTTTTTTTTTTTTTTCCCCTAGCTACATGCACTAACACAGAAGGGACCCCAAGACTTGCACAACAGAAACTGGGTTAGTAAAGTGGCTTCAACACTGAGAAAGTATCTTTACTCATGAGGCTGTTCTGATGATGATCTGAAAGTAAGAGAGAAGCACTCTCACAGGGCTAGGGATAGGAAGAGTCAAAGGCCTTACTTTGTAAGGACTTTGTAAGTAAGCTTTTGCTTGTTTAAAAAAATAAAAAAGTTGTAGTAGAACTATGTGTGCATGTAATTGAAAGACTATGCCTCTCTGGCCTGATTAACCTAGCATTACGTTTCAGAATTGTAAGAAGTTTGCAATTTCTGAATCAGTTCTTTGCTTGGACCAGACCAAAACTAAAGTTCTGAAGTGAATTATTGCTCCTACAAGCCACCAGAGGAAAGTAAACAAATCGAAAAACTTAGCTGCATTGTAAGTGCAGAGTCTTTGCCAAGATGCACATTAAACGAGTAGACTCCTGGCTTTGAGTCCTCCTAGGAATGCTATGCCTTTTTATTCTGTCCTTTTTTGGATGAAAAACAAAATATGAAAGCGGACTTCTGATGTAGATCAGATGTTATCAAAAAGCAAGGGTGTGTAGAAATGGTGCTGATGCTAAATGAACAAATTATGGGAAAGCTGCCGCTGGGCACTTATTCTGCACATTTGAAAGGCCAAGTGTCTGCTCATACAAGAGCATCTGGAATGAGATGTTTCCATACAGAAGCATCAGTCCATTCCTTGTGACGGTGGTATTTCACACTTCAGGATAATGCTAGCTTTTATTGTCACTTTTGTCCTGTCTGTTTTGATTCTATCTCTGTTTAGAATATTATTGGTGTTTAGAAAGCATGCAGGGATAAATAAAAGTCTCAAACAGCAGGTTGTAGTATGTGCTTCAGTTCTGCTTCATTAAAAAAAAATTGTCCATTTAAATCTTTTAGAAGTCTAACAGAAATATATATTTGCTGTTGCTTATTAGAAGCTAAGTAGAAATCATAAGCAGTTTGAGATCAGTAGAGCAGTTTGGGAAGAGCAGAAAATGTTTCATTATTTAAAGGTGGATGCTAAACAAAGTGCCGTGTACTGTTTTTTAGCTGAACATACATGTATATAAGCTCTCTCTCAATAATTGATTTCCAAGGGCCTGTGGAGAAGGGAATAATTCCATTAGGCAAGTTCTTGTAATGAAAATGTATGTACTTTTGGCCCAAGTTCTCCAATTTGAATGTTTTTCTTCAAAAAGAATTTGCCTATGAATGCATGCGCATCAAAAAGCAAGGTTAGCATTAGCATGAAGGGGTAAAAGCAGATGCCAGAGTTGATCCTCGATTAGAAGAGCTTTCCTCTCGGTTTTAAGTGACATGATTAGTCCTTCACAATGACACGGTGGGGAAGGTTTTCAGTGCAGCCTGCAAGAGTGCAACAATGAGTTCCTGTTCACAATGGGAATGGCGTAGTTAAATCCTCACGCGTCGTGCTGAATGTCTGTCACATCATGTCAGTTATTAAGATAAGAACCTACTGGGCAAACCAAAGAGCAAAACTTAAAACACTTCTCAGGATAGTATTTTTACAGCTATTGGAAACTTTTATATTAGCAGGGCACCAAATTTATGTGAAGGCATTTGTGTGAATGTTTTTCTTTCTATGTCCCTTTATATGTGAGAACTTCAGAGGGTCGCTGTAGAAGTTATTAGGACCAATAATTAGCTTTTTAAGTTGGCTATACATGTATAGTCATTACTTGTTCTGTGCTGTGCTTGGATTGCAATGAATAAAGTGACATTTAAAAAAATCCATACAGTAGGGTGCTTATGTCCTTACAGCTTAAGTAGTCAACATTTTGATATTTCTATTCAAAAGCAGGAGCATAGAGGGAGATAGAAGATTTTTCTCTTTAACCCTCCTAAGATAATTTGACGAAAAACACTTATTCTTCCTTTCATGGCAGTGAAAGTGCCTGCCTGGACTGCGAAAATGTTGGGTTCAGCGCTTTGGTTTAATCTCCCAGCTGCTTGGAACCTTTTCTCCCATCTTTGTCTTCTCTTGTTGAGGAATGAACTGACTAGCTGAGGCGCTTTGTTGTTGTTGTTGTTTGTGGGTCGGGGTTTTTTTTTGTTCTTTTAATTGGATTCATGACTGCAGGAATCCTGCTGGTAGTGAAAGCCCTGAAAGTTAATTCCTTTTTCTAGTGTAGGGCCGATCTCCTGAACAAGGCTTTCACCCCACTAAAGAGGGAAGCACCAGCCCATAAAAGTGTTCCGTGGCCAGGAGTCAGGAAAAGCCCTGGAGCCAGAGAGAACAGGGAACTTTCCCTGTATGGGTTCCTAGTTAAAATGTAAATTGAGGCACTCCCATTTCCTCTGACTTTCTCTAGAACCCTCCAAGAGACCCTGTACCTTAGAATTACGGCCTGATGGGATGGCATTTTCCGGCATTTTTGAGAAAAGAGCTAACTTCCATCTGAAGTCAGGTGCCTTGTGGAGAATCAGCTCAGAACACTTTTTACTCTGTTTCCTCACCTTTTTTTTTTTTTTTTCCCCTTACATTCATCTTCACTTCTTGCTGCAGCACCTTCCACTGTTTAGCAGTTGCATATTGTTCAAAAGGTTTCTTTCTAAAAGGGAAAGGCTAAGAGCTCTAACCAGGAGCAGAGGAGGTTTTCCTGATTGTGAACTCCAAAGACATGTTTAGATCCATATATATTGAAACACTTATAAAATGGACATTTGAATCTGGTATAGTTGAAGGATGCTTTTATGGAAAAATTTCTGTATTCTGTAAGTAACTGGATCTTTCCAAGCTGTCATGAAATTAATTTGGGTGCAGGTTGTAGGAATATCTCACTAAATGGCAATTTACACTTACTAAAATGGTGTCATTTTTGTATCCTATTTAACAAAAAAAAAATGTAAATCCTACATAAGAAGAGGTAGGCAGATGTTAAACACAGACTCGCAGTGGTGCTTTTAGTGGAAATTCTGTAAATTCCTTTCATGTTTTTAACATGTATTTAGCTGCACAATGGTGACTTTTCTCTTTTTTTAAACGTGTTTTGTTTTTTTTGTTGGGTTTTTGTTTGTTTGTTTGGTTGGTTGGTTTGGTTTTTTTATTGTGGGACCACAAAAGAAAAACCATGTGCTAAATTTTCAGGATCTGTCCTTTGTATTGCCAGTGGTAGCACACTGTAACTGTACAACATTACCTCAGCACATGTGATTGAGTCTTAAAACCAGAATTCTTTATAAAGGGTGTGCAGTCAGGTTACTGCTCATAAGATGAGCTGTGAACACTGAATAATGTGCATTCACCTAGCCCAAAGCAAATGCAAAATAATGCAATGTAGCTTGACCTTTTCTCATTGCAGGTTAACCTTGAGTCTAATTATCTCAGATTTGCCTCAGGCTAGGAGTGGACAGGAATCACAGCTTGGCTGAGTATAACTTTTTAACTCTTAGTAACTTGCTTTTGTGTTTACATCCTGTGCTACTCAGAGGAAAGACAAGGAATTTGGAGTAAAACAAAGGAGGACAAACCAGAAGTGCTTGTATTAGCAGTGGTAAGGCACCTGCTATAAATCTTAACTGAAGTTCAGGACCCATCTGCTGCATGTTGTGCTGTAGAGTCTTCAGTAATTTACAGTCCAAACAGCTTTAGGACCAATCTAAAAATCAAAAGGCATCAGTAGCTTTGTATCAGCAACACTGGTGGTTTTTGTTTGGTTGGTTTTTTTTCCCTTTTTGACGTTGTAAGAAAATGAAGCTGAATTGTAAATGTGCAGTGTCAAAACTTACATAGGTGTCTAAAGTGAAGTTCTTAAGTTTTAATTTTGCTTGTCTTTGTGGTATTGGGGGAACCACATCTCAAGTATCACATTTTTTTTCTTTAAACCTGTGAAATTTTTATTAACAATTATGGAAGTGGTTTCATTTCATAGGTCTGTTTTCTTCACTGACTCCAAATGAGACCACTGAATTGGGAATTCAGTGCTCCAGAATTAAAGTTTAGAACAAAGAAATATCCAGTTTTAAGAGATGCTTGTTTTTTCTGTGCCCTGTAAATTCCAAAGTTTTTTACTTTGCTCTGAAAGTACTCTAGATGGGGTTAATGAAGTACGGTCTTGGTCATGTGCTGAGGTAGCTGTTGTGGCAATGCCTGTTGAAACTTTCTATTTCAAAATGCCAGTAGGAGCTTTTCTCTTTTTTGAATGGTAAGTGCTTTCCTTGCTGTGTGTTCTGCAGTGAGATCTTGGTCATCACAGCTTGAGATACCAGTTGAAAAATTTGTAGCTTATACTATCAAGTCTTCTAGAAGTTCATGAAAATTTTTGAAGGTCATATTTGTGCCAGAGTAGCTGAAAAACAGGAATTTCATTACCTCGTTGCAATTAATGTGTAAGGTCATGAAACTGAGAAATATACATCTACATTCTAATTTTGCAACGTGCCATATAGCTCAGCATGAAATTCTGTTTCACAAGTTATCAAAAAATTCACTGTGTAAAGCATAAAAACCCACACTTACAAATAACTTAGTTAAGCTAGTGATGGTATGTGCCAGGTATCCTCAATGTGTTTATGCCTTTATTTTGAGTGTGGTTCAAAATCTCCAACACTTCAGTCTCGTTTTTGTAGCTAGGAATAAATATACCAAATAAGCAGCCTCCAAATGGGAATGGATTTATGCCATAGCTTTTTCAGGTAGCCATAGCAAAATGAGAAGGGAGGTAGGGAAGTCTTGACTGACGAATTGGACTTCAAAACTATGTTAGCAAGTTTTCCATGAATTATTTGAAAATGCTGTGTACCTCTGGACATACGAGACTTACAACATGATATGGATGATTTAATGCTACACTTGCAATGCAGGCAGCAGCTGCAGCATCCCTGAGGAATTGTTGAAAAGATTTAGAAAAACATTCTAGCTTTATTTTGAAGAAACAGTAGTCTTTTTTTTCTTGTTAATATTATGGCCAGCATCCATGTTATCCTGTTTCTTGACTTTGCTTTGAAAAAATAGTTTTGGTCTGGAAAATGACCAGTTTTACCATGAAGAAAAACGTTTCTGTAAAACTGTAGGAAAGAGGGTGAAGTCTGAATTACAGTACACTTGCAGTTTTGCTGCATTTTTTCCTTTTAATTCCAAAAACAGTCTTCTGTTTTCCTCTGAAACAACTTTACTTGAAAGTATTTTCAACGTCTCGGACTTATGTGGTGTCTATAGTTGAAGAAAAGACAGTATAAGCCCATTCACTGATACTTCCAATAATAATTTTGAGCTGAATTCTGCTCATCCTTTTACATCAGGAATAATTTCTATTGTACTTTTTAGTTGCCATAAGAATGTACAGTGCATCTAGTAATACACAATATTTTGCCGTTGACCTAGGAGACTAGAGGACCAGCCTAATTATTGCTTAAATGAAAACCTAACCTATTCACACCCCGCACTCCCTACATAAAAATACCACACTAGACCATGTGCATGTTTTGGTGGTGGTGGATTTTTGATGGGTTTTTAAATAGAACCTACCTAGCAGTGGTGCTTTGTCTACGTACAGAAATTGACTGGCACAACTATAGCACAAGAAGCTATTCTGGAATAGGGTGTAGACTCTCTTACAGAGTAGAAATGGATTTATTCCAGAACAATTGAGGCCCTTTCTGAACAGTAAGATTATTTAAAATTACTTTAAGTGGTGTTTGCTTAGAGTTGCTGACATGAGTAGTTTAAAGACTGGTAGCAATGGTCTCCAAGCAGCATCTTGTGAACATCTTGCTTATGTGATTCTTTGTAGCCCTGGGAAAGAAAAAGTCAAAACTGATGCTGCCACTGCTATATTGACATGGAGAGCAAGTTACTGTGATAACACTTCGTAGGCCAGCTTGCTGAACATTTTCCCTGGGTCAGCAAATGTTTTGTATTGCTGCTCTCTAGCTATTGGTGCTAAACTTCATTTTGCTCCATTTTCCTGTAAGAGAAAACAGTTGTCATCTTTTCATTTGATGCCTGGTGATGCTCAGGATGTGGTATGTAGTTCTCTATGCCTAACTAAATTTATCCTTTCTACATATGTTCCAGTATAGGAAGCCTTGATGAATGGTGGAGTCTGTGAATAGAGTTCAGGCCTCTTGAGGAGGAAAGCAAGGAAAGCCAGTGAACATCAGCTATGCCCTCTGGTAATGGATGTTTTGGTGTCATTCCCCCCCCCTCCTGCCCCTGAAGAAATCTATTTGCCTGAACTCCTTGAGCAGTGCAGTAGATCACCTCATCCCACATGTCACCAGTAGTGCTTAAGGACACACTTAACTGCTGCCCAGTCTCTAAAATTTTAATTATTTCGCACAGAAATGGGATTGCTGATCACTGACCTGCAGTAGCATGTAACATTAGCCAGCATCATTGGATATTCATAACCCTCAGGTTTAGATGAGGACACATTTCTAGAGGCATTCGGAATGATTAAATGCCTGTGAAGTCATGTGAGATCTCAGTGCCTGTAGTGCTTGTGTCTGCCTGTAACTTTGTAAAGGATTATTCAGCTTGCCTGTGGTGGTATGGCAGGAATGAGTGACGCAGCACTGTCGTGGCTCTGATCTTCCTTCTTCAGCAGAACCCTGCACAATGACTTAACAACAGTTAGTCCCCTACACCTGGGCACTCCGAGGATAGCTTCTGAGATCTTCCAAAATAACGTGCTTCTTGGAGAGATACAGTACTTGGTTTGTATTTTCACGTTAGCTGAAGTGTCCTTGCTCTAGGTCTTCTGGGACTTCGATTCCAGAGGAGATTTAAGGAAATCCTGGAGTTTTGTTGTGTCTAGATAATAGCGAAGATCTTTGTTGAAAGATCCTTCCACTGAAAGAATATTAATAACCATCATTCAGTAACCTTAATAGCCAAGGGGGCAGACCTGCCTCTAAATCAGTTGAAAGCAAGGCATATTAATTGGAAAAGGAAAATGGAGCTTTTCTCAAGCTAAGTTTTACCCTAAAATGTAACAGATGCCAGAGACCAAATGTACTCACATATGGAATTTTCTGTTGGTTTCATGTGAGAGGTACTGGAAGTAGTGATGCACCTCAGTCAACTATATCCCAGCGTTACTAAAATAAAAGAATGCAATTTTTGCCTTTCACTCTTCTCCAACATGCAATGTTTTTTCCCCTTCCCTGGATGCTTGACTGTAGAACTTAATTGGCTTAATGCAGTTTGGCATTACTGCCACCTTTTCTGAGATGAGATAGGAGATTGCCTCTTCAGTGCTGCTTCAGCAGCCAACCTCCTCCTCCTCCATTCCCAGCTTCTGCAGGGTTGGGCTGTTTCTGAAGGAGGAGTTCATGACTGTTGATCCACCTACATGTCACCTCTGCCACAAGAAGAGCCACTTCAGTGGGTACTGTGACCTGTGGCACAGCCACCAGCCTAACTCTGTCCTTTCTTTTTGCTCTCCTTTCAGTCCTGTCCCCCCTCCTTGGGCCAGAAGAGCAAGGACAGGAGCTTTAATGTGTGCATGGCAGTAACTGCTGCAGTGAAGAGGAGCAAAATTAGTAGCAGCACGGCGTAGGCAAAAAGAGGGGAGGTTGGGTGCCAGCACTGCTGCAGGATGCACTGGAGAAAGGTCAGTGAGGGAGTAGCCCAGACAGAGCTCTCGTCCAGCCACAGAAGTTGCCAAGATTGTGTTTTACAAGAGCCTCCAAAAAGTCTCTGTAGCCTAGATTAAGAAGTTGTTAACCTTAAACTTTATTGTATTCCTTTTTAGGAATTGAAGATAAAAAGGAATTAAATTCCTTTTTAGGAATTGAAGATAGTGGTGATGGAAGACAATTCTAACTTCTAAAATAAACCAGAAGTAACAATTAAAAAAAAAAAAAAATCAATTAGCCCTTGTGTCACGTTCCCCAGAAGAACACCTTCTTGGTATCGGTGGCAATACTACCTTGTATTACACCACAGACATATATGGTCCATTGTGTATATGATGCTGCATTAGTTATGATTCTTTTATTAGGTGTATATTGTGTTGGGAGAGATCTAATTTGAATTGCTGTGTGTTTTACTACGTATCATTTACAAGGACAGCATTCTGGTGTTGTCTAGTTAAATAAGTCATTCCTCTGCCTTCCCCTCTATCTCGCCCTTCAAGAAAACTGCAAAATTTTTTTGTTAAAAAAAAAAAAAAGAGTAAATAGTAAGATACGTAGCTGGACCTTCAACATTCAGGAAATGCTGATGTGTTTGTAGTCTTGTACATATTCTTGGTATAGTCATGATACCCTCTTAGATGAAAGAATAAAATGCAACAGATGTTTTTGGTTTTCTTTTTAGCTGCAGACTAAGAGTAGGACTGTAGCAGATCTCCAAGAATAGGAGAGTGTACCAGAAACACCAAGTCCATGCTATTTGACATAAGATCTCATTTTCTTTTATTAATGGTATTTTATCCTTTAGTTAAATCAGTCTTGCAAAGAAGTGCAATCATACAAGCTTCATCACTTGGTTAGAGTTACAGGATGCAGCTACTGTCTCTGCAAAATTGGAAGGAAATGTAAGGTTAGCAAAGGAGTATTTGTTTCCATCTCTGTTCATCTCATAAGTTACATTGAAAACTTCCCTAAAAGAGAAATAATTCTAAGAGACTGTCAGAAGAACTTTAATTGCACAGTCCTGTATTCAGTGTATTGTATTTACTACAAACCATTTTTCACATGAAATTGATGGAAAATCATGACTCAAAGGAAGAATTAAAGTCCCAAGACAAGTTCTTTTTTCATTAGCACGTTGTGTATTTACTATAGCGGCTTTAATAAGAGAATATAATGCAAAACTCTATTCTGAGTGTTTATGTTCATGGCTACTACTATATTTGAATATAAAAAGCATAATGTATATAGAAATTATGCAGAACTTTTATATCTGTATGATGAAAAAGTGAAATTATTTGAAAAGGACTTTGTGCTGATTTGTAAATTATTATCTTGAAGTAATTTGTCAGTCTGACAATTTGATAACTTTGGGTATACCTGGATTCACAGATTATGTACGGTACTTGTAATTTATACCAGCTAACTTGGATTTTCTGCTTGATGCACTGTCTCAAATGCTCCTCTTCTTCAGAGCTAAATTGAGGTGTTACAAATTCCAAAGTCTTCGTTTTTGTGGAATTTTAAGATAAGTTTGGTAAATTTGATGCAGCATCATTGACTGACAAGAAAAGAATTTAGATGTTCCATGTTTAGGCGTTATCTTATATAAATGCTGTTGTACATTTCTTCTATTATTTTACAGAAAGGATGTTGCTAAATTTTGTGTTTTGATTCTTCTGTAAGCGTAAGACTGGAACACCAGTACTACAAAATCATTGTCACACGTGGTAGTAAGAACTTGCAAATATAAGTTAAAACTAGTGGGATATTGGGTTTATCTTACTATGGAGTCATTGAAAGAGAGATTGTCCTATTACATGAATGTGCACTGGAACCCCGGTCAAGGATAGTATATTCTAGTAAATTTAATATTGAAGTTAGCATATGAAACACAGCACGAATTAGTATGTCTGTCCTCCCTGTTATTGCCTGGCAGAAGCATTTACATTAAATCATGACATTGTCATTCAAGTTTCTAGATGGCATTAGCTACGTCCTCTGACACAGTCACCAAAATTTCTGTCTAATATGAAGACCAAATACACTGTTTTTATTCTTTTATCAAAATAGGCTCTGTGGAGTCAATTCTAAAAAGGTCAATAAGGGGAGCTAATTAAACTTTACTTGTTGAGAGTTTGCACCAGGATTGACATTTTCTATATACAGTCTATTAACATTTACAAGTTCTTATTTTTAGGTTTCAGACTTATCTATAACTTTCAGATGCACCCTTGGCAGTTGAATTATCATTTTCAGTCATTAAATCTAGAGAACAGGAATCTGATTACTTAAAGACTGTAAACTTTCATTTGATCTCAAGCTCTCCTCAGTGAATGTAACTAGTAACTACTGTGGTCATTAAATTTAGTTAGCATGTGTTGTTCTAGATCCTGCCATAGTGTTTAAGCACCCTCAGAAGTTACTGTGTTTTTAAAGAAGTGATTTCAGTACATGAAGAGAAAGGACTTCTCGTGAATGGGTGTTTTTATATGTATTTGCAGTGGCTGATTATGTGAAATACTTTTGCTTATGGATATAATTCTCTGTATAGGTTAATGAAACTATATAGTCTTCTCTGAGATAACAGGCAGTTGAGTAATTTTAAGTTTAGTCCAAGATGGTCAAAACTGAGGCTCTCTCCAGAGTTGTTTTTGTTTGGAGTTATCCTGCTTAGTGAGAAGTGTCACTGCGGTACTATCATCCTGTTTTGTCACACTAGTCAGAAGTTTATTTCTGTAAAAAGAACAGTGGTCTTCCAAAAGCATGCAAATCCCGATGTGGACCTGGAGGATCACATTTGATTTTGATCTGCCTCGCTCTCTTGTTCCTAGTCCTGAAAGAACAGGAACCCTGACTCATAACAGATATCAAAGTTTTGGGGTTTGGTTTGCTTATTTTTTCTTGTGGCTTGCTACTAAGAGCCTGTTTGTCTCTAGTTTATAATGTGGTGGAAGAGGAAGTAAGTTGGGAGCTTGTCGAGGCTGAGGAGGGTGCTGCTTGGTCTCTGGTCTGCTGATACAGCAAAGCTCTTGCAAGTTTGCTTTTGGAGTGGAGCCCATTTGGAGTGATCATATGTGCAAAGAATATTGTTCTCTGAGTTTTTAAAATTTGGGAAAGGTAAGGAGGATGATAAGCATAGAATCTAGAAGAATGTTTGCTGTAGTGTTAGCAGACTGTAATTCAAGTTGTAATTCAGTACCTTTTAGTGTTTTGGGGTTGAACTGAAAGCTTGCCTAGCAGGTTAAACAGAGAAATCGGGCTAAGCCTCAATATATATTGATGGCCTTTTTTCATCACTGGCTTTTGCAGGGTGTGCAGGGTTTGTGTGTGTGGTGGGGAATTTTGACAGCAGGGGAGGGGGGGCTACAGCGGTGGCCCCTGTGAGAAGCTTCTTGAAGCTCCCTCTGCTCCAAGTTGGACCTGACTCTGGCCAAGGCTGAGCCAATTAGTGACGGTGGCTGCGCCTCCGCAATAACGTATTTAAGAAGAAGAACCTGGGAGAAAGAGGATGAGTTGTGAGGAGGAGTTACGAGAAGGACACCTACGCGAACACCGAGGTCAGTTGAAGAAAGGAGGAAGTGGGGGGGGAGGCGTGCCAGTGCAGAGACCCCCCCTGCAGCCTGTGGTGAGATGACAGGGCCACCCCCACCCCACCCATGGAGGGTCACCAGTGGAGCAGAAGCCCACCCGCAGCCTGTGGAGGACCACATGCTGGAGCAGGAGACTGTGCCCAAAGAAGGCCGGGACTCTGAGGGAACCCCACGCTGGGGCGGTTTGTTGCTGGGAGGATTGAAACACATGGGGAGGACCCCCACTGGAGCATCTCGGGAAGAATGCATCCCGTGGGAAGGACTCACACCAGAGAAAGTTCATGGAGGACTGTCTCCTGTGAGAGGAGAGCCACGTTGGAGTAGGGGAAGAATGCGAGTTCTTGCCTTGATGAGGAAGGAGTGCTGGAACTGACCACAACTCCCATTCCCTGCCCCCTGGGCTGCTAGTGGGGAGGAGGATAATGAAATCAGGAGTCAAACTGGGCCTGGAAGAAGTGAGGAGTGGGGGGAAGTGTTTTTAAGATGTGGTAATGATTCTCGGTGTTCTACTCTGTCTGTTAAGTGTTGTTGCTGCTGTTAGTGTCTGAATTAAATTTGTGTTCTTTTTCTTCCCCTAAAAAGAAGTTGGTCTTTTCCCTGTAATGGGTCTTCTGGCTATAATGGACAAGTCACCCCTCCCTGTCCTCACCTGGAGTCCCAAGTCTTCTGCTTTATTTTCTCCTTCTCATTCCTGGGGGGAAGGTGGGGAGTAAACAGCTGCATAGTGTTCAGTTGCCCTCTGGGCACAAACCACGACACAGGGTTATGTGAAGAATTATCCAGGTAAAAAACCAGTGTGTGTGTTCTTGGGTGTTTTTTTCCTTCTGAGACTGAATAATGTTTGTGGCAGGAGGTGGTGGATCCACAATTGTCTTTCCACATAAGCACCTCTCCTGAGGCTCAGCTATTAAGGAGCAACGTAGATGGGCAGAAGTGCATATACAGACATTTTTTGTGAATTATGTTTTGCCTCTGGGTCTGAATGTTCATTGTGTCTGGAGATTTTTGTACAGTTTCTACTCTCGTTCTTCCAATGGAGTAAAGTGTTTTCAGTTTCCTCACAGCAGGGTTGCATGTCTCTGCAGAAATTTGTCATGAGAGGGAAGACCTTTATGATTTGTGTTTTATTCTTGAGGAATGAGTAGCCTAAATAGAATAAAGCAGAGAAACAGATACTGCTTTTTAGGGGAGAATCCAATTTCTTCATTTTCTGCCTTTTCTTTATTTCTATCACTGACACTTCACCACAAAGTACTAATCACATTTCATTTTAGAAACCTCAGGATCCGCTGTGGCTGGCCTCATCGGCAGAAAGGAGACATCTGAGCACAAACACGGAGGCACAAAAAGGTTCTAGCATTCTAGCTGGCTACCTCGTCGTCTGGTGAAGAGAGAAAATGAAATCTTTGAAATTTTTTTGGAATGGCATCTAACAATGCTAAAAGCAGTATTTGCCAACTAGCAAAAGCAAAGTTGATAGGTAAAGAAAATTGTTGAGAACACTGTGTATTATAATTGTAGTGGTACTGGTTTTCTTAAAAGCTCTAATATATAATTCCAGTGACATGCTTCTTAGATATCTGTACATTTTGCATTTACATTTTGACATTTAAATTTACATCGGTTTATGATCCTGTAATTTTACAGCTCATCTTACATACGCTTTTTTCAATGGCAAATTGAAATCACAGATGAAGTGCGCTTAACTAGAGTAAAGAAGAAAAAAAAATGTTTAGTGGGATGGGGAAAAAAAAGTTGTAGCACACAAACATATTCCTTGGCTGCAAGCTTGTATGTGCAAATTAGGCTCACTTATGAGAACGACCTTTTTAGTTTTTTCTGTGTTAACAAATCCCAAGGAAAGTGCATATGGTTCCTCAAAGTATTAAAATGTATCCCGCTGTTGGCATGGTAGGGAACACAGTTTGTAATACTCAAGAACTTGCCAGCAAACTGCAGTAAAAATATAACTGGACTATTGGATTTTTGATGAAAGTGTAGCAAGTTTGCTAGAAGTTCTTTGACTGCAATCCAAAGTTAAGCTCTATCCTTCAGATGTAAGATAAAATAGGAGGGAAAAGAAGTTCTTTGTTTATCTCTTGTCATGCTCTCTCTCTTAATTTTTAAAAAAATACGTTATTTTTCTAAGTCCTGCATCTTGAAAGCATTTTCTGCTGAAGTATTTGCCCTAATGTTTGTCTTCTAAAAGAAACTTAATTGCACATCTCTACATTAGGAATAATAACCAGCACAATTATATGCAGTGTAGTGGTAAGGAAATTTTATTTGAATTGTTTTGACCAAATACAGCTGAATAGAATGGGCTAGCACTCCTCATAAATTTAAATTATTGAGGATGCAATCTTAATGTTTGCTTTTTCCTCAGATTGAAATTGTGTAGGGAGTATTTAATTCATCACATCAAGCGTAAGCTCCTCAGTTAATCAAATGATTTTATGTGTAAGCAGTACAAAATGGCTATTTCTAAAATCTTACAAAATGATGTAGAAATTTAATTGAGAGTTTCAAGGCTGTCCAATTGTGCTGAGTTGGTAGCTCTCAGATTCATTCAGATTTACTTACAGGAGTGTTTGTAGTTGCATGTCATAAGCAGAATGTAGTTAGCATCGTTGTAGTGATTAATCAAGTCATGGCACATCAAATATCTGCCAGGGTATACTGGATTTTGTCTTTTCCACTGTCTTGTGTGAACAAAGTGAGGTGAGGCGCAGTTGGTATTTAGCTAAAGTAACAGCTGGAGAACTGGTGGAGAGAAAACCCATGTTAACAGGTAACTTGTTAACTTGTTTCTTTGAGTCAGCACTCTACTAATATTGACAAAGTGTCATTTAGGAAAAACTGTTTCATAAAAGCTACTAAATCGGGGGTGAAAGTTTAAAAAGATCCTGAAATCTGAGGTTTGATTTTTGTATATTTTTTTTCCGCAGACGAGATGTAGCGCTGCCAGTTCTGTGCAATAATTGTTACAGGTTTTCTGAAGCATTTTTGGTTTTTCAGAAGGTGGTGGTGATTTGTCTGAACCATTTTTTTTTTTCTTAAGGTTTGCTTTAATTTTTTGAGTGTATTGCTAGAGATGATCCTGAAATGGTACTTGTATTTGATTCCAGAGGTGGCTTTTATAACCAAAAAACTAAAAGATAAAATAATGGAATACTGCAATTCATTGTCTTTTTTTAAATAATTGTATTTGCTGATTTTAACTTTTTTTTTTCCCTGAAATGTCAGTACACTTGAGAGAATAAAAAACCTGGGAGTTGTCATAGTTTTCAATGAGTTTTATCTTTATATGCGTTCATTTGCCATTGACAATAGTAATATATTTTTTGGTATAACTAAAAAATTTTTGGTATGACTAAAAAATATTTGAAATAAATCTAGAATTACTTTCAGAAGCATTTGACATCTTTTGTCAATAGGGTGTTGTTGGTTTGGACACTGGTACATTGTATGGCTGCAAGCAGAATTTTGTTGATCTTCATTCCAGGCAAATTAGAAAGTTAGATATTAGAAGTTTAGATATCTTTATCGCGATGTTGAGTTGCAGTTTATGTGAATGAAAGTATTAAGCAGAAACATTCTTTCCGGTCTTTAAAGCAAAAGTAAATATTCTTCAAAATAAGCTGGATTTCCTGTATCAATTTGAGTTCACATTTTTCATGTAACAGAAATTCTATCATAATTGGTCTAAGATTGAGGTACCGCTGAAAATGCCAATCCTATTCTGAGTTACTGTCAAGGAAAACTTTTAGTGTTGTGAGCTATGTGGCAAGATGTGTGCCAGGTTAGAATAAAATATTAGGTACACCTGGATAATCTACATAATAAAAAACTACATGTAAAATACATGTAAAATCATTAGTTATCTTCCTGCACGTCACAGGCAAAGGTTTCTCCCTCCTCGCTCCCACTTCACTTTGTCTCAGCAAAGGTCTAATATCAGTGCTGGATTCCTTTGTCAGAGACTGGCATTTCATTTTTATTTGCCTCTGTATCTCCTGGAGTCAGGATCAGATCAGTGACTTAAGTTTCCTTCCTTGTGACTCTTAATTCTGGGGTAATTTTGCTTCTGGCAGCTTCACCTTGAGCACTCTTCAATATTCCCGAGGTGATGGACCTTGGAAAAATCTTTATTTTCAGATTGCCTGAAGAATATTCCTCTATTTTCACCTTTTCCTATTATGATTGTCTTGGAAATTTTTCTAAGGTTGTCTGACTTGTATAGTGAATAACAGTTTTCCTTGTACTGTAGGCACCTGAATTGGTAGATCTGCTTCTTTAAAGCAAATTGACAAGTCTGGCATGTCACTCATTTTTCATTTTCCTTTTAATTCTTGCTTCTACTCCAAGAATGACATTTTAGTAAGATGCCCTCCTTTTTGGCAGCACCAGAGTGGCTCTTTTTTCCCCTCTGTTAGCAGTGCTGCTTTCTACTTGTTTGCCATGCAGTTGAGGTTGCTCCAGCAGGGAGAAATGAGGTTCCTGCTTCACATTCCAGCATTGCTTCCTCTTGCCAGGTTTTTTCTGTGGACTCCAGTAATTCCTACAGACTCTGTTCCTTAACTTTGCCCTCCAGACTCTGGCACCAGGCAGGCCAGGAAAAATTGAGGTGGTCAGTACCACCACTGCCTTTCCTGAATAACTACATAACTTTAGTATAGCGGTTCCGTCTCTTCTTTATTTGTGCGGGTGTACAGATTTGAAATTGTGGTCCATCTTTTTGTCTTATGTGCTATGTAAGTAAAGCAGCCGGTGTGAGGACTGGATTGTCTTATGTTATGCATGAAGCCTGGAATCCTTTTGAACGACACAAGGCAGGCTTTTGCCTTTCACTCCCAACCCCATGGCAGTTTGGGGGTGTCCTGTATACTCACCAAACTGAAGGTCAGGCCCTTCACACAATGCTTGCTCAGCTTTGCCACCCCTTTTGCAAAGGCTCTGTTAAACTTAAGTCTCGCTTATTTGGAATGCTAGTTAAAGGTTTAACCTCTACCTGTGTATTTCCAGATATCTTTGTAGTTTCCCAGCTTCTTCCTTATCCCGAGGCTAGGAGTAACACTTGCTTTCTTCCAGTCCCTGGAGACCTCCCCTGATCACCATGACTTTTTAAAGATTATCAAGTGACCTGGCAATAGTATCAGGTGGTTTATTCCTCGCTTGTGGGTTCATCCCATTGACTTCTGCTCATCTGATTTGCTTAAATATTCCCTGACCTCATCCTCCTCCACCTGATACTGATCAGATTTATATATCAAATATAAAGATTAATGCTGGATTTAGTTTATGGTGGAGCTAAATCACCTGGTGCGTGGAAATGGTGGGTTTTGGTGTATCCAGCAGGTGAACAACAGTATCCTAAAAATGACTGAAGTGTATTGGGATCGCTGGAATGTTAATCACAGCAGCGGGCAGTGGCTTGATCCTTGTAGGCATAAACAACAACAGGGACTTTTTGTCATCAGAATGGGTACTTCTGAACAGTCTTACGCAGCCAAACCAAACTAGGAATTTTCTGCTAAGTAGTGTTTGGTATCTACAGTTTAAGCACTGCTGGAAACCGTTGGGGTTTTGGCAGAACGGACCCCACTGTTAAATTGTACTTGTGTATCATTTGCCTGCTTTCAAACAGATAAATATGAAACGAGCAACACAAAAATTGTGTGTGATTATCTATCTGTTGAACTTGTTGCTTAATGCAGTCCCGTTTGATGTGCAGAAAGACTTCTCATCCATACCCTAGCACATTTCTGGCTTCTCTGTGCATATTGAATGCTTGTTATCCTCTTGATCTTTGCCAAACATATTCACATCTTCAGTAGTTCACACTTTTCCAAAACGTATTACTGGTTGTTTTATGAAGTTGAGTGGGTTTTGAGAGCTTTGGGTTGTGTGAGGATTTTTTTTTTTTAATCTCAAGCTTATTAATGATAACTGCTGTGGTATTGGTAGCAGGTTGAATAGGATCAGACCTGGAAATCTGTATTTGGGGTAAGGAAAAGATAACTTTTTAGATATTACATTTGTCCTTGAGATGCTATTGCTTAGTGAAAAAAACCACCAGGTTTCACACATTTTCTATTGTTTGTTTTTGTTAACTCCTTTGCAGGAACTCTATGCGCTGATTGAAGTGGCATGAATT
This sequence comes from Tyto alba, assembly GCF_018691265.1. Taxonomy (NCBI): domain Eukaryota; kingdom Metazoa; phylum Chordata; class Aves; order Strigiformes; family Tytonidae; genus Tyto; species Tyto alba. The sequence goes on from NW_024881316.1 coordinate 1,580,976, forward strand.
TCAGTGGGAGTTGGCTCAGCATTATTGATATTTTTAATAGTTTGATAATAAAGTAATTTGTAATCTGGTTAGAATACAGGTGATATTTTGATCTAAAATGTGTAATTTGGGCTGCTGACATGCAGTCAATAAACCTGACGGGAGTTCTACTTCTGCCTTTACTTTTTTTTTTTTTCCCCCCGATTTATGGCATGAAACATATTGAACAGCTAAAACACTGGAGGAATAAGCTGGATGCAGTGTCAAAAATCTGTGTTAGCTTGCACTGCTAGTAGTTAGTGCTTCAGACTTTTTCAGAGAGGTACCAAATGAAAACTCTCTTGATACTTCCAGCCACCAAGAACACCAAGCCACTGAACAAGAATACTTGTACATGGTGTGCTGTAACTACAATTGAAAAATTAACATGCAAAGGGATTTTTAAAATTTTATTTTACAAATTGCCTGCAAGAATAACCTGTGCTTATTATGGCATAATGAGAGTGAGTTTATGGTTTGCTACATCTTCTCTAAATAATTCCAAGTGTAATATAACAAAAATGTAATTCTGAAGTACACTTTAATACCAGTGGGTGTAAATATAGTCACATTTCTATTTCCTGTTTGAATTCATTATTTTAATTTCTGTCAGATTCATATTTGTGGTAGTAATGTACCCTGCATGGCAAGTGCTGAGAAAACATTTATAAAAAGCTTTGCCAAAGAAATCTGACTATATAGACTACAGTGACTTTACTGTTGAGAATCTTCATGTGTTTATGGAAAAAAAAGGTACTAGTTAAGCAAGTCTGATTTGTAGATTTTTGTTGCTCAAATACCCAAGTTACTTAATAACTCTAATACATGAGATAGAGTAGTACAGCAGTTCTATTGATATGTTGGCAAAGAAGCAAACATGACCGGTCTTTACCATCTGTTTATAATGCTATATAAAGAAGACCTTACTGGTTGCCATGGAAACCAGCATTTCCAAAACCACAAGTGTTTGCTTAAAATCTCAAGCCTTCTAAAGTCTTGTCTTTTCTGAGGGGAAAAGAATAGAAAATCTCTAAAGTTTTCCAGTGATTTTTTTTTTTTTTTCCTAACAGTTCCTTCACTGTAAAATGTTTTCAATATTTTTGCGCTGTATCTTCTTTTATTACTTCATAAATTTAAAGCTGGTAACTTAATGAGCTTATTTGGTGCTTAGCAATGACCAAGGAAAAGGGGGCAGGTATTTGTTGGGTTTTATGTTAATCTTTGTAAAAGGATGTTTTCTTGTTTTGATGAACAAGCCCGGTTGTGATATAGACACACTGGAGTGAGAACTGTAGAATTTGGGTGGAGGGCACACTGAAAATGCTTCTTACCTGAGTAAAACCCCAGATTCTTCTTAATTATCAGTCAGCCATCTGGGTCTCACTAAAAAGAGACTCTAGAATCAGTAATCTAGAGAAAATCATCAACTGAAGATAATAGTGAGAGGAGGTTATGGTCTAGGTTTGTCTGTATTCTCCACTGTTGGCTTCAAATTGGTTGTTTGTGTTTTTTATTTATTTGGAATAAATCACTGAAAAGCCCTCAGTGTAAAGTATTTAGAAGTATATACGTTTGTCATAGTATCTGGGAGGACTTATGTTGCTTCTCGTTTGTGACCGTATGTACATACTGCTGCCTTGTATTCTGTCCTAATTCTCCACTGTGTTTTAAGGTGTTTTTCCCCACCAGTTTACTAAGGGCTTCTACTGCGTATAACCACTTAACTGTAGTAGGTAGTGACACGCGTAGAGCTGCTGTATTTGGACTAACGGTGCTGGTTGGTTTTCAACCACTTAAAACAATTTCTATTTCTTTCTATTTGAAAGGAAGATTTGTATTTACAGGACTCTGTGTGTGTATTTGGCTTAAGACACTTTAAGTGAGAACAATCCACTGAAGCACAGAAACTAGGAACCTCCTTCTCACTACTAGTAAAGAAAGGAGCCTTCAGTGCTTTTAATGAATAAATATTTGTAATGAATTAATCTGAATAATGCTGACAATCAGTTATGTTGTTATTTAGTAATACTGTTGAGTACAGGTTAAAAGAACTTTTTAGATAATTCTGTGATGACAATACATATCCTAACATTTTTGCCTTTTTATGTTTCATCCATTTGTAAAACATGCTGTGGGCATTTTCTGTGGGAGATAATGGCCAGGAGTTGACCTATTTCATTGTTGCATTCCCCTAGTAGAGTTTATTTAATGCAAAATACATTTTTGTGACAGGCTTTACAATTACAATATTGCTGAGGTGACACTGGACCTCCAGAGGTGTTTGAATTCATTAGCCTTGTGAAGCTAATCGTATTTCTGTCATTCACAGAACTCTTCCAAAATATTTGTATTGCTTTCACTTAGCAGAATATTCCTGTGTCTGAGAGAGCATGCTTTCAAAAAGGTAGTCTTGTGCTTGAGTAGACCTGTTCATATTGGTCGACACTGGGGTGCTAGACCTCCCACAAAGTTTAAATAAAGTAAATATTGATGGAGAAATCAGACACACAAAAATTAGGCTTCTGTCTAAGTATTTGTGGTTAGAAAAATAAGGGTGCCAGACCTGCAAGCTACTGCTGGTCAGAGTAATTGCACTCAGACACTAACTGCATTTTTTGGTATTAGCTTGCCTGCTATCCACATCACATTCCAAGATCAAGTCAAACACTGATCAGGAAAAACAGCAGAGACTGGCAGTTGGTTTAAAAATAAATTTTGGTGGTTTGTTTTCTGTGTGGTGTCTTTAGTGTCATCCCTAAGGTAGTCCTTTTTGCCCTGCCCCTACCACTTATAGAGGGTGGAATTATTTAAAAAATGAAAAAGCTGGTGGTTCCCTTCTTACCAAGCAAAACTTTTTCCTCTTTGTCCTCAGCTGGTCATAAGTTCTACAGAAAAATCAGAGTTTAGAATGTTTTTGTTTGTTATTTTTTTAACAGCATCACCTCCCATTGATCCTAGGGCATAACCTATCCTAAAGGAGGTAAGTACATAAAAAAAAGGGTAAAATAATATGCAAGTTATGTAGCTGATCTTCACAGCAATGATTCAAATAGCTTCTGCCTTTGGGAAACCCAGTAAGCCCAGTAGCAGTAGATGGCAGATTGATATGAGTGTCCGACAGGGGTTCTACAGCCTACAGTGAAGACTTTTTTTTTTTTTCTTTCAAGAATTTGAAGGCTGTATTGGTTTCTAGGAGCTGTAAAAAACAAGCAAACACACACACACACAAAAAAAAAAAAAAAAAAAAAACAAAAAAAACACTAAACCCCCCCAAAAAACTCCAAGAAAAAAACCAAACCAATAAAACCCCTACCACCGCCAAAAAAAATGAAACAAAACAAAACCAAAACAAAACAGAAACCCCCCCTGCTAGCTGAAGTACAATGAACTGCAGTTAACCAAGGCCAAGTTTTAGTATTTGCTTTGCACCTGCGCAAACCCCTGTAGTTTCTTAAACTTCATCTTTATGATAAGACTTGATTTTTGTGGGATCTTGACCATTTGAATCTCCACAGTTTTAACCATCTGACTTGTACAGTTTCCTAGAATGGACTGTCTTTTGTGATCATTGCTGTGTTTAAAAGGTGGTTGGAATTTTCTTCTTGGAAGTAGTACAGTATGTGGGATATATACAAAAGACTGAAGAAATTGGTACATGTAGCAACTCCAGAAAGAGATCTGTCTGTCTGCTGATCTCGAGGGTGCTCTGACTTTTCCTAAAAATCCTTCAAAAAGTTACGTCTGAAGACTTTCTCTTGTGATAAGTTGGTTCTGGGAATGATGCAACTGACCTCAAGTTCTGTGTGTCTCCTGCCATCCTAAGCATGGTTTTCTACACTTCCAGTCCCTGAGAAGATCACGTTTAATAAGCAATGGAGTGATGAAATTGCATGAGATTTTTCACCTTTAGTTTAGAGTTGTTTCTCCTTGTAGGCAAAATCCTGTGAAAACCGAGCAGCTCTTTTGTACTCTCATGGAGTCATTCAGGTTGGAAAGGGCCTTAGGAGCTCTCCTCCAGGAGCTTCCTGTTCTAGAAGGTATGGTGGTGCAGCCTTCTTTCAAGATAAAGCAACTAAGATCTTTGTTACATTCTTCACAGACTGAACAGAAAAATATTTAATATTTTTAAGACGCACCTTTTGTGGATTTCTGGGGTACCTGAATACCTAGATTTCACACAGGCTGTATTTTAAGTGTACGTTGAGTGATCTTTAGTCACTCTCCCCAGCTGAGTAGAGTGTCTGAGGCTTCATAAACGCAAGAAAAATTACCCAAATCTGTAAAGTTCTTTGCATTCTGAAAAATGCTGCAGCTTTCGTGGAACTGAGAATTTTGAGGCCTGTTTTTCACTGAAGGCCTTGGTTGCAATTCATGACGTATTCTTAAGACTAAGACTAGCCAAATGGAAGCAGGTACAACATTGTGTAAGTTATTAGGTGACTATGCCTGTAGAGGTGCAACTATGAACCCATAACTTTCAGGCAAGTACTTTCTCACTGAGCTACAACCATTCTCCTTTTGCACATGATTAAGTTACCCTCTTGGCTTAGGCTTTAACTATCCAAGCATCACACTGTGTGGTGGCTGGAGTTACGAAAAAGTGAAGGCCACACTGCTTCTAAACTGCCTTTTTTATTATTTTGGGGGGGCTTTGGATAAAGTCAGTGCAGAGACAGGCCTTTGTCTTCTTCACACCAGAGTCCTTTTTGGTTTTTGTGAAATCTTGTGTTTCTTTGTGATTGGCTTCACAAAGGTAGTTGGTTCAGACCCATACAATGGGTTTGAAGAGGGTCTCGGGGCAGGGAGAGCAGGAGTGCTGTTAGAAAGACCTCCTTTGTAACCTGCCATAAGAGCATCTTCCCCCAAAGAGGAACTGGAAGGACAATTCCCCCAAACCTGGCCTGACCCATTACACAGGCCTGCTCTTACTGGATAAACCCTTTAATTACTAGGCAGTTACATAACGATAATGAGCCCTATCCCCATCAAAGCCCTGTTTTACAGGTAAAGAAATTTCCCCAACCCCAAAGCTTAATTTCCATATGCAAAGAGACAGTTAGTTGTCCAAGCCCTGGGGTAAGTTTCTGAAACTCACCTGTTCTCATTTGCAGCCTCCAGTGGGCTTTTCCATCGAGAAAGTTGATGGATTTCACAGCATCCCTCCTTCTGTCATTTCCTATCAGCTGGATGCTTCATTTGAACCCCACTTTTAAATTCTTTTCTCCCCATGTGAAGTAAGTTTGTCTTTTTCCCACCTGCTGAACCATGCTCAAAACACGTCATGACAAAGCTGATCCCCCGCCATAGGTCTGGCTGTGGACATTGGAATGGACCAGGGTTCTTAATGTGTTTTGAAGATACATTGTGCAGAAAGGTATCTAATACATACTTGAAACTTGAATAGCGGGTGAATAAGTCGCTATAGACTGATCTTAGCATACACCAAATGCATCAAATTGAATGCTCTGAGAGTTTAAATGTATGCATGTTGGGGTGTGATCATATGGTGAATCCTGCGATTCAGTAAGTGCGTCTATAGCACAGCAGTTTAACATCCATTTAAAAAATGAGTATGTCAGAGAGTTTTCTCTTACTTACTTTTGACAGGTCATTAATGAAGCAAATTGGATAAAAGCCCTGAGGCTGGTAGAACTCTTGCATTTCTAATAAAGAAGCCAACGGTCTTACCGAATAGCTCCATGCCTTACCCCTAGCACTAGATACAAAATTGTCAGTTATAATTAGTTTTGAAAACGTGTGGGGTTTTGGTTTTGTTTTTGGTTTGTTTGTTGTTTGGTTTTTGTTTTTTTGTTGGGTTTTGTTTTGTTTTTTTTTTCCAAAATGTACCTGCACTGGTCACCATGAATGCATCCTGATAACCCTTCTATATTGAATGAAACAGATACAACTTTCCTGAGATGTTACAGATTTAAACCTGTGTTTATATTGTCACATCTGGGATTGTCAGTTTGAATAGAAAGGTTCCTTTTTCAGAACAGTTTGTATTTCAGCCTAAAACTAGCCTGGGTTTTCAATGACATTATCCCAGGCTTATAAATCTTCTTCATCAACATAATTGATTTTGGTTGTGTTACAGACTTTCCCAGCTGCTTTTTATTAGAGCTGTGTGAATAGGTGATTTTTTTTTTTTTTTCCCCTCCTTTTGTTTGACATCTGAAGTGGGGAGGTAGAGGAATGGTTGATCACCACCCCGCATCTCTCCCTGTTTTCCTTCCCCCCTGTAGCTAAACAGAGCTGGTGTATGACCTGTAACAAAATGATTGATCTTATCAGTGGGACACCTTCAATAAAATGCATGGAGAGGAAGGGCAAGATCACCAGAGGAGGTGAGGAGGATGGTGATCTGTTCACTTCAGCCCCTACCAGCAGGCCAGTGGCTAGAGCACACACCTGGGCAACGGTGGGGGGGCTCCCACTGGGATAACTGGTGAAAGGGCTTCAAATCCAGCAGCTCTTGTTTGCTTCAGCTGTGAGCAGAACATTTCTGAAATACTAAAAACTTTTGACTAAATGTTTAACAGTCCCTTTTTGACCCTTCCCAAATACCTTGTAATGTCTGTTTTGATTGGAAATTTGTTCTGCATTCTTAGTGGTTAAATTTGAACTAGCACTACAACCCGTAAGTATGCTCTCTTCTGCTATACCCACTTTCAGAGTCAGTTGACTTCACAGTTTCCTGTGCCTTTTTCTTTTTTCCCCCCCTAGTCTCATTCGGTACCATGAAATTTCCCCCATGTCCATCTCTTCCTTACAGTAACTGTTGTATTTGCCATATTTCCTCTCTATTGTTTAATTTCAAGAGTTTAATGAAAAAGCAGGAAGAACATTAGCTGGTTTTGTCTCATGCAAATATTTTTAAATCTTTGCAGTATTTAAACAGGGTTGCTCAAAAATACGAATTGTGCTTGCAATAAATGTAAATTACTGATGGGGTTAAACCTGACAGTTATTGGAGGTTAATATTTTAACTGCAAAGTCTACTGAAATGGCTGCACATGTGGAGAAATACACAAAGCATTAAGTGAAGTGCTCATGTTTGCTTGATTTATTCTCTGCAGCAGACGGACTCTGGTAGTAGGAGGTGTAATTTGCAGCACATTAGCTATTAGCCAGTGTCACTGCTTGAGTGGGTGGTGTGAGTCTCTTGTGCCTGTATGGTGTCATACTGCGCATGCGTCAGAGCTGGGCGCTTCTCCCCTGTGCTGTAAGATGAATTTTTTGTGAACAATATTCTGTATTTAAAACTGGGAATCTGCCAGTTTTCAAATGGGTTATTCTGTCACATGGATAATATCTAGAGTAAATGCTTTTTGATTTTTTTTTTTTTTGGAGGTGGTTCATTTTTTCCCCTTGTTTTTTTTTTTTTCTCCCAAATTCTTAATGTTTTGCAAAACTGAATTGTATAAGTGTTTGTCTTACCTACCTTTTTTGATATGCGGTCCCCTGAGGATGGAGTATGTAATTTGCAAGATACCCAGCCTGTAACTTAGAGCAAGCAATATTGTGCTAATGTTTCTTTTTTGGGGACCCTGTGCATGTACGTGTGGTGTTCAGCAGTGGTTTTCCAAAAGAGACTCAGCTTGACGCATCTTTTTCTGTGTGCACAATTTCACTTGGGTTGCTTTTAGTTCACTTTTTTCCCTAGAGGCACCTGTCTCCTGCCACATACCCATCAAGACTAATTGCACCATCTGGAAGACTTTTGTGTAGCTGTTACTCGTGCAGAATATCTCTTGGGAGCTTAATTCAGAATGTGAATGTGACCCCTGAAGCCATGTCAAGTAGCTGCAGTAGTTTCTAGTGTCTAAAGGATGATCACCGTAGGCTTTATTTGTTTCAAGTCTAATGCGGTTTGCTTTAGTGTGGATATGTTACATGTCAGTAACACAACTTCAGTCATGTTTCGAATGGAATTAGGCTTTGACTACTGGTTTGGTAATTCATAGAAAATCCTGTCTAAAATTACATCCAAACCATATGTAACGTATAGGCTATATGATTAGGTGTAGAAATGACAGACATGTCGCTCCTTATTATTACATTATTTAATTTTTATGTCCTGTTCTTCCCCCCACCCACAGCTGCACTTCTCATTAATAGTTTTCTGCTAAGAATGCAAGGTGTTCTTGCTAGTGGTATTGCAACCCCACCCCCTGAACAGCTCTGAACTATTGTTTTTGTTATTGCACTGAAACTGTTCGAGTAGTTTCAGCACAGGTGATTTTCTGCTTCTGTTCCTCACCTGGTCTGATTCAGGTAAAAGCACGGCGGTGCTTCAGTTCTACTGATGTCTGTCTAGGCAGTAGCTTATTTAAAGGCCAGTGCTTTATAACCCTGTGGTGAAGACCTTTCTTTTCTACTGTAATATCCTGTCCATTGGCAAGCTATAGAGCACTGGGCACGAAAAAACAAAGTGTTCTGTTTGTTAAAAGTATCACCATGATTTACCCTTTTTTTTTTTTTTTTAATATATAAACAGTGTTACTCACTTTTAATAGGATCCTGCATTTAGTAAGACACTGATTTTACCAGCATGCATATGTGAAAAAAACCCAATTTGTTCCTGAACCCACTTTTCTTTAAAAAAGATGGAGTTGTAAATAGTGTTGAGGAAATATGTTTGTATTAGTTGCATCATCTGTGTAACTTGTGTGGTTGTGAGTAATGTGGTCAACTGAGATTCAAGCCAGAGAAGTACTTACATCACCGCAAACAATTATGAGTTCTGCATGCAGGATGTATACACACTATATATTATTCATTATATGTATTTTCTGTTTTTTCCTAGATAGTTTAAAGTTTATTGTGGCTCTGACTTTGGAAATCTATAGAATTTTAAGTGTTTAACTATCTTGGCTGCATTCCATTAACTGTATATTGGAATATGGAAAGAAAATAATTTGTGTGCTTGGTGAGAATAAAGCTATGCAAGTTACCAATTCCCAGAATGCTGAAGGCAAGCAGCTGTTCCCTCCTTAAAATCCCTCTCATGCACGTATCTGGTAAACAAAATAAAGGTGCCTGTTGCAGGAGCACAACAGGCGCTCTTAGGAAGGGTTCTGAGCCGTGCAGGCTTTCCTGGGTTTGAGTGGCTGGGAAGTACTGCAGCTCAGGGATGTTATGTAGTATCTTCCTTTCAGTGGTTCTTATGCTGTTTTATTCAGGGTTTGTTTTGGTTGTTATTTTAAAGGATCATTGAGGATGGAAGAAGTAGGAGTTGGTGGCTTTGTGATATGGTTTCTCCTCAGGAAGTTATGTTTGTATCTCATGTGGTGAATAGTAAAATCTGTGCTGAATGTCTTCCACTGAGCTATTGATTACCCATGTTCTCCTGATTTTCAGAAACATTTCAGTTGATTTATTTTAAGATGGCTAGCAAGGTAATGTGCTAATTGCTATTTGTATTTTACTGCTCCGTTAAGAGAGACTAACATTTGATTGTATTACTGCAGATTAGGATTGGTGGCTAGTACTTGCTTTTGACTGAACTTCAGCTTTGACTGTAAATGTTTGGTATCCATTTGGTTCTTAAAACATCAATTTAGTTGAACCAAACTCTATAACTGTCTGAAGCTGTGCACGCTTGCACCTTTCTTTTTTTTTTTTTTTTTTTTTTTTTTTTTTTTTTAAATTTGGCAGAAATTGATACCTTCTTTTAACACCACAGCTGCCCACATCATTGAGAGTGTGGGGCATACCCCATCCTTAACTTGTCCTCGGTGGGCCAGTCTACATGTGAAGCAAATGGGACATGGGTAGATAAGAAAGGCAAAAAGCTTTGGCCTCGTTTGGCTCCTAGACCCCCACAGAGCTAAAAATCTTGTGAGTTGTGGTAGAAAGCCATACTGGCCTCCTCTTGCGTTAATCAATAGTGGCATTTATAGGATGTAGCTGCACTGAGTGTGAGCTCAGGGCTTCTCCAGAGGGGAGGTATTAGCCTGGAATCAGTGCAGGTGTGAAGATCAAGCCCGGTATCAGCTACCTGCATGGACCTGCTCATTCTCTTCCTCGAGCACGTGGTTTGGGCCATTTCCCCATCTCTGTAGAACAGGCTGTAAAGACTCAGCAACTCAGGATTTGCAGTAGCACAGGAACTTACACGCAGAAGGGTGCTATTTAATTTTTTTTTTTCTATGTGCCTGTATAAGGAAAATAGCATACTGAAGATATTAATGCGTTGTGAAGTGGTATAAATGTAATGGAAAAAATCCAAGTGAAACTTTAGGTTGCGTCCACTGTGTTCACATACTTCCAAGATCAACATCTTAGATTTTCATTCAGATGTTTTAAAGATTGTTCTGTTTTGATTTCCTTCAGTGATTAGGGCTAAAATTATACTCTGGAATAAAATGAGTTGAAGTGCTTAGTTATCTGTGATGTAGTTATTTAACAAATATTTAAATGATATTGGAGATATGGGCTCTTAGTTATTGGAAATTAGTTTAGTAATTTAATGACATCTGGAATGTATTTTCCATTCTTCTAGCTATTTAGCCTTACTGGTGAACATAAGGAGTAAAAAGCAGCTTGACTAGGACAGGAAAAATACAATTGGAGATGTTGCAGTCAAAAAGGAAAGCTAAGATTGCTTTAAAACAAGTTAATTTCTGACATGGTATATCTAAGTGGTCATTTAGAATTGCATTCAACAGATATGTTTTTGGGGGCAGTTTCCTTCTGACCCCAAATTTCAAGGTGCAGCATTTGAAACATTTTTTTTTTAAAAAAAACAGCTCATATCTACTTCATTTATCTCTAACTTTTATGTCTTTCATCAGTGTCTGCAAAGTCTATTCCTGATATACTTAGACGTGTTGTACGTATTACACAGTCTAGTCATAACCACTCTGATCTAAACAGTTTTCTTTCAGGGGGTTATAGATTTTGGTTGTACCTTTCCTCCTTTCCCTTTCTTCTCTTGAAGTACAAGGCTTCTTTTGGCTTTTTTTGTACTTCAAACAACAAATTGAAAGCTCTTATGTTTCTGTTACAGTAGATCACACTGAATTATTCTGAAGTACTCCTTTCATGGCATGACATGAGATGCAGGACATACACTGCTCCTTGGAAATAAACAAGATTTAACCCTGAATACTCACTTTTCTCTGCAATACTAGTATTTCATTGTGTCAGGTAAAGGATGACAAAAGATCATGATTAATACTTGCAGCTTATCTCCATGCAACTGTGAATATTAAAGACTTGATGAAATTATGGCAGCCTGAGATCTGAGTCTTTCTTTCCGCTTTGGTATGACCAGTGAAAATGAATTGTGAAAACATGCTTTTTTTTTTTTTTCTTTCGTTTTTGCAGGGGTTTTGTGTATGATAGCCGAAATAATTTACAGATGCGAGGTTTGGTCGTATTGCTTATTTCCAAAGCTGCTGGACCCAGCACTGCAGAACTCTCTTTCCAGCACAACATGGTCAGTGGAATTTATTCCAGGTACGTAGTAACTTTCTCTAGCAAGATACACCAAGGTACATTCTATGGGCAACTTCACAGTGGTATCGAAGCATCTTAAGTGGCCTGCTCAGCTGTTAAGGAAAATCAGTACTTACCTAATCACAAAACTTTGTTCCTTGGGTTTATTATAAACTTTCCACAGTGAAAGCTATTTCCTACTCTTTGTATAGCTCTTATAATATCCAGGCTTGTATCTTAATTGTGGCTTTCAGCACAACCAAATCAAAAACATGTGGATCAAGATAGTTATTTGAAAGTTTGTGTTAAGAGGTACTTGGAATCCAAAAAGTAAAGATGCTAGAAAATATTTTTTAATAGAATATTTTCATTTTCAGTTACTCAGGTACACCTACTTAACTAGAAATTTCAGAATCAGTTTGCCAGTCTTGTGGAATACCAATTGGTTTCACTGAGCACGTATGTTTTGCTATAGCCCCTTTGAAAGATGAAACAGCATTGTAGAATAAAGTTTTTTACCTTCTGCATGTCACAGCAGAATTACTGAGCCTACCATTAAGGTTCCTCAGGCTCTCACCGAGATAATTAACCTTTACCAAGTTCCTAAATATTTTTGTTAAGTATTTAAACTCAATTACTTTATACTGTTAACAACCATAATCAAAAACAGTGGTTGCTCTCCTCTGTATATTTGACAGTTAACTGTTTCACTGAAGTAATAACTGGGATCTGGTTGAAAAATTGTAAAACTCGAATTTTTGAAATCCTTTTGAAAAATTGTGTGTTGTTTGATTGAGGGAACAGGTTGTCATATTTTCAGTTGATTGTGTTTCTGACCACTGTGATTTATTAAATGAAGATGCACAAACTTAGTGACGTGTTTGTATCCTGATTTGTTTTAGAAGTGCAAAGATAGCATTGTGAAATTGAGAAGGCCAAACAAATGAAGATGTTAAAATACATATGATGTCTTAAAATAACAGAGAAGGAGAATGTATATGAATGGTACAGACAGAAATAGCAGTAAGTAAGAAAAAAGACAAGGCTATTAAAGAGGCTTGTTATGGAGAGCTGTGTTGTACCTTTAGCGGTTTAATTCCATTCTTGTTTTGTTTCGTTCTTAATGTCCCCTTAGGGTTGTAAAATTTTTATATTTATATGCAAATGATGTTCTATGAAAGCATAATTCTATTTAGTTAATTATGGCACAGGAGGTATTTTAGTTTGTTTTGTAAATGATTAAAAAAGTTTACCTTAAGTATGCCTTATAAAAGGAGAGAAAAGGCATTATTTTTTGATAACTAAGTTCTTGAGTATGATGATTCTGACCATGGAGGTAACTTTTGAGTGTTTAAAGCTGCCGTGGGGAAGGTGACTAGTGGAAGTATTCATTAAGGAGCAAATAAGACCTTGAATTAATAATGAGCCATTTGGTGTAAATGGACATCATTGGAACTATGCCAGTTCAACCAGCTGAAAATCTAGCCTAATAATCTAAGTTTGAGCAAGTCAATAGCCATTATAATATCTAGTTCAGAGTTACAAAGGTACTCCAAAAATGAAGCAGCTTTGAATACGCCCACACAGGTTCACTTAAGGTTCATTACTGTCTGCAAAAGTGATAACTATGGAGTTGTTAATTTAAATGGATTTTCAATGACACTTTACGCCTGTAGCATGGCGTAAATACGAGCAAACCGATACATGTGAGGAGAATGCCAGTGCATTGTGTGATTTTGTGCCATAGCGGCCAGGTCTTGTCCTCTGCTGAAGTCACTGTGGGCTTTGACTTTGACTTCGGGTTCCTTTCTTTGTTTAAGGCACTTTTCCAAAGACACTCTTAAATGTGAGTCTTCTGATTTCTGATTTTGATTGCTCCATTGTATAAAGCTAAGAGGACAGGCAGCTTGTAAAATTGTGATCTTAAAGGGCTTTTGTGATTGTTTTATGTATTACAAATAGTGTTTTACCAACTGCTTTCTCCTGAGTGAAAACAAAAGGACAACATTTTCCATTAGTACATTTTTGTCTGCTATCTTGGTTACAGTGTAATTATATATGGTGTGTATGAGACACATACATATCAGAGGCAAAGTGTATCCCTCAGTGATATGAAGTGAAGAAATACACTTAATCCTCTATTGTTCATATATGTCTCCAGCTTTGGAAAGTATTTTTTGGAAATAGATTTTTACAGATTTTCAACTCAGCTGTAAACTATACAGCCCTTTTTGTTGCCATGCCATATAATTACTTCATCTTTATATGTAATATTTTGCTGGAAATATTATTTCTGGCACTGTAATGAGCATCTTCATTGCCTGATACGTGCTGTGAACGTTATATTGTGGACTATTAGCTGGGATATGGCTCACTTGATTTTAGGGTACTTAGTAGTGATTAATTAATTGCATTCTTGAAATCTGAGCATAAGCTAAGTTGTTCCAGTACTTGTCAGCAATTGCACCAGCCCAGTCTTTCTTTTCCCACTGTTTGTGTTGGAATCAGCTTTTGTGCTCTCTTTCAATATTTGGTCCCACAGTGGATAGATAGCCAGGCAACATCAGTCCACTGTATCTGGTACTACACTAAAGATACAATCTGTGACCAGGAGGATGTAACAATGAGATAATTATTTAATGTAGAAAACCACAAAAAAGCGTGGTGGATTTTTTTCATCCTCGAATCTGGCATTTTCTGCATAACCTCTTCTCCCGGTTTCATATTCTTGAATCACAATATAAGCAGTACAATAACTAATTAAACCAGAAAGACACTGAGAGGTGAATTTGGAATTGCAAAAAAATATTTTTTTTTTTATCCTATTCTCCTGTTCTCTACATATGTCAATTCATGGGACAATTGACCTAAATGTATAAAAATAGATTAGTTAGCTACTTAGCTGGCGTCTGTTTTTTACTGGTACACAATGGAACAAAACCGATGCCGGCTACCAGAGAGCAATCTTTTCCAGAATAATAAGGATTGCAATTGAGGTAGTTACAGGAACAGGGCTAGTTCAGCTATATGGTGCTGCCTCTGGCCATCATTGCCTCCAGCTTTTGCACTTCATAATTTGCAGGAGACGTGATCTGCCCACATTAAGCTGGGGGCGTGGGGGTCATTGCCTGCAATGATATTATAGTAACTGCTGGTTGCCTTATGAGCCATGCTGAAGATAAAGGGGAAAGTGTTCTAAAGGCTGCTTGGCATGGTTTATTCTGTACAGCCACCTCTCTATCATGCTGCCAGCAACCTGACTTTATTCCTATTGGCGGGGAAAAGAACCTGGCTTTGCTTCCAGCTCAGCACCAGTGATCCCAAAAGAGGATGAAGAGGAGAAGTAGCAGCGTGATAAACAGCTCTGTTTCAGCTGCTGGACAGATTTCCTAAAGTTGAAACTTTCTGCTGGTCTCTTAGCCTTTAGCAAAATATTTCCTTGGCTAGAGAAGCGTTGCAAATGTAATGATGAAGTGCAGTGCTCACTACGGAGTGTGCAAGCAGTGTCACGTAAGGGTTGATGACAGTGCCTGTACTCAAGCAAAGCGTGCATCTCCTATTCCCTTGAAACTCGTTTCTACTCCTGTGCTGAAGAGAAGGCAAAACTCGCGTTTGTGTTTAGGCAGAATCTAACTAATGATAATTTATCATGTTAATAGTATCAGAGAACACCTCAAATGTGACAGAGGAGCCTAGAGCTTCATAAAAGCTTCAGAAGAGCTTTGAGACACGTTCCCTAAGTGGTGATTATACTAGAGTCTAACAGTCCTCTCTATTGCATTCTTTCAGAGCAAAACTCACTTGGATAGCCAAGTATGGAGCTTGCTGTTCTTTCACTTTGCTGCTGGAAGTGAGGTTTTTATTTGAAGCTCCAAGATCATGTGGTTTCTGAACACTTACAGCTTTGTGCTCCATAGCTGGAGCTAGATTCTTACAGTTGAAGATACTAAGACTGGCTTGGGTCCTCTCAGTAAATAGCCAAAGGGGTATCTTTTTCTGTTCGTGCCTGGCACTGCCAGACACTACTGGCTGGGGACTGAGGAATCTCCTTGGCTTTATACCGAGTAATGAATTCCTGACATAGACTCTGTATTGCAGCTTAAAATGCAAGTGACACCAAGGAACAAACTTATGCCATCGCTCCATCTCTTCAGGCCTCGGTATCCTTGGCTCTAATACAGCAAGTTATTTTCTTCTCTCTCTCGTGTTTTGCCTTTTTTTTTTTTGCCATTAGTGCCAGTTTCAGAAATACCCGCTAGCACTGACATCCATTGAATCAGTTTTGCAGATTTCCTTGGATGCTCGTCAGAGGCTTACAAAAAAAAAAAATATCCTTTTTTCAGTCAGATCTGCTCATGCATTCACACTGGTGGATCCTATAGATATTGACAAGCAAAGACCAGACCTTTTTATTCTACCAAATCAGCAAGCGTGCATCTATATGTAGAGTGGAAAATAGAAAGTACTATGTCAGATCTGTACTAATACCTGGTTAATGGAGCAAACAAATTACTGGATTGGCACTATCAATACTGGGCTCTGTCTCTGCCTCTTCTCTCTGAGAATGATGCAGCTGACCTTTAAAACTCCAGAAATTCATCTCTTGCAAGAGGAACATGCTTTCCTACAAGTATTCTCTGGATAAACTTGACTCTGAATCAGAATTTTTCCTGCTGCTTGGAATAGTTGTGGTAATACTGTAGTGACAGTAATCATGAACATACAGTCCTTTTACTTGGTGTTTGAGTAATGATTTTGGAACCAGCGTTGCTGCTGCTTCCAACAAAAGCCCAGTTTAAGTGGAAGTTACCAGCAGACACTGACTCCCTGTTATGGTGATGGGTCCTTTGCTCATCGGGTTCCAGTAGGAATTCTTACTAAGTGCCTTGGGTGTGTGCGTGCACATACACAACACATCAGTCTGATTTCACATGCTTTCTGTCATTGTGGCTATGCCAGTCATCTTGTTCTCACCTTCTTCAAAGGAACATTGATTTGCAACTTAAAGGTCTCCAAGAAATACCAGATCTTAACCAGAGGGTTCGTTCATCCATTGGTTGTTTTTCCTCTGGAAGTTTCTTCAGTTGCAAAATCATCAGGAGGGGTAGATGTCATTCCAAGGACCCTGAGGACAGAGGACATACTGCTCTGTCCCTTTACAGTTTAATTTGTCCCTTTGCCTTAGCTTAATTTCCTTCTGGATTCCAAAGAGCTTTATGTCATCTTCAGAGAAAGTTCAATCTTCTGTTACCCTCCTTTCAGGGTAAACCAGATGCTGCTGATAATACATCCAGGTTCATAGGATAATTCAAGTTGGAAGGGATCTCTGGAGGTCTGTAGACCAACCTCCTGCTCAAAGCAGAGTCAGCGATGAGGCCAAACTCATCTGGCTTTCTTCACGAAGATCAGGTCTTTAAAGAACATAGTCTTCTTCCCAAGGTGATAATAAAAATGTTTTAAACAGATGAGTGAACTTTCTACCCCTTACCTTTAGCCTCATGCTCTGTGTTTAATTCTGTGGTGGGTGTGCATTCATGAATATGTAGCTCACAAGCGGCCACACTGATGTTGGCATAATCTAGCCTGTTAGGTGCCCTTAAAGTCATTTGAGAGCTGAAATAGCCAAAGAACTTTCCACCCCAAGATTTTCAGAATTAGTAACATGGGCTGTGTCAAGGCCTACTATGAGAACACCAGCATAAAGATCTGGTCTGTCTGAGGGATATGCCACCCAAAGTTTCTGTGTATTAGTGGGGACACTAGGAATCTCTTCCATTTCTCACAGGTTGATAGCTCACCATCTGCAGCTCTACCTGTTCTTTCTCCGAAACCTACGCCATGGCAGGCGTAACAGGGGTGATGCTGTGCTCATTAGAGCAGTCTTTAATTGCTGTATGCATGAAAGGCAATCGGGCTGCCTCCAGCGAATGGAAGCTGTGTGAGTGATGATCCTTGGACAGCTTGGACAGTCTGTAAAGGTAAATGTGGACTAGCATAGTCAAAAGCGTAGAGGTAATATACTTGTTACAGTATGCTTTTGAGACTTGCACACAGATTTACACAAATGGGCATCAGTTTGTTGACTTCTGCATGCGTCCTGGACTGCTGTTGAACTGGGATTTTATGGTTGAGGGGGATCTGAAATGGCAGTACTTTTCTTTGTGTATTTAGCATAATGGCGTATGAGGTATGAGCACGTCTTCTCTGGAGATTGAAAAAATGTAAAAAGTGTTCCACTTTGAGTGATAAACAGCATAGATACTTCACGAGGAGCCTGTGCACCTTTGGCTCCGATTATTGTCAAGTAGCCTCTGTCCTGTCCTTGTGAATGTGACCAAACAGCTGAGAGATGATAATGCTGTTCGTCACTCAGGAGACTGTCACATCTCCACTTGGAGTAGATGACTGCAATAGGAAAGGGCTACCTTCTGATTTAGGAAAAGGTAAATATTACTCTGGCAAATGAGGTCTTCTACTGTGTAAGCTGGTTCTTCACTTGCTCAGCTCAGCAGTAAAGTTTTGCCTTCCTGCTGTACAGTACAGTAAAGTTTTGTCTTTGTACTGTAGACAGGTTTAAAGATGTTTGTAATAATAATTGTTCCAATGCTTTCCACTGAAATGTGTTGCCACATAAATCTATATTCAATTAATTAATAGTTCTATGCAAAGAAATCAGATAGTCTCCCTTTAAAAGGAAGAAAGGGAAATGCAAATCCATTACAAAGTCTCTTGGCGAATAAGCCATGGCAAACATGAGTAAGTTTTGGTAAAGGTGAGATTAATTGTATTGTTACAGTGTAAGTGACACTTAGAAGTTGCCTTGAGCTGTTTGCTACTAAATTTTACAAAAGTTTTTTTTCTACCTTGCGTGGTGTATGTTTATCTGTGGACAAATTCTGTTTGAGGGTTGTTGTCAGTGACAAAACTCGGATGAAATAAAATCAAAGAATGATTATACAAATGATGCTTTTGGTACCTACAAAAACGCAAAGAGCATGAATATTTGACTTTTCACCACATCTTCACGCCTTCCCCTTCATTCAGTTTCTGTACTCTGAACTGTATAGCATACTGACTCAGGAGATTGGAATTGGCTCTTTCTTACCTTCATGTTTTGAAGTAAATAAATGATGCCTAACTTTATCATGGACTCCTGTCACGTAAAGAGTACTTCCATATATGTATGAAGTTTGTTTGGTTTTTTTTTGTTTGTTTGTTTGTTTGGTTGGTTGGTTGGTTGTTTTTTTTTTTTTCCATTACTACTTGTCTGAGTTTACTAGTAATGGAAAACTAAATTAGATTCACCCTAACCTGGAGCAGTGCAGAGGGAGTGGCTCTGAATCACAACTGGGGAGACTTCATGCTGCAGTGCATCTATCTTCATCAAAGATGTAAAAATCACAATAGAACATGTTTAAACAAAATACCAAACAAGAAATGAGAAAGCTGTAGTAAAACTGGTAGTGTACGTAGGAACTCAAAGAAGGCAGAGCTTTTTTCTTTTGTCTGGTGTAAGTATTTAGACTGGGAGTTTCAGTGCAGAATAGCTGTTGCACTTTAAATTCAAACTGGCTTATTGCACGCAAGCCCTGGGTCTCAGCTGCAGATATTACAGAGATTAATCTTATTAATGGAACTGCTAATTGGTGTTTGACTTCTAATTATAGTAACAATAGGCCATAACAATCAATCCTCACCTTTACTGGGGCACATTAGGAGTCTTTATCATAAAAATTATTTCCTTTGGGACTTACTGTTCTTATTCCTATCTTCTGGGAAGGCTGGCTTTCAATGAAGGTGCAGTATCCCAACTAGCGTGTACTTTGAAAGCTTAGCTAATTAACTGCTAGAGAAAATGCATGGTCCTAAAATAATTCAATATCTAAGTACGTTAAGAAGTAGGATGCTCTTGACAAAATTATTTGTTTGAAAGATAATGGGAAAAGTATTTCAAAATATGAGCAGTGGTATCTTTTATAATCTTTAAGAAATGTATAATTTTGTTTCTCAATCCTTGGTAGCTTTCCCTTAGCTTTTAGTGAAATCTAAGCGATTATTCTAAATTATTCTGTTTAGTTTTTGGTCTCCAGGATAAATCCTGTGAGATTCTTCATCTCATTTAAAAGATGAGTCTCGGGAGATGAAAAGCACATACAACGTGATTACATACTTCTATTGATCATCTTCCACCCACAACAATAAAAATCAAATACAAATCTAACAATATTACTAATTCATTACAGCCAGTACTTTTCATCATTTACTTTTTATTGTTTTCAGCATACACACCATATGCAAATACAGCAATTATGTGTTGAATAAGAAAAGGTCCTCTCCTTACACTATAGAATAAATCAAAAGGCAATGCATTAAAACTAATCAAAGACTGTGCAGAAATATGGACTCAAATCTTGTTACCAATAAGTCTGTTTAGCTCTAGATAGCTGAGTAAGGTAAACTCCGTATGTACATTACAAAGGCGTTTTGTTTGTTTGTTTAAAAAGGAGGAGTAATTTTCAGCACCCTAGAAAGCACAGTAGGAATGGCTTACCTTGGACAAACCATAACGCTGCCTGCTGTCTGTCTGTCCATCCAGCCCACCCTTTTCCCAGAGCTTCCTCCTCCCACCGCTTGTGAACCGAGTACTGGACTGCCACGATGCGCAGCATAGCGTACAAAACCAGAGCAGCACTGGTGAAATTCTGCAGTGGGTCAGGAGCAGCTGTGGGAGCGACAAAGTCCTGCCTTCAGCCTAGTGGGAACTTCTCAAAGAAAGACCGGATGACCTATAGGTAACAAGAACTAGCACAACATTCCTGGGCCATGGCACCTCCGTGCACCAGAGCGTTTTGCCAGAGCTGTTCTTTGGTGGTTTGCTGTCAAATCTTTCTCTTGCAACAAATTTTTACTTGAACTTCCACGTTCGCTTTAAGGAAAAAAAAAAAAAAACCAACAGTATTTGTAAAGGGAAATTTTCATCCATCACTGAAGTGCAGTTCAGTGCTGTGTTGAAAGAACACAACAGCTCTGGGGACTGCGTATCCCTCAGGACTGTGATGTCAATATGACCAGTTGCTTCACAGCAAGTTCTTAAGTAACTGTATGTATGAAATTTATTTGTCCTACAGTACCGAAATACCTCCCATGCTTTCCCATCTGATGAAGTGCCAGCTGTCCTCTTCCCAGGCACAACCTAATAACTTCTCCCTTGATAAATTTTACAATGCAGTTATGTAGTTTCAATACAAATTTCTTCATTACTTGGAAAATGGTAGCAATATGAAGTATTACAAGGCTTACTGTACCAATTAATTTACTTTCTAAATATGATTCAGTCAACACTCTGATATAATGTAACTGAAGATAGTACAAAATTTTTTATCTGCTGGGGTGGAGCTGAGGAGGTCTTCATTATATTCCACAATTATATGTATATCAAAATATGTACTGATCTTTGGCATATTTGGATATGTGTGGGGAATATGTTGTTTCTGTGGTGGTAATAGATTGTTTTGGGGTTGAGTATAAATAAGAGTGGGCCTGGCTAATGAACAATGCCCTCCTGGCTCAGAAGGTATTCTTTTTTGCTTAGAGTTCATGAGACTGTATAATGACTATAAAACAGCCATTCTCTTCCACTTGTAATAATGGCACGTTCTGGACCCTGATCACATTATACATTAAGTGAATGTGTATTTCTTATAATTTCACTGATACCTGCCCTTTAGGTTTCAGTAGATTTTTGTATGGAATTTGACAGCTCTGAGATGCTTCTAAAGCAAACAATAATTTAAAAAAAAAGCAGCATATTATTGCCAGTGGTGTACACAGGGAGTTGTGTTGCTAGAAAGAGAAGCTTGGTTATTTGTAATATATTCCAATATAAATATGGGTGTGTGAATACAGAGATAGCAGTCAGATAAGGGAAATACAAGGAAAGAGAGAGAAGTTACCGCTTACTGTAGTGCTATAGCCAGGATTATTCAAGGTAGGAAGAAATTGTCTTGAAAAACAGGAAGAGAGGCAAGAGAAGATTGCCTAAGAACCTTTTGTGTGCGGTTTGTTTTATTCTTGTTATGTTAGTTTGTTTACTTTTTGAAGGTGGGGAGGAAGGGTTCTAAGTTCCTCTTGTGGTTTGAACTCAGAGGGTGACTGAGTACCCCATAGCTGCTCGCTCCTCCCTTTCCCCCCAGTGCTGAGAAGGAGAAAATAAATAAAGGCTTGGGATTTGAGATAAGGACAGGGAGGGTTAAATCACCCATTATGGTCACGGGCAAAAGACAGACTCGTTAGGGGAAGGCAAAAAAAAGAACATAAATTTATTACAGACACTAATAAAAACAACACTTAACAGACAGAGTAGGGGAGTGACAGACTACATCTTGAGAACACCTTCCCCCCACCCCTCCCTTCTTCCCGGGCTCAGCTCTGCTCCCGATATCTCTACCTCCTCCCCCAGTGGCGCAGGGGCAGGGAATGGGGGGTGCAGGCAGCGCTGCCACTTCTGCCATCTGCTGTGGGGGGAGCTTCTGGAACTTGTTCTCCCTGCTCCAGTGTGGTCCCCCTCTCACAGCAGACAGAACTCCACAACTTTTCTCTGACTTGAGTCCCTCTGATGGGATACAGCCCTTACCAGGCTGCTCAGGCGTGGGACGCCCCTGCATGTTTCAGTCCTCCCAGTGCTGACCTACAGCAGCAGGGGCTGCTTCTTCCCCTCCCCTAGGGTTGTGGCTGCCTTTGGGCACAGCCACCTTAATTATTCTTGTGGGGCCCCCCATGGGCCATAAATCAGTGTCTGCTCCACCGTAGCTCTCCATGGGTGGCAGGGGGGGGCCGCCCTGCCGTCTCCCCACAGGATACAGGGGGGTCTCTGCTCCGGCACACCTCCCCCCTCCTTTCTTCCTCCGTTCCTCCACTGACCTTGGTGTTCACGCAGCTGCAGCAACTCCTCCTCACAGGTCTGACCCTTCCTCCCAGGTCCCTTCATAAATACATTATCGCAGGGGTGCAGCCGATTGGCTCAGTTTTGGTGCAGAGGTGGAGCCGGGGGAGCTTCGAGAAGCTTCTCACAGGGGGCCACCCATATAGCCCCCTCCCCTGCTAACAAAAAAAACCCAAGCACCACTCACTCAAACCCAAGACAGTTGCATTCCGGAAAAGAATGTCAAATCAAAAATTCTTTATTTCAGAACTGGAATTTTCTTTGGGGGGTGACAGCTGGACTGGGAGAAACAAATTTTGGACTGAGTTCTTTTTAAGTAGACATTGTGAAATAGAAGTGCATGCTGACATTTTCATATGGTAGATCTTCATCTTCACAAGCTAAGTGTTTTTTTTATTTGATGCAGCAGTGAAAGAGAAATTACTAAGGAACAACAGCAAGAATTAACCTGATGGAAATGACTCATTAATAAAAATGGATCATCTTTGCAGAAACATTTTCAATGGGCTTGAGATGGTATTTCAGTAGATTGGAATGGAGAATATTAGTTCTCGTTACGTTGCACCTTGGCTATTGATTTAATAGGTAACTTTAAATTGTTACTTTAATAAAGGGGTTTAGGTGTGGATGGCTTGCAAGACTAGCAAGTCCAGATTTGGAGATAATGGTTGCATTCTGAGTTAAAGTTACTAGAAATATGTATGATGACAGTGATCAGTGATTTGAGAAGAGGAATAAGGAGTTAGAGAATTAGGGATAAGGAATTCAAGAATATGAATACAACGAGGTATTCTAACAGTGTTGTGTTTGAGAAGGTGCTTAGGCAATTGAAAGAAATCAGAAAGGTGATGTTTTTTTCTAGGGTTTGCAGCAATTGAAAACTTCTGATCAGCACTGACATTGTGATTATGGAGCATATTCAGTGTACATGAGATTTTGGGAACTTGATTGCCCAACTCTTGAAGTCCATTAAAGTATTTGCAGTGGTAGGTTTTAATTTTTTCAAAGACTTGGCTAAATTTGTGTAAATTTTTGTGGAAAGATGCAGCCAAATAAATTATGCACCTAATTTTTTCCAGAAAAGGAAGAAACATAGCATACAGTATCTAAAACTTCATTTCTGATTTCTTTCTCATAATTATGTTTCACCAAAACATTGTTCTGTGGAAAGCCTACTTCAGTCTTTTATTGCTGAAATTTCATTCTGACATCTGATATCCATGCAAAACAGTACAAAAAGTTCAGCTAAATTCATGTGCTGTTCCAGCCAGCAAATTGAATTTTAGCAAAACTACAGTAGTGACTGCACTCAACAAATGATCCTGTTTTGTGGACTCAGGTAGGAATTCTGCAGAAATTAAGTTTGTTCTTGAAAGTGATTTGTTAGCGTATAGCTTTGTCTCCACAATCACTCGCTTGGGGTTAATGTTGCTTGAATTGGTTGATGTCATTTTATCCCTTATTAAAATGTATAGATTGAATCATTTTGGGATGAAAGGACCAAAAAATGAAAGCATGAGCTTTTCAGATACCTTATAGAACTGTCTTAATAAGGTGGAAATAGATGGAAATTATGCCAGTGGTATAACAGTAGGTAGGTTGTTTTTTTTTTATCCAAAGACACATTCTTTCAATATCACACGATAGTCCATTTGCATAAAATATATACTAATAATAATGATAAAACTTTGCGGACATCAACAGCACCAAATGCTTGTTACTGTGCTGATATGGTCCCAGAAGCAGCAGTCGCTGCCTTGCTCCAAAAGGTTTATTATCCTTTCCCTGCTGGCGATTCTGTCAACACACCTGGTGTAAGGGGCAAGGTCTCCGAGAAGTCTGCCATCTCCCTTTAGCTATTAGTCTCATTCCTTGTACATGGCAGGCAATATCCATCTGCTGCGTACCTCTGCTTTGTGCAAAACAAAAACATTCCTATAATAAACCATTTTAATATACAGTATTAATGTCCCTATCCAGTTCTGAACATTGAAAGTTCAAGAGGGGAGAGAAGAGCAGGTGTGGTAACCATACTTTTAATTGCTGACTAACATAAATGCAGTTACAGCTGTTCAGAATAGGACAGGTTTTCTTGATAGTGTGAGGTATTTGTGTTTGTGCAAACAGTGTATGTTTTGATTTTTTTTTTTTCTTCCCCTGTGAGTTGGATATTTATTGGTATTTCAGAATATACAGTGTGTTTTATATAAGCATGATTAAAAAATATATCTTGATATATATATAAAATAAACCCCTATCCGGTATGCTGTATTCTGGTGATTCACATTTTATTTTTTAATGCCTTTTTCCTGTGCAGTTAGACATAAGAACAATCTATTCTCTTAGCAGGACTGCTCATTTATCAGGTGTTCGTTCTTCACTGCATAAAAAAGGTTACCTTCCTTTCTCTTACATAAAAAGGTTCCGTGTATTTCAAGTGTCATTAGTAGCAGAGCTTTAATGTCAAGGTTACTGCACTTTAACTTTCAGCTACATTGAATACAATTATAGACAAAGTCTTCAGAGATATTTCAGAGAAACAATAGGAGTGATAAGTCATGCTGGCGGTCTCTGCATAGTTGACAGTACACAGGAATGAGAATTTCTGTTATGTTGATTCAAACTGTGTCCCATAGTCATTGCAAATGAAATGATAGCCATGCTTCAAAGGCTTGGAGGACTGAGAAAGAGCTAATATAAGGTAAAAGAAAGTATGGTCATAAAATTAGTTGTTAGTAGCCTGTTTCTTCTTTACCTGTGAGTGAGACCTTTTATTTCCCTTCATATCCTTGCAATTGGTTTTAGTGCAAGTATTTAAATATTTTGGTTAAATAAAGCACAGAATAGTCAAAACGATTTTTAAACCGTGATGTGAAGTTTGTTGTGGAATAGATGCACGAGAGATAATTGGAGGCTACTGGTTGAGGGCTCATAGAGCAAATCTGGGTAATCCTGTGTGGATGGGCATCCTGGGTGGCGCCAAGTTGTTCCATAAGAAGTCTGGCTGACACATGCTGCCATCATAAGGGAAGGAATCTTAGTCTTTTTCATAACAGAATATGTGATTTTCTCCATTGTTGTGTTCCTTTTGGTTTCTGCTTTGGTGACAACACCGTCATCCAATCCACAAATTAATCCTTTAGTTCATACACCATCTTTTGAGGTTTTTTCATCAATATACCTTACTCAAAAGAAGACCTTTATGCTGGCTCCATTTTAAACTCTTCTTTTGGCTTGCTCTTCTTCTACCCCATCAGGTTCAAATGTGTTATTTTTACCTTCAGTGTTTAAAAATGTAGTACTGCTGTTTTAAGGAGATGATGATTCTTTTGTTTCTAGACCGCTGGTAGTTGTGCAGAGGTGGGCTTGCTTGTGATCAGCTTTCTTGAAATTGGTCACTGGTCTTCCTTTTTTGAATTAACATTATGGCATTTAAACTTATTCTGAATTGTCTAGAAACTTAGTGCGAAAATAACTGTATAAAACTTCTGCATAATGCTTGCTGTGTTCTGCTTAGACCTTTAAATTAGCCTGATGCCCTTTGGATTTTATAATGAATCAGGGGCTCGTGTTTGTTTCACATTACACAAGTTTCATATTTGTTTCATATTTGCTGCTGTCTGCCTGCAAAAATGCCACCTTGTTGGGCTCTGTAGTTTTGACAGTAATGAAATGAACTGTGCAAATGGCAGGTAGTAGAACGAACTTGATGCAAAATATTGTCATTGATAGAAAACTGTTTACTGTAGCTATCAGAATACCTGTTCAGTTATCATAGACTTGCATTGCCTGGAATTAATGGAATTATTTTTAATTTGTAAGCACTTTTTTTTAGATCCTATTAAATAAAACATGCTTTTTATCCTGCAAACAATTGCAAAACATGGGTAAGATTTGCTGGCTAGTTTAACTAGGAATTTATCTAGGTGGCATTCCCAAACTGGAGGGGTGCTGTTAACAGCGCTCCGGGTACTTTAGCCACGGACTGAGCATTCCCTGAGGATGCAGGAAGTCCAGGTTTGGCTCCCTCAGGTATTTGAAAAGATGCAAGTCCCCACTACTCCTCTGCCTGAGTTTTCCAAAAAACCCTCTTTACATAGGGATATAGGACACCTAGGTCAGGAATGCTGGAGTATGTAATGTTGTTTCCCCTCCCAGTAACTTGGTGGAGTAGGAGCTGGAGTCCAGGTGTCCTACCTTTCTCTCCTGTAATCTCCTGGAGACTGACTTGACTTTTTTCACCCTCTTGCCATCTGGCTGAATGAATAATTCAGCATTTTGTGTAACGGCAGAATAGCTCAGCAGGAGTGGTCGAGGGAGGGGGTGTGTAAGGATACCCTGGCCTTGTGAGCCGGGTGGCTGCCTGATGCGAGACCCAGATTTCCGAGTGCTGCTCTGCATGCTTCGGAAGAGGAGCTTGGACTGAAAAGCCGGTTCTCTATAGTTGTGTTGTCAGGTGGCACGTCCAGTGCTCAAGTCTTCCCTCTCACTCTCAGTTTTTTGACTTCCAAATGCTGGCTGTCATTTGGAGCGTGGGGGACATTGTCATGTCTTTAAGCGATAAACATGTCCTTGCTTGTGCTGACAAATTTTCACATTTGCCTCTTTGCCCGTATACCTTCTATAAACACAAAAAGGCAGGAAAATAAATGTCTCCAACAGTCATTTTCTAGCTGGAAGTCAACGTATGCAGCTGGGTAGAAAGGTACTTTAAGTCATCGTATAGGTGTTTCCTCAGAGATGGCACTCTAGTTGAGACAACTGTTTTTCCAACTTGCTGTGAAGGATGAGTTGCCTTTTGGACACTTAAAATATTTCCGTGCTGTTAAGGCGGCAAATTGAAAAGCAGATGGAAAGGTTCAAAGCCAAGGCTGAAAGTTCGGTTTCAACTTTTAGTTTTATGACTTTTGTCACTTTGTGTCACAACGTAACTGTTGTTTTCAGTTAGCGTTATTAATTAAGTAACACAGAGTATTCTCATTTAAAATAGGCTTTCTTCATGGCAGATGACGGTGAATTTCATTCTTCGTAGTACTGTGTGTTAGATAATAGTTGAGAGAATAATAGATTCCAGGGACCTTTGATCCACCATTACTGTAAAATAAAACTACAGCTTCATTTTTTTTTTTCTCTCTGACCATAATGATTTTAACCTTGTGTACTAATTTGAATGGGCTTGTGGGGGCAGAGTCTTAAATGAGACACAAATGAAGGAAAAATTGCTAATGCTGCCACTGTATATCTAATGAGCACTGTGTAATAAACCATAACCTCTTCAACATTTCTGTGGAAAATGGTGTGATTATTTTGGATGGCTGGCCCTTTGTGTATGGCTCATTACCATCTGGCATAATGTGTATTGATATAGCCTGTAATTGTCAACTCTTATTTGACATGCTGCCTTTAATAAATGTGACTTGCATGGCTAGAACCCCCTAATGGTTATATGGAAAACTGTAATTAAAGAAAATATGTATATTTAAGTAAAATACACACCCTTATATACATAAAATAATTTTGTAGATGGTCTCTGTTTTATTTCTGTTCTTTGTGGGAATACTTGTATGTATTCCCAGGTTAGTACAGGGCCAAATGCATTGCATTACCAGTGTGGATACCTAAACGTGTGAAGACAGACATGGATCCCGAATGTGGGTTGTTTCCTCTTGCAGAACTTGCTTAAAATTAATTTAGAAATGCTTATTCTCTGTGTGCCATGAGATAGAATTAATATACCTGTGGTAATCGAACGGGTTCCCAGCCTGCTGGTGGCTTTGGATGCTCCTGCACCGGGGGTGGGAGGTAACTGTAATGGGCAAAGCGGCTCTGGCTTTGATGTTTCTCCTGAAGAAGGTAGCTGAAGTAAATGCATTTGGAAATCCCAATGCTGAAAGCATTTCTATACCTCCTTAAAAGAAAAAGGGCTTCAGGCCAATAGTAAGTTTTCAGATACAGGGACCAACATTATCTGCTGCCAAATCTAAATTGTCTTTTGTCTATTTTCTGAAAAGTTTCTTGCCCTTGGATTTACAGTTTGTGAATACATGAATAACTAAGAGACATCGATTTGTTAGTTAGATTGGCTTGCACTACAAAACAGGCCGTAGGATTTCCCCAGCTTTAATCAGCTTTAATACTTGTGCTTAAATGGGATTTTATCAGGTGTTCCCTTCAGTTGTGCTGTTGTTGGGGAGTTCATCATTGCTCTTCATAACAGATTATGGAAGGTGGCTGCACCTTGTTATTCACTGGATTTTCTTAGGTTTGATCTTGATAATCTGAGTATTTTCTTCTGAATTTGTTCTCTGTAGACTTTGTTTCTCTGTTAAACTTTCTTTAAATGGCTGTGACCAAGTCAACCTACAGATCCAGTATCAGCCACCTTCTTACATTAATTCAGTTTCTCACTTTGTCTGTTTTCTTTACTCTGATTGTTGGTCTGACTCTTCTCAACTTTTTTCTGCTTTCCCAAATTCTTCCTGAATGAAGCTTCTCAGTGATGATTTTTACTGACACCAGAAACCCCAGGGTTGACAGAAACACTACTTTTGCTAATATTCTTCCCTTAAATCATCAGTGGATCCTATTATCCTTTTTGACCACAGTGGTATCCTGTACCTTAGCTGATTATCTGGGATGGATCTGCTCCCTCACCCTCCTTCCACCCTTTTCCAAACCTCGTGTGTTTTCTTTCCGAAAGAGTCCCTAGTCATCTGTGTATATGGTCTGCTCTCTGTAATTCTAACTGAGATCTTTTGATTGATCTTTTTTTGCAGTGCATATTTCTACTTGAGTAAAGCACATTGAACCAGCTCAGTTCACTCTATATTGAGGATGATTCATTCTTTTTGCTGTTCATCAGCTATGTCATTCCTTTTCTGTTGCCTTCTCTCCTGAGTGCAAGTTCTCTGGACCTACTAATGGTAGAATCTTAACCACCGCTGCTGTTCATGAGCATTATTATTCATTACTGGGCTAAAAGATATTTGTATCTCATTGTGTAAATATATTGCTTAAAAATAAAACGGCCTTTCTAAAATCCCTTACGTTGTTATGTTTCTGCCCAATCTTACCTAATGGATCAATGCAGTTCTTGAAATTCTTCTTGGCTTTGAGAGTTTTTTTTAGTATATCCTTTTTAAATTGCCTTTCCTCAGCTCCCTGTCCATCTCTGCATTTTTGCATTCGTTCCTTTATCAATTTTCTTCCTTGCCTGGTTTCTCCGATTTGCACTTGTTGCTATCAGTTTTCCAGTTTGTTTGAACTAGAGAGGGAGGGAATTATAGCTGGTTTGGCTTTGTCTAAGCCACGTTTTTTGCGCTTTTTGTTTTGTTTTTAATCAGATTAGTCTTTTTAATTGGGAAATTGTGGCTTTTTGTTCATATAGCAAAATATTCACATTTTTCTGTTTAACCTATCTAACTGATTCAGCTTGCTTTATTGTTGAAAACATCACTGATATAATACTATATGCTTCTGAATATTATATGTCATATATGTAAGGAATGGAATATTGTATGTCATATATGTAAGGAATGTTTGTATACTGGTTTTGATTATATTGTTTTCATATAACAAATGTACTGATATCACTTTCACTTGTACCTAAATCTTTAGTTCTGATATAATGCAACATTTCATGAGGTGGGAAATTTCATTTTAGAAATTCAAGCCAGTGACAATACGTTATATTGCCAATATACATTATTCAGAGTATTTGGTGTTCTCACATAATATCTGCACCGTTATTTAAAAAATGAGAGAAGTAGGTCTTTAAAGTAAACATTTTAGTTCTTGCTATGACTTGATGTGGTACTTGATACAGTCTACGTAGCTGTTAATCTATAGCAGACACCAACTAGAATTTTAACTTGGATTTTATTTATTAGACAATATTGCATTTGACATCTTTACTTCATTTTGGAAATATGAATCTTCCCATAGGGATAACCAGTGATTTTAAAATGGGAATTATGGTGTGTCATTTTAATAATGTCAAATTTTAATAAATTTGACAATACGGTTATAAATTAGTAGCTCTAATTTTTATTACTGATTTTTTTTAGTATCACTGTTCAAGTAAACCAATAAATTTTTTTCCAGTTATCTTACTCATTTTTTCTTTACATGTTCAGCTAAATATTCTTGTTTTCCTTTACTTTGATTAGTTAGGTTAAGCTAGCCAACCCTCCCTTAAAAAAAAAAAAAAAAGGGGGGCACTGTAAAACCTAAACTGTAAAGCCACTTCTTTTTAACAATACTTACATAAGTACTGGCTCAGGTCTAGGGGCCACTATTTTTCTCTAGCTGTGTAGAAAGGGTCTCTAAGAAAAGGTAAAGTACTTGATGTCTCCCTTTCCCTTTTAACACTTTCTCGTGCTTATGAAATCTGTAATAACTGAAGTACAATGCAAAGCTGTGTGTCTCATATCCTTGTCTATGGGGCTTCAAAACCATAGCTAGGTTTGCCACCCTGCCTCGCATCTGAGCAGTGCAAATGTTCTAACACCTCTCCCTTGCAGAATGTCCTCTGCATCCTTCTCACTACTGTTAAAGTCCTAACATGACAAGGTTTGTCTTTACAATGAGTGCATCTGGATTCTTACGTTGTCAGCCCAGCTTGACTGCCGGGTATCTGCTCAAAAGCTGGGTTGTCACTGGTTTTCTGGATCTCACGCTGGTTGTTACATACATACTGTGCAGGCTTCCTCTTGCTGTTTTCCTCTTTATCGGTCCCAGCCTGCATGTCTGTCTCCAAGTCCTGGAAAACATCAGTTTGAATTCCTGATTCTGGTGGTATTTTTCTGCTGGCTTCTCTGATAAACATTTTTTATTTTCAACTGAACTTGAGGTAGTGATTCTTATCACTACCTACTTTATCTAGATCTTTGTCTAAATTCTCTCACCTACTTTCCAGAATTGATGCTTTGGCTTCCAGGCTGGGAGTGTTTTTCTTTTAGCCTGTGCAGTTTGAAAGGGGAATTGCTGTGATGGTGCCATCCAGCACAAGCAAATGTGCTATGCTGTAGGTTGTGATCATTATTGCTTTGCTGGCCACTAATGCCAAATGTAGGAGTAGGCCAGAGAGCCTTCAGACTCTGAAGTTCACCAGTTAGGGATCCATTTGGCTGGGAGATGATGATGGAAATGTGGATTGCTTGAAGTCTGGTGCAGGCAGTTGGCTCCAAGGCTTGAGGGCACCTAGCTACACAGTTAATAGTGACACAGTGGTGGCCTACAATGCTTAGGGAAACGGGCTTGCTGAATTCAAGTGAACATCTGCCACCCAAAAATCAGAAAACATTTTCAAATTCTATAATGGACTGAGGGAAGAGCTTACGAAGGCAAAATGAAGGGAAAAGAAATTAAGCAATATTCAATGGGGGGGGGAGATACAGAATTAAAATGTGAGAGCTTTTAAAGGATAAAGAAGGAAAAATGCATGAGGTACAGGTAAAAGTTTGGTTTCAAAATTTTGTGACGTTAGAAAGGGAAGGAGATGAAAGAAGTAAGATATGTAGCCAGTTTAAAAGATTGATTGATGGGAATGCAGTTAAACAACCTACTCTGTAAACTTCATAGAATTGATGTCTTTCGACTGCGTTTATCCCTCAGGTGGAAGATATCTCTACAGTAGTTTAGCGACCAAGGTAGGAGGAACCCCAGAAGTCTTAGTCTCTGACCTTGTCAAAGGATAACAGTGGGTAGATATTTTCTGCTGGATAACAGATAGATGAGTCACGGTCGTGCAATAAATATTTGGTGCTGTGCTTAAGTTTGCTGCTTTCTCCTGAACGTTTTTCCTGTTAATGAAACAACAGCACCTGCCATACACGCTGACTGGTTTAAACACCTCCTCCCTGTCCTCTTAATTTCTTGTAAAAGAGACTGTACACAGCAGATGAGAATTAGACTTTCCATCACCACGATGCTATTTGTTACTCACTATGTATTGTTCCTTTAATCATGGTTTTATTAACCATGGCACTGACTTTGACAGGTGAATGGAAGAAAGAACTGTAAAAAGCAGTGCCCTTTCTGGCTGTGCAATCAAGTGGGTTATCTTGGTGCAGTACAATGACTAGAGCATACAGGATCAACTTGAATTTAGTGCATGCACTTTCTTGTCTTTACAAGAGTTTTTCCTTCTGATCATTGGCCACAAAAAAAAAAAAATCAAAGTTCTGCTTAAATACAGTGTCAGTGTTTAAGTTTATTACTTTTAATTCTTTAGTTAATGCTTTTTCATACATCATTTTCAACTAATGAACTGTTTCATTTTTAAGATTCGTAGGTATGTATAGATTATTATTATTGTCACTAAAATTGAATGAATGCTGGTATTTTTTTATGGGTTTGTTTTTTGGTTTTTGTTTGTTTTGTTTTGTTTTTTCAATCCCAAATATAAGGCTTTTAATTCAAATTAATCCTTTGTGTATTGAAGGGAAACTATTGGATTGACAATCACAGAGAAAATGTTTGCATCTTGGGTATATACTGTTAGTTGCTTTAATTCAAAGGTTCAATGATTAGAGTTCTTAAAGAATTTTAGATATGTCAGTTCCATTATCTTTCTTCGTTGTAGTTGCTTCCGTTGCTGAAAATTTTAGAATATGGATTTTAGTGGCTAATTTAAGTCTTTGGTCCATTTCTATGAAATACTGTCCTTACTATTAACATTTTTAATTAATAAATGGCTCTTTGCATAACCTATCATCCTTTGAGAGATCCAGGGTAGTTCTGACAGCTGATAACGAAAGGTAAACTGACTAAAGTTTTCTTGCAGTTACTGAAAGCTTGATTTTCCATCGCAAATGTTGCAGAGGAGTATTTAAGCTGAAGTACTCTTTTGTTCACAGCAATACAATTGTGCTATTTAATGTTTCTATTTTATCATATGTTTTGCAAAATGCTATTATTTCTTTTTAGAGTAGGACTTGAAATTAGGGACTGAAGTCACTTACAAGAATTCTTAGAGATTGTACTGGCTAATGTTTCATAGCTGCAAGTCTTTAAAGATAACATAAACAACAAAGAGAGTATTCAGGATGCAAGGAAGGAACACTGCAAAATTAATTTTAAAAGGTTGCATAGGAAATTTACTATCAAAATTTATCTTGTTTCCACAGAATTTTGTTTCGATATCTTGCTAATCTCCCTTACCATTTTTATAGTTTTGTGTAGCTTTTAAAATTTGTGTTGAATTCTGCATGAGGTGTTCATCTTCGTAATAAGACCATTAGTAACAGTGATACTGTGATGATGTGGACACCAAGTCATACAAATAGGAAATCGTAATGCAAACCAAAATTGTGAGATGAATTTTTTGAGACAGAAGCATATTTACAAAGCTCCTCCCTTAGTTCTTTGTTTTTCTCTATAGATGTAGTGCCTGTATGAGCATGGGGTTTCTACAAAACCTGTATTTCTTACTTTATTATCGCAGCAGCAGGATGTTGCAGCTACTGCATTAGATTATAAGGGCAGATATAAAAGATCTCTTGAAGTTTGCTTAGCAGTTTATCAAAGTTCACCAAAGCATGTCAATGATCTGTGTGCCTTCACTGGGGGAGGGGAACAAAGAGGAAAAATAGAAATTGCACTTGTTTTATTTCTTGCAGGATCTAATTGTCTATATAACTTAATTTTGCAGTTTGCTCGTATTTTCTTGCAAGCTGGTATGTCACAGTCCTGGAGTCAATATAGCTCCAACAGACCTTGCTGAAGAGGGGTTTTTTTGATTACTTGTTAAGTTAGTTTCCTTTGTACTTTCCAGGATGACATACACAGCTTGAAGTGCTCATAATCTAAGGGATACCTTATAGCAAGCATTTTGCAGAGATTTTAGTTAGTTACACTGGTACTACAAGTGCAGGGACAAGAAGTTAAGAGCAGAAAAACAAGAAGTGACTTCCATGCCACTCCCTTTTATACAACACAGGCAGGAAGAATCTGTGAATAAAGATTTTCATGAAGTAAAGAGTATGGTAAAAAAAGAAGAGAGCCAAGAACAAGTCTGAGGATCTTATCAAAGACTGGAAGAGGGGAAGAAAGTATTCACTGAAGTGGGAGATATTAATTGACTTGAGAGGGTAATGAGCCAACTTGTTGTCTTGTCCTCTTTACAGAAACAGATGTGGTAGAGTCTCCATCCTTGGAGATATTAAAAAGCTGTCTGGACGTGGTCCTGGGCGACTGTCTCTAGGTGGCCCAGCTTGAGCAGCAGGGTTGGACTAGATGGCTGCCAGAGGCCCCTTCCAACCTCAACCATTCTGGTGTTCTCTTAGTTGAGGACAGGGGGAGGGGGGGAGGCTGTTTTTCACAATTAATTCCGCTTAAATATTGCACCCAACAGCAGAACTTTTACCCGTTTGACTGTGACCCATCAAAACTTCTTAGTAAGGTCCCCCAGGTACTGTCTAAGCCGCTATACCATCCTTTTTGGAACAACTATTCCAGCACGTGAGTTGATTTTTGGAAGGGGAGAAAGAAAAGGAGAAGAGGACATGAGTGGAGTCTCAAAATAGTAACATTTCTGGAAACACGATGCCTGTAAGTGAAGCCTCTAGGGCATTTGGTGATGGTTTGCAGGGAGTTCTTGCTTCAGAGGTGAAGGCCATGGAAGTACGTTAGCAGTTGGTGAAAAAGCTTTCCCAATGCTTAGCCTGCTTCCATTTAGGAACTTTGGGTGTTTTAAAAATATTGACTACTTTCTCAGTATGAGCTTGCTATGTAAGCAATGCTTGTGGCAACCACTTCTTTGTTGAGTGAACATGGGCTCGGGAGTGGGAACAGGTAGAAGCACTAGGAGTTCGTTGTCCTGTTGCCCTGTTGTTTCTGCTTTTGCACTCTGTCTTAGGTTGCTCTTCTAAATCCAGC
The DNA here is from genome assembly GCF_018691265.1 of Tyto alba. Taxonomy (NCBI): domain Eukaryota; kingdom Metazoa; phylum Chordata; class Aves; order Strigiformes; family Tytonidae; genus Tyto; species Tyto alba. The sequence continues at coordinate 1,616,260 of NW_024881316.1, forward strand.
ATTGCATAAGCATTAATTTTTTGTATTTTGGGATTAGCTGCTTTCAAATACAAAATTATTTAATCACTGAATTGTATTTCAGATCGAGAAAGCTGTATATAGAATTACTTCAGCCATTCAATAGCAGCTTCGTAACAGTGGGGTTTTTTTGTTGGATTCTGGCCTTTATAAAGTCGTGTCAAGAACCCTCCTGTATCCGTAGCAGCGCTGTGGACATCTTATTGTGTCTGGGTATTATGGAGGTTATCACAAAAAAACATTAAGAAATCTATTGCCTGGGATTTCTGCAATAGCTTTAGTTCTTATATTTTTAGTTTGCTAGGGAGAGAAGGTGGAATAGCAGTGTATAAGATCAGAATTAGACACAGATTATCTGTCTAATATGGTTCTCGTTAGCACAAATAATATGAATACCGTTTGGAGAACAAACGGATTATAGAAAAAGAAATGAAAACATCCAGATCCCAAGCATTTGGAAAGCATGACACTGATGTATTTGTGTAACCTTTTCATGAAGAGCGATGCTGAAGTCAAAGAGGGGATTTTGATTTCCTTCATTAAAAGCTTATTAAATGAAGGAATAGGACAGTCGTTGTTTTGCTTCAGTAGTTGGGGGTCACAGAGGCGGCCCTGATCTCCTCAGGATATTAATGCCTGCTTTCAGCTGGGGGAAATGAGCCATGGCTTGAGTTAGCTGCAGCTTTATGTGCTCGTCACTAGGGATCCCCATATGTCCTGGGATCTGCGGCAGTCGGAGATGGCAGAGCTCGGCAGCAGGGAGCAGAGGGCTCTCATTGCTATTCATAACAGGTAGCTCGGCTCAATCTGCCCAGAGCAAGTCTGTTTAATGTTGATCAGCTGTCCATCTGATAAACCGAATTGATACGGACATTTCCTCCAAGGGCTGCCCTGACAATGACAGCAGGAGCATCGGGATGTCTTGTTAGTCTTTTTCTCCGAGCTTGAAATTTTATTAACCCTTTGTTAGAGCCAAGCCAAGCGTGCTTACGATACTGCGGCTGTAGGTTGTGTGAGTTTCTCCCTTGCCTCTTTGAAAAGCAGCATGAACCTTCAATTTTGTTGTCTACATGGAGAATGGCTAGCTGTTTTGTTTTCAGGTTGTTTTTCTCTGCATGGAGCAAAAAATGTGATTTGTAAAGGCAGCTTTTCAAACAGCTTAGGTTTCTTGTGTGTGACAAATACGTTTGGGAGCCTCTGTTTATCCTCCCTCCCCAGCTCATCTACCTTTTGCCTGCCTGCCCAGGCTGTGTGACTCCACTAGCACTTTCTCTCTTGCTAATTGGCATGCATCACTGGCCTGAAACAGTTGCTGTCAGGGCTCTCCGCAGGTCAGACATATCTGGGGCAGAAGGTTGCTTTAGATTTAATATTTTTCAGGGCAGTTGCAACACATCTGCACTATACAGAGGAAACAGTATTCATTTACTCAGTACCATGTCGGTACTGAGGCAGAATCTAACCTGAGCATGTATCAGCAGGTGTACATCTGTGTGAAGGTATGGAGCAGTTTGGTTACTCAGTGAATCTTGAGTAAGCACAGGGAGCATAATACGCCTTTGTACTAAGTTGCAATTTAATTTGAACTTCAAGGCCTTTTAATCATCTGTCTAGCTGAGGGCATGCATTGCGTGTTAGCTCATATGTGAAGTCTCCATGACGTAAAGGGAACTGCTTGAGACAGAAACGATGTGAATGTGCTGAAGATTTCACAAGGGGGGAACCTGTGTGTATCTAGATTCGCAGTGTTAAGAGGATGCTGCAGTGCATTGCTCTGTTCCCCCTTTCCCTTGTCCCTGCTCAGTTGTTAAGTCTGTCCAGGGCCCTGTTGTGGTGACTCCTCTGTTCTCCTTGGAGTGATAGTCACTAACTATTGGGGGCTACAGGGTTGAATTGCAGGAGGAGGGGAAGGGAGGCCTGGGCTAATGACTCTTTTCATGCCTTTTCCAAAAAATGAAAATATTTGGAGGGCAAGCCACCATGGGATAACCTCTGTGGCAAGCCTCTCATGCGGATTTGAAACCCCTAAATTCAGAATGCAGTATACTATGTCTTGAAATAAGAAGTTGATTTGTAAACCCATCCAAATAAAATTGAGTCTGCTCCTTTGCTGGACAATCACCTTTGCTTCTTCTGACTAAAACAACCAGTGAAATATCATTAGTACACAGTTTTAAAATGTTCAGCTGTTTCTCCTCTTCCCCCTGCGCTCTCTCCCCTTGGTATTATTGAACTGCAAGGTGTCCTGTTATTAATTTAACTCTAATTTGAGCAGTCATTGACTGCAGCATTCTTACGGTGTTCGGATTGGCTTGCTCGTGACTCCCCTGCTGATACGTCCTTTGTTCCTTCCCATCAGTACTTTCTGCTTGGCATTTTCTTCATGTCAGTGTCCCTCAAGCTTCTAAAAGACAAAACAGAAAAAGAAAGCACCATGAGGACTGTATTGATTACTTAGCTCTATTTTGCGAAAGAATTCAAACAAAGGGCAACATTCTTCCAAATGGAACCTGTGGTACCCGCGGCTTACCTGAAATACTTAGTGACAGTTTTCTGTGCTTAACAACTCCTAGTTGTTGCTTCTAGAAGTACATAGAGAAGAGCTACACCATAATTCATAAAATATCTGTTTAGCACATGTGGCTGTTTTTTTTCCCCCCTATGAATCTATATTTTATTCATAGCATCAAGAATAATTGTACTTTTTTTTTCACTTTCAGTCAAAGAAGTCTGGCTGAGATTACAGAACTAATCCACACGGCTTTTCTGGTGCATCGTGGCATAGTGAATATTGGTGAGCTCAAGTCCTGCGATGGCCCACTGAAGGATATGCAGTTTGGAAATAAAATGGCTGTTTTGAGTGGAGATTTTCTTCTAGCAAACGCTTGCACAAGCCTTGCGCAGTTGCAGAATACCAAGGTAAAAAGAAAAAAAATTCTTCTACTGCCAGAGCGGGTAACTATTAGTGAATCTTCTGAAACAGAGGCCCTTTAAAAAAATTGTCAGTTATGATATGTATGGATATAAGGAGCATCCTTTAAAAATCAGCATACTTACATTATAGCTGTAGATGGATTGTCAGGCAGCTGCTGCTGCTGTTATGAACATATTTAACACTGCCCTATAGAGTTACTGTGGTGAGGCCTTTAGTATACATTCTGAAGCACTGTAGTAATGGATGAGTGGTTAATTTGGTGAATTTAACATATATGCAGTGGCATCCTCGTGACATCTCAGACTACACCACCTCTGGCAGACTGCCAGCTGAAGACATGTTCGGTTTGTTATTTTTGTTTTACCTTATGCTCTGTGAAGGGTTTGTCTGTCTTAGGGAATTCTTGGGGGAAAAGGCTTCATTTCTTCGTCTACACAGTGCACAGGTGACTTTTTATTCTTAATAAAATTACTTTGTTAGGCATCTGGTTGCCCCTGAGTATTGGATCGCCCTATCAACATGGATGTACTGGCTTCTAAAGGGCAACTGCAATCCAGCTGCTCATCCAGACTGAAACTTCACAGGGCAATGTTTTTCATGACAAACAAATTGTATATATGTATGATCTTAGAAAATGAGACTGATGGAGACCCGAAGAGATCATCTCTCCAGTCAGTTCTTCTTTTCCCCAGATAGGATCAGCTACACCAAATCATTCTTGACATGTGTTTGTCTAGCTTGTTCGTAAAACCTCCCGTGGTGGGGGGAGATTCCTGGGCATCCCTGTGCCAGTCTAGTGTAACACCTAGCTACGTGTATGGTGTGCTATTCCAGTGGAAACCGAAAACAATTCCTTTTTACAGGGGTACTATTTATATGTCTGAAGATTGCTGCCATGTTGTAATGTAAAATGAACGTTTGTCATGTGTGCAATTGTCACTAATCAACATAGTTTTAATCCTGAGTTTAAGGAGTCTATTGTTTTTAGATTCTCATGCTAAAGCTCCTCATGATGGTAGAGTATTTCTGTACTGTGCTTTGATCATGAGTGTGACAGTTTCTCTCAAAAGTGGTGTCATTTTGTAACATAGAGCTGAGATTCAGGAGAAGAGACACAAAATTAGATGTCAATCTGCTGGAATAGTGGGTTAAGCCATTATGGTGATGACTGGTATTAAGTATTGAAGAAAAGTTTTAATTAGTGCAAAATTTTAGTCATACCATAACAAAAATGGGGTGCAATTGATTTTACTAATTACTGTTGATTTGTATCCGTTCATTTTTTTTAGTACTTAATAAGATTCTCAAGACAGACTAAAGGCTTTAACCTTACATCAATTTTTGGCTCAACATATGAGGAAACTTTTATGAAATGTAGCACCTATTACTTTGTATTTAGTACATCATTAAGTATTGCAGCAGCAATGTATAATCCCTAAAGATTTGCCAGGAAACAAGCCTACAGTGAAATGAAGCACAAGTGCAGAGAAATACTTTTTTTTTTTTTTTTTTTTTTTTTTCTTAAAGCAATCATTATACTGCATGTCGGAAAATTCTGCCAAAACATTTTAGCACTTTTTTTCATTTTTCTGACATCTAAATACTTTCATAGCTTCTACATACGATAAGTGGGATGCCATTATGGAAACTGATTGACTTAGTAAATTATTCTTTTTCATACGTCTAACCCTACTAGCAAAGTTAGGAAAATTGAAGTACAAGCTATAGAAATCTCTTGACAGGTGCAATGATTTAAACATACTGTATTTATTCTTTTGTAAATGATGAATTTTCAAATCTGGCATCTGTTTTTCAGCAGTGTGAAATAACTGTGACTTTCTTCCTTCATAATGTTTTGTTTTCTTTGATGTAAAAAGTAGAAATCAAAGTACTGCTTTTTTGCTGGCATTTATTTGGTAGCTCAGCAAATTGCCTAATGAAACGAGCAGCATTATATCATACATGGTACTGACCATGGTAGGCTATAACCTCTATAGACATGCATAGCTGTTGTATAGACTAGAACTTAAATTAAAGGGAGTTTTAACATTAACTGAAACCACTGCTACCAAGATAATTTTATTGTGCTGTTAAACTCTTGTCTGAGCTTGTGTATGATGCATTTATCTCTGTGCTTCTCTTGGGGCTGACAATTAGATGTGAAATTCTGTAGTCGTAATGAAATGCAGAGCTATTTTATAATTGCCAAGGGTAAAATTAGCAAAGTCAATTATTTTCCCTTAGGCTTTTCCCTGTAGATATTAAAAGGCTGCAAGGTAATTGCCTGAGGTAACACTTTGATTTTTAAATAACATTAAATATAAGAATTGTTGTTGTTAATTCGTACTAATTTTCCTCTTCTTGCTACTGTTGTAGAATATAACTGTAATGATGTTAACAAGATTCAAGGCTCACGGTTTGTGTTTTGGGGGGTTTCTTTTAAACTAGTGCTCATACTTCTCATATGTTTGTTAAAGTTATGCAAAAGAAGGGATTGGGGGTTTGTTATGTTTTGGGGTTTTTTTAATATCTGAGATACAAGGACTCTAGATTTCTTGAAATGTCAGTTAGGAAGCCTTCTGTAAGATGAGTTCTGCCGTTATACTATTATAGTCATCTAAAATGTTGGGGGTTTGAACACATATAATAATGCAGAAGAAAGCATTCTGATTTTCTACTGTGTGAAACTGAGACATTAATTATGATTAGAAAGTTGGTATTGACTGAGGTTTTAAGAAAAAGTACTGAAGGGCAGATGCAACTGCATGCTACATTTTTGTAATCACGGCAAAGTTCTACATTTATTCACATTTTAAAAAAACTTTAAAATGACCAGTAATTTCTTCAGAAAACTTTTACAGCTACAAAACATTAAATTGATCAGATCTCACATGTATTTACAATTCTTTTGTACATTCATGTTAATTTTCTGATCACCTTATCTAAACTACCCTTTTTTTTTTGTCTACTTTTTATTATGGATGGTGGGTTTTCTTTACCTTCTGGTTGTGGTGATAAATTATGTTGATTGAAGATGATATGGATAAAAGCTCTGAAGCCTGTCCAGGCCCCTCTGGATGCCATCCCTGCCCTCCAGCATGTCGACTGCACCACACAGCTTGCTGTCATCAGCAAACCTGATGAGGGTGCACTCAATCCCACTGTCCATGTCACCAACAAAGATCTTACACACCGCCAGTCCCATCACCAACTCCTGAGGAATGCTGCTTGTCACTGCTCTCCACTTGGACATCGAGCCGCTGACTGCAACTCTCTGAGTGTGACCATCCTGCCAATTCCTTATCCACCGAGTGGTCCATCCATTTCTCTCCAATTTAGAGGCAAGGATGTCATGTGGGACAGTGTCAAATGCTTTGCACAAGGCCAGGTAGATGACATCAGTTGCTCTTCCCTTATCCACCAGAGCTGTAACCCCATCGTAGAAGGCCACCAAATTTGTCAGGCACGATTTTTCCTTAGTGAAGCCCTGTTGGCTGTCACCAATCATATCCTTATTTTCCATGTGCCCTAGCATAGTTTCCAGGAGGATCTGCTCCATGATCTTGCCAGGCCCAGAGGTGAGACTGACTGGCCTGCAGTTCCCTGGGTCTTCCTTTTTTCCCTTTTTAAAAATGGGTGTTATTTTCCCCCCATCTTGCGAATAACTCTGTTTTTCCCACTATAATTGAGTAAGCTCTTGTTGGAAAGATTAAACTGTTCACAGAAGCCCTTCAAAATGTACAGCCTGAAAGCTTGGAATTGAATTTAAGAATCTTGTCTGTCAATGCAGAGCTCTGTCAAGAAGACCACCTTATAGAGCACTGTTTTATTAAGCATTATTTGTTTATAAATAAACAGTAGCACAGGTGTAGTATTTATATAGTGGATGCATTTCCTTATGTTAAGTTTATGTATTCCTGAAGGCATGTGTTGTTTGCAAAATAGGCCTTGCGTTTGCAAAAACATCAACAAGATACTCATGTAAGTCTTCCTATGTCTTCCTGTTGCAACAGTCTGAATGTACATTGTGCTTCATAAAAGAACTGCTTATCTTCAGCTGTGGTTTCTATTTCTGTAGCATCAGCTGTGGTCCTAGGAGGAAGGCTCAGTTCTGCATTTGAGCAACTTGGTTCCTTGCTGACCAGTGAAGCATATGGAGAGTATCCCCTTTCTGGAATTACGCTCTTTTGATGTAAATTGACGTTTTTGAGAATCAACAGATAAGTCAGCTAGAATCTACAGTTTTAACTGTCATTAAGAAAGGTAGTACTTGTATCAGACTTTTTCTTTCCCTGAATGATTTCAAGAGAAGAACATAAACTTTTCAAAAAATATTTTAAGTATTAAAACAGTGAAAAAACATGTAATTGGCTAAAGAAATGATTCCTAGGATCAGTGGCAGTTTTCTGGTCCTCTCTTCAAATCTGAAAACTTATTCTAAAGAAATGAAGAATGCGTACTATCAAGAATCCTGTAAGAAATATCCTTTTTAAAAGGAAATGTCTTGTTGCCAATGTGAAGGCAGCCATTAGCAACCACTGACTTGTAATGCGTCCACATTAGTGTCCCTCAGAACAGTGCTTTTGATTTTGTTTGAGGTGAGTAGAAGGTGCTTCTTGGCAATTGTAGTTGTGAGATTAATTATTTTCAAAACAATGAAAGTTATTTTGAAAGAACTATTCTTCATTGTTTTCTCTGGTGGAAAAGTTTAACCCTAAATACCCACTAAGTATGTTTACATTATATTTTATGTATAATAAACAAAGACTCTTAACCCAAATTTTCCTTCTGAGATTCAGTAGCTGTATTGATCAGAGAAGGCAGGATGAAAAAATCATGGAGAAAAGGTAAGAATCAGAAGTAACGTTTGCTCCCATTTACAGTGTTAATACAGAAAACTGAAGCAGATGATAAAAATATTTTCAAATCACACATATATTTTTAATTATTCTTATCTCTTCGCCTCTGCTCATGTATTTGTTTCCCTTTTCTTCCCTGATACAAGCTGCTGTTAGAGATGAGTACCTTTAAAATGATCAGCTCACAGAGCAGCTAGGTGACACTGAGATATGAATTTGGTAAGCAGAGATCAAATTAGATTAAGGGACCCAGATTATGAAGTTTGATAGTGAAGTTGGGAGATAAAAAAAAAAAATGAAGAAAAACAACCTTCAAAATTGTCTCTAAAGAACAGAATAAAGAGTTTTTCTGAAGTATACTATCATGTGAAGCTCAAGGGTAGCCTTGGCTGCAGTGACCATGAAATGGTGGAGTTCGAGATCCTTAGGGCAGCGAGGAGGGCGCACAGCAAACACTCTACCCTGGACTTCAGGAGAGCAGGCTTTGGCCTCTTCAGGGACCTGCTTGGCAGAGTAACAGGGGATGAAGCCCTGGAGGAAAGAGGGGCCCAAGAAATTTGCTTAATATTCAAGGATCACCTCCTCCCAGCTCAGGAGTGATGCATCCCAACAAAGAGAAAGTCGGGTAAGAATGCCAAGAGGCCTGCATGGATGAACAGAGAGCTCCTGGATAAACTCAAACACAAAAAGAAAGCCTACAGAGGATGGAAGCAAGGATAGGTAGCCTGGGAAGAATACAGAGATGCTTTCCAAGCAGCCAGGGATCAGGTTAGGAAAGCCAGAACCCTGATAGAATTAAATCTGGCCAAGGGCGTCGAAGACAACAAGAAAAGCTTCTGTACATACATCGGTGATAAAAGGAAGACTAGGGAAAATGTGGGCCCTTTTTGGAAGTAAAAGAGAGACCTGAATACCCAGGATATGGAGAAGGCTGAGGTACTCAACAATTTTTTTGCCTCAGTCTTCACTGGTAAGGGCTCTGGCTGCATCACCCAAGACACAGAAGACAAAGGCGGGGACTGGGAGAAAGAAGAACCACACAGTGTAGGAGAAGATCGGGTTCAAGACCATCTAAGGAACCTGAAGCTGAACAAGTCCATGGGAACTTATGAGATCCATCTGGGAGTCCTGAGGGAACTGGTGGATGAAGTGGCTAAGCCAATATCCATTATATTTGAGAAGCTGTGACAGTCCAGTCAAGTTCCTGCTGACGAGAAAAAGGGAAATGTAACCCCTGTTTTTAAAAAGGGAAGAAAGGAGGACCCAGGGGACTGCAGGCCAGTCACTCACCTCTGTGCCTGGTAAGATCATGGAGGCAGATCCTCCTGGAAACTATGCTGGGGCACATGGAAAATAAGGATGTAATTAGTGACACCCAACATGGATTCACTAAGAGAAGATCATGCCTGACAGCAGAGCAATTGATGTCATCTACCTGGCCTTGTTCAAAGCATTTGACACTGTCCCACATGACATCTTTGTCTCTAAATTGGAGAGAAATGGATGGACCACTCGGTGGATAAGGAATTGGCAGGATGGTCACACTCAGAGAGTTGCAGTCAGCGGCTCGATGTCCAAGTGGAGAGCAGTGACAAGCAGCATTCCTCAGGAGTTGGTGATGGGACTGGCGGTGTGTAAGATCTTTGTTGGTGACATGGACAGTGGGATTGAGTGCACCCTCATCAGGTTTGCTGATGACAGCAAGCTGTGTGGTGCGGTCGACCTGCTGGAGGGCAGGGATGGCATCCAGAGGGACCTGGACAGGCTGGAGAGATGGGCCTGTGCAAAACTCATGAAGTTCAACAAGGCCAAGGGCAAGATCGTCCTGCCCATGGGTTGAGGCAATTCCAAGCACAGATACAGGCTGGGCAATGAGTGGGTCGAGATCAGCCCTGCAGTGAAGCACTTCGGGGTGATAGTGGATGGAAAACTGACTGTGATGCAGCAACCGTGCCCTGGGCTGCATCAGGAGCAGGGTGGCCAGCAGGTCAAGGGAGGGGATTCTCCCCCTCTCCTGCACTCTCGTGAGACCCCCCCCCTGGAGTGCTGTGTCCAGCTCTGGGGCCTCAGTATAAGAAGGACATGGACCTGCTTGAGGAAGTCCAGAGGAGGCCACAAAGATCATAAGGGGGCTGGAGCACCTCCCCTACGAGGGCAGGCTGGGAGAGTTGGGGGGGTTCAGCCTGGAGAAGAGAAGGCGCCGGGGAGACCTTATAGCGGCCTCCCAGTACTTGAAGGGGCTACAGGAAAGGTGGGGAGGGACTCTTGATCAGGGAGCACAGGGATAGGACGAGGGGTAACTGTTTTAAACTGAAAGAGCATCGATTTAGACTAGATATAAGGAAGCAACTGTTCCCTGTGCGGGGGGTGAGGCGCTGGCCCAGGTTTCCCAGAGCAGCTGTGGGTGCCCCCTCCCTGGAAGGGTTCAAGGCCAGGTTGGACGGGGCTGGGAGCCCCCTGGGCTGGGGGAAGGGGGCCCTGCCCGGGGCAGGGGGGTTGGGACTGGGTGATCTTTAAGGTCCCTTCCAGCCCAAACCGTTCTATGCTTCTTCTGTCTTGCTGTACCTTCCCCTGAGGCACTGTTTGATGGTGACATAATGGACTAGATAGGGAGTAGAATAGAATCATAGAATAGTATCTGTATTACTGGGTATTTTTATTCTAATTTAGTATTGTAGTTCACTACCAGGACGTGTCTCAAAGCCAGACACTACTGAAAAATATAGCTATGTTTTAAAGATCTCTGAACTGATGCATGGAGAAGTACACTTAAGGATCACTGTTTAATCTGTGTAATGGGGGATAAGAAAACAGAGGAAAAATTGTAATGTTTTTGGTCCTTTAACCCAATATGAGATGACAGATGACAACGTAACTATCATGATTACATTATTACAGAACAAAACTGTTCTTTCGGCGACCTTAAATAAGCAATTCTGTATTTTAAAATATTGAGACACATACTCAGTATTGGCATACCACTTAGCATAGATTTTACTGGAGAATGCAAACACACTTTCAGTACTAAGAAATACGTAATTATGAATCAATTCTTAGGAATACTGTTATTTGTTTTGATAATTATTTTTACGATGCACCAAATCTACTAATTTGCATCCACTTCTGAGAGGTCAATTTGATTTTAGTTATTTTTAAAGTAAAACATGAAAGAGGTTGTAATTTAAATGAACTTTATGTCCATTTAAAGGACGTGAATTGTTTTTTCTGCCCAATGTTCTTAAACACTGGATTTTTCATAAGAAGGGTGCTTTACTAAAGATTTGTTGACAGTCATGTGAAGTTCCTTTGGGAGCAAAAAGGCAGTCTTTATAATAATTGATGGAAATAATCATTAGGGGGGAAAAAAAATCCTGTATATTAGAGATAAAAGGTGAAAATCTACTGGAATCACTACTTGATACTAATTTTTCCCACACTGCTGCCTTAAAAGTTTTGTCTAGCATTTCTGCTATCATTCGAGGTAACAGTTCTTGTGGTGATAATGATAAAATCATAGAATGGGGGTTGTGAGTCTCCTAATTACTGCATTGTGCTCTTCCCGTTGCCCATTTCTATGCTTGTGTCAGTGGGAACAGTTCCTTAGCAGGTGCATCGTTTGCCTTTGTTTTCAATAGGTAAATTTATAGCCTCTAAAATAACACCTGAGCAAACAAAGCATTCACTTTTCTGAATCATCTACAGGCTGGTTTTGTTTCTTTTTTTCCTATTTCACTTTTGCTGTCTGTAACTGTTAATATAACTAATATTTGCAAAATTAAGTACCTTCATGGATGTGGTTATATGTTTGAAAAGTAATCTTTTGAATAAGTTAAATTTGAGAATTAGGTGACACATTTTATTCATTTATTAGCTGAAGTTCTAAAAATTAGACTTGATCTGTAATTGTGGTAATAGGTTAGAAACAGTCTCATTTTTGATCTGTGAGAGTTCTGTTGCATTGCAATGAATGTTGGGTTTGAGATTACAACCACTTAACTTTGTTTTGATTCCTAATCCGTGCATTCCTCAAATAGGTCTATCCTTTACCTTATTGGCCTTTTGCACCTGTACTAGTTTTTAAAGCTAATGCTTATGTTAAGCTTTCCCAAAGCTAGACTCCACTGGGGTTAGTGTAGGTCATCATTGAAAGAATTTATTCTTGTATGGTTCTTGGCACTGGTGGAAAATTTTATGTTTAGATTTCAGTCTGTTTTCTGTCCTCCCACTTCTGCATGAAAAAAAAATTAAAGGGGGAAAAAAAAAAAAAAAAAGGGAAAAAAAAAAGTGAGAGGGAGTGATTTCCACCACTTCTCTTATGGACGTATATGACCTACAGGGTACTGGCTGTTATAGAATGACTGCTGCAGAACATGGAGGGACTGAGGTTCAGACTGATGTCAAAATACGTAGTCACAGGTATCACTGTGAGTCACCAAGTCTAAGATTGAAGATCATTCCCGAAAATATACAAGAAGAATATTTTGAAAGTATTGAGGCATGGAGTAATCAAATAGAATTGTGAGAGTGTGAGATTCTGTCTCAATGCTATGTTGACTGAGCAAGTAACTGTCTCAGGAAAAAAAGTTGTCTACTCAGTTCTGATGAATTTTCAGTAGACTACTAAAGATTTTCATACTGGCTTTGCATAAAGTCCGTTTAATATTCTTGCATCTGAATTTGCTTTCCTCATAGTAGCAACTGGACATGTCTTACTGCTTCTCTGGTCTGTCCAGCAGACCAAAGTCAAGGTTTACTGCTTGAGTTCCTGAACCAAATACCTGTCGTTATTCCAGGTAAATGTTGTCATCCTCAGAGATAAACCCCACAGCTACTTCTAATGTGGTTGAGTAGTTCTTTTTCTGATAGAAAGGTGTACTTTGTTCTAATTAACAAAATGGTCTGGAAAATACTAATATGCTATCTATACATGAAAGAGAAAGGGCTTTTCAGAGGTGTCTGTTGAGCATCAGTGAAGAAGAAAGTGAAAACTAATTTGAAACTGAGGAAAAATCTGATTTTGCTGAGAAGAAAGTCAGAGGTCATTCAAGATCTCAAGATAATTGCTATACCTGCGAAATGTTTTCTGTGTAGTTGAGGTAGCAGTATCTGTCCCTCTCTTGTTTGCTCCCTTAATGTATGACACTGAATTGACAGTTGTCTAGTGGTGAAGATTTAGGAGTCAAAAATATTTGGAGGCTTTGAGATATGTATATACGCATATATCTATTTCATTGAATGTTAAGGCCAAATTATGGAAGAAAGGGTCTTACGTTTTTTTAAAAAGACAAAACACCTCACTTTTCAAAGAAGAAATTGCCTTTCAAAGATTCGAGGCAAACATTAAAAAATAGCTATATTTGATATTTCCTTAACTGTTAACAAGAAACTATCCAAGACGTTGATCGCTGCCAGAATATGTAGGAAATGGATATTCAAAAGAAAACAAAATTTATTCAAAGAAGTTAAAGTAATGGAAACTTGTGGGTATGTGATGTTTTATTCCGCATGAGATGCACACTGTGAGAAAGGACTCTCAAGAGCCAGCAGTTCTGCTGCTTCATTCACCACTTACTTGGAATAGGTATTGGCACTGTCTGGGTTTCTTAAAGCAGAGATGTTCATTACAGCTCTTTCTTTCCGAGCCATGAATAATCATCATGGGGGGATTCATTGCTAAATAGCTTTAGCTCATACACAAATTATAAAATGAAAATGAATTTTCATAAAGTTGCGGAAGGTGATGTCCTCCATGAGTGATATTTGCAATGCCAACTTCGTTCTTTTTATAGCTGAAGCAGTGGCAGATCAGAAGTTCTGTTTTCTTGGCTTTACTTAAAGTCTGTTTCTTAAACATAATAAGATTCATATTGAAAGTGCATAGTAGGATAAAAAGCAATCAAATCTGTTTCTAGTGAAATACTGTCTTAATATTATCTCGAACAGTCTTTTTTTTTTTTTTGAGTGGGAACTTAATGCATATTAACATCCGTCTTTGAGTGCGTGGGAACTCGGGGCATATTTGGTTCTGGAGGTGGACTTTAATGACAAGGTAGTTAATAAACAATTTTGCAGAAGGACTGGAGGTCACCGTGGTTATTATATAGTCAGCTGTCCACCTGGAGTACAGCTTCAACAGAGAATACACTTTTAAAAAAGTGAAAATAGATTTTTGTGATGATTCAGTTGCAATTCAAAGCTGTTAGCAATAGTGATAAGAATCTAGGATTTGTCTGGATGGCCTTTCTTCATCTTCTGAGAACTTAACTATTTGTTAAGGGAAATCTGTTCCCAGAACAATCAGTAAACTTAACCCTTCCCTAAAAGAGTATTTGGCACCAGCTTTGTAGCCTTGGTTTTATTATTTCAAAGATGAGAAAAGTTATTATTACTGGTGCTGCAGATGTGAGTATGCAAAATCAGCTGTGGTCCTCTTCCACCAGCTGCTGTTATCACAGAATGGTTGAGGTTGGAAGGGACTTCTTGAGATCATCTAGTCCAAACTCCCTGCTCAGGTAGGGTCAGCTAGAGCAGGTTGTGCAGAACCATGTCCAGATGGCTTTTAAAGATCTCCACAGGTGAAGACTTCGCGCAACCCCTTTGGGCAACCTGTTCCATTGTTTGATGCCCTCACAGTAAAGTGTTTTCTCATGTCCAGACGGAATTTCATGTTTTAATTTGTGCCCATTGCCTCATCCTGTTAGTGAGAACCCCTGAGAAGTATTTGGTTCCCTCTTCTTTCCTGTGCAGCATGTGTCTATATACTTTGTACTACTTAGGAGAGGTTAAAAGATACGTGTCTTGTAAATAGGGTGATGGATTGTATTATTATTACACGCTGGAGGGCAGGGATGCCATCCAGAGGGACCTTGACAGGCTGGAGCAATGGGCCTCTGTAAACCTCATGAAGTTCAACAAGGCCAAGTGCAAGGTCCTGCACATGGGTCGGGGCAATCCCAAGCTGTCGTGGTTTGAGCTTGATCAGCAGCTAAACACCACGCAGCAGTTCACTCCTCCCTTCCCTTCCAGTGATGAGAAAGGACAAATGAGCCAGGCTTGGTATTTAAGATAGGACAGGGAGGAGCAGATCACCCATTATGGTCAAGGGCAAAAGGTAGACTCGTTACAGGAAGGAGAAAAGAACATAGATTTATTATAGACACTAACAAGACTTAACAGAGTAGGACAGTGAGAAGCATTGCCACATCTTGAGAACACCTTCCCCCCACCCCTCCCTTCATCCCAGGCTCAGCTCTGCTCCCGATATCTCTACCTCCTCCCCCAGTGGCGCAGGGGCAGGGAATGGGGGGTGCAGTCAGTGCTGCCACTTCTTCCATCTTCGGTGGGGGGAGTTTCTGGAACTTCTTCCCCCTGCTCCATCGTGGTCCCCCTCTCACAGGAGACAGTCCTCCACAAACTTTCTCTGACATGAGTCCCTCCCATGGGCCGCAGCATTTCCTTACACTGCTCCGGTGTAGGACACCAACTTTCTCCAACTGGAGTCCCTCCCACGGCTGCAGCCCTTCCCGAGCTGCTCTGACATGGGACACCCCCGCATGCTGCAATCCTCCCAGCAGTGAACTACAACAGCAGGGGCTGCTTCTTCCCACAAGACCCCGGCCTTCTTCAAGCACAGCACCTTGATCATCCATGCGAAACAAAACACAGGCCATAAATCAGTGTCTGCTCCACCGTAGCTCTCCATGGGTGGCGGGGGGGGCCGCCCTGCCGTCTCACCACAGGATACAGGAGGGTCTCTGCTCCGGCACACCTCCCCCCTCCTTTCTTCCTCCGTTCCTCCACTGACCTTGGTGTTCACGCAGCTGCAGCAACTCTTCCTCACCAGTCCCACTGCTCATCACCATGTCCCTTCTTAAATATGTTATTGCAGAGGCACAGATGATGGGCTCAGTTTTGGTGCAGATTTGGAGCTGAGGGACCTTTGAGAAGCTTCTCACAGGGGGCCACCCCTATAGTCCCCTCCCCTGCTAACAAAAAACCTCCACCACTCACTCAAACCCAGGACACAAGCACAGATACAAGCTGGGCAATGAGTGGGTCGAGATCAGCCCTGCAGTGAAGCACTTCGGGGTGATAGTGGATGGAAAACTGACTGTGAGCCAGCAATGTGCACTTGCAGCCCGGACAGCCAACTGTGCCCTGGGCTGCATCAGGAGCAGTGTGGCCAGCAGGTCAAGGGAGGGGATTCTCCCCCTCACCTGCACTCTCGTGAGACCCCCCCCCTGGAGTGCTGTGTCCAGCTCTGGGGCCTCAGTATAAGAAGGACCTGGACCTGCTTGAGGAAGTCCAGAGGAGGCCACGAAGATGATCAGGGGGCTGGAGCACCTCCCTTACGAGGGCAGGCTGAGAGAGTTGGGGGGGTTCAGCCTGGAGAAGAGAAGGCACTGGGGAGACCTTATGGTGGCCTTCCAGTACTTGAAGTGGCTACAGGAAAGGTGGGGAGGGACTCTTCATCAGGGAGCACAGGGATAGGACGAGGGGTAACTGTTTTAAACTGAAAGAGCATCGATTTAGACTAGATATAAGGAAGCAACTTTTCCCTGTGCGGGGGGTGAGGCGCTGGCCCAGGTTTCCCAGAGCAGCTGTGGGTGCCCCCTCCCTGGAAGGGTTCAAGGCCAGGTTGGACGGGGCTGGGAGCTCCCTGGGCTGGGGGAAGGGGGCCCTGCCTGGGGCAGGGGGGTTGGGACTCGATGATCTTTAAGGTCCCTTCCAACCCAAACCATTCTATGACTCTATATATCGTCCCCTTTTCTTGCACTGCTGTAAAACTCATCTTTAAAGTGAACCTTCCCAGGGTCAAATTTTTAATAAAAGCGCCTTTTTGTCTGGAGTGGCTTCAGTGCAATAATATAATGCATAAAATTATAGCAGTATGGTAGGTGAGTTAATTATATTTTTAAACATAATACTGAGGTATTTGGCATCTTGCTGTCTAGCACGATTGAATCTTTGGATGGATTGGAACTCGTCATTAGTGTTTTGAAAATCAGCAGCATTTCACTTGGAGTCTAGATTCTGATTGTTGCTACTCCTGGTACAGTGGATTGTTGATTTGCTAGTTTATCAAACATCTGCAGCTTCGTTTAGTTGATTCCATCTGTTGGATGCCAAATGGCATTACAACTGAGTCGCGTTTATTCAGATATAGTCTCTGCAAAATAGTTAATACCACTTATAGTTTCTGTCAACTTGGAGCTCATTAGATGCGTTTTTTTATTCAGTTTAATCCGCGATTCATTTGTGAACATATCCCAGTTTAATGGCTGTCTGCACCAGCATGACTGGAAGTAGCGTTTTATAGCCTTGCTCTTCTGGTGTCAGTTACTGATGAGGAGGGTTATATAGCTACAGAACCCAGTAGCCACGATACCTTTTTTGTTCACTGTTTTATATAGGAGAAAGATAAATAATGAAATTACCCCATCCAAAAGGGTCAAGCTGAAGAAATCACATACTTCTCTAACCTGAGTCACTCATCAACAGTTGGTTGAGAACTTTAGTGCAAGGATCCGCAAAGGTATTAATACACTGTATAAGGTACCATCTGGAGGTAGAGCAGGGAAAACGATATTTCTTCTGTTGGTTATGTTATCGTTAAGGAAAATGACTGAATTATGCACTAAAAGCCTTTACACAAGTGAAAACCCCTTCTGTGGATAGTGTTGCATCAACATAAAATGGGTAACTTAAAACTGGAAAATCTTTAAGGTAGACTGACCTTAAGGGAGGTATTTGACAATACTAACAGTATTCAAATTGATTTCTGATTATTATTTTGAAGGATTTTTTTATGTCCAGGAACTACCTTTTTATCAAGTAGTGGGTTTGGGTGATGCGTTTACACTGCACATTATATTTTTCTACTAATTCATCATTAATAGAGTGAAGAAAATCATAAATATGTTTTCCAAGAGCATGTAAAACTTGCTAGAAAGCAAATCATCATGAGGAGTCCTTTCCATGTGCTTCAACTGAGAGAGACAGCTTCAAAAAAATAGGGCTCAAGATTACTTCCGACAGTAAATCCAATAGGATTCAATAAATTTTACATTAGAAAAAAAAATCTGTAGGCTGGCACACTTTGTTACCTGTATGACTAATGATGTTTGAGGAGATTACCAGGAAAGAAAATTGAATTCCAGTATTCTTGCAACTCCTTAGAGTTTTTGCTCCCTTTCTTTAGGCATTATTGAACAATCAAAATGCAATTCTAGCTGTTTACTGAGTTTCGTCTTTAGCTTCCTGGTGTTACAATGTTTCTGGGTCAAATGGGGGAGAATATTTAATTTTAACAACTTTCTGTGGAATTTTAAAGTGTGGAAATGTTTCAAAAAATTAAAACTTGTTTGGGGAGGAAAGTCAAATACAAGTTGAAGGAACTTTTATCTGTGTATTTAATGTTTCCTGACTATCTCGTTTTCTTCTTTACTTGTATGGAGGAGTCTTACTACGTTTTCAAGTCTACGCATCAGCAGCAAGGAGTAGGGTCTGTCATAGCAGATGTGTGAGGAAAGGATATTGTTTCGACACTAGGAAAGGAAGGAATTACTTGTGGTCCTTCTTGAAAGGAATTTGGCAAAGCTAAGGAGGTTTGTCAAATAGAAATCGGGAAGGATGAGGGACGAAGATGTATCCATTGCTGTGTTCTTCCTAGGATTGTTTCCTGTCTTTCCACAAGAGTTTCATCCTTTCCCTGTTGTTCCCCTTGAAAATATCCGGTAGAGTCTGGAGAGACACTGTATTACTACTCTGAAATAAAGTGGTCTGTGTAATCAATTCCATTTCAGCTGCTGAATTTAAAATAAAACCACCACACATTGAATGGAGCTCAAATTCATTCCTTTTTTTAAACTAGAATGAAAAACAGGAAAAAATACTTATGCAGTGTTATGTTGCAGTGAACTTTAAACAAAATATTTCGAAGACAAGTAAAGGGAACAAAGTGCTTGAGTTGCTAAACTGATGGCAGTAATGTCTTCTTTTCATCCAGGGTGTTTAGAAATCTCGTGAAGGATGAGTGGGGCCCAGAATCCATTCTTTTTACTGTGCTTGAAGAAGTCTGAATCATATCTTCTAACTTTGAAGAAAGTGTTCTACCAAAATGTCTTATATTCTATGATTTCCGTGCAGTCCTTCTAGCTTTAATGTTTCACTTTTAATTAAGACACCTCTGTTTTTTGTAGTCAGAGCTGGATTTCCTAGGGTGCTCAGCTGCAGGCAAGAGCCAGACTGCTGTACCCATGACATCCCTATTCTCGGTCATCACATATGCAGAATGCTTTGGGAATTTTGAATCCTGAATTATCTTGTAGATGGATCCTCAGTAAACCACCTGAAAGATTTAGTCTGATTTCAGGAAAAGGAGGGAGGAAATTCAGTGTGTGGTTGGTTGAATGTCCTGAGTAATTTTTGAACTGCTAAGAAAATTACCACTGTTTTGTTTTATTTCATCAATCAGTATTTAGAAAATATGAGCTTGAGAAACTAGACTCAAAGTAAATTTAAAGGGCTTGAGGAGCTAAAGCTGTGCATTTTTGACAAATAAGTTACTATACCAGACAAGGGTGAGTTAAGTTTCACCAAACTTACGATCTTCAAACCTACAGAGCTCTTCTGGCATTGAAACATAGCACAGTCTTCTGGACTATTTCATATTTGCATAGATTGGAGAGGTCAGAGCATGAGTTCTAACTTGCTACAGAATTGGCAATCACGTGCTTGTGTCCAGAATTTACATCAAGTTACACGCTTAGTCTGCCTAGATAGCAGGGGAGATTTTAGCTTTAACAATCCTTCTCTTTTCCCTATGTGCATCCTAAATTGATGGCCTTTGTGTTGACCTTTTAAAGGCTGAAGAGATCACCTCTCCACAAAAGGTGTTGAAGTGATACCTCCTTAGGAGAAAGACCAAGTAAACAAACACTGGCAGAACGTTGCAGAACATGTGTTTAAAGGGTGTGGAATTATTTGCACGTGCACTTACCACCTGCAAGTAATGGGCCATCCCTGGGGCGGCTCCTAGCCCTGCCGATGCTCAGGGGGAGCAAAAAACACAAACGCTTTGGAAGATGCCGATGCAGAGTAGAAAATGAAGAATAGAGTGGAAGTTTGTTTTATCTCAATATAATGTTGCTCCTGCTCATCTCGAGTACCTAAGAGGGACAAGGATTCTCAAAAATGTGTAGAGGAATGGAAAAATAGTTGGAAAAGAGATTACGAACAGGCTGCCTTTGGTGTCTTTTGAGACGCTGCTGTTTTCAAGCACTAATTCTGGCAATCCTTTCTTCCCTTTCCCCGTCTTTGAACTTTTTAAAAATGGAGCTGAACCTTCAAGTAAGAAGAGAAGAAAAGCAGTTGGGAGCACTTGGGTTTTTTTTATCTACCTTTCCCGCTCTTCAAACTTGCTTCTCAGCAATGTCAGCAAGTGGAACAGGGCACTGGTCAGACAGAAAGGCACTGATGAGAAGAGAGACGACTTGGATACTGTTTTCTATTCTTCCACCAGCATGCTGCATAATTTGGGGGAAAATCAGTTCACTGTCACTGTTTTCCCCTTATATAAACCAGGATGGAATAAATTTTACAAAGGATCTTGATTGCTTTCCAATTTTCTGATGAGAAGTGCTGCATAAGAACTAGTCAGTGTATAACTGACGGCATGCGTACTACTGCATCTGTAATAATTTTTCTTCCTCTATGTCAGATTGAGATGCAGAGGAAAATTACCTGGTTTCCTCATTTCTCATTGCTTTCCCCAGTGCTCACAACCCCAGGCCACTGATGTTAAACAGCAGATGCTTTTCATAGATCGGATTAAGGGTTGATGAAGCAACAGAGCCTAATGCAAGCATCCCGCTGTGCTCTTGAAACTGGAATTTCATTCCTGGTAGTGATCTGTATGGCCTTGCATTTACCTTAGAAAAATATTATTTAAAAAAAAAAAAAAAAAGAGTGAGAGAGATATATTTGGAAAGAAGGGATGTAATACTAATACTAAATTCTCACTAACATAGAATGTTCAGTATGTCACTAAAGACCTAGTGGTTTTTAATATATGGATTCTTCTAAATAGTGGATGTGTAATTCTCCTAAGATGTTTTATAAACTATAAGAGGAAGAGGTACAATTGTTCACAAATGTTTCACTGAGATTGTTTTAAGTCAGTTAAAATTGCCTTTGAGAGTAGAGTTGCACTAAAAAGAGAGAGGAGAGATGGAAAAAAGAAACCCCAAAACAGGGTCCTGCTCAGTCTAGAGTTTCAGGCGAGAGAGGAAAAGGTCTAGTTATCCAGAGCCAGCTGCATTGTTAAAAGTTCATACTATCACTTTGACATTTAGAGTAGGACTCAGTGTCTTTGTAAATTCCTGTTCGTATTACCAGTGTAGGTCTCTGAGCTCAGACCATTTCACAAACCATAACATTTTTTAGTGAGTGATTGATCTGTATTATGTGTCCTAGCCATCAGAAGAATCTTGGGATGTTGCTTGTATAAACTGTAATACAATCTGATCCTGGGCATTTAGTTACAGACTTTCATAGACCTATTGGCGATACTCAGTCCTCCTGGATTTGGGAATAAGGCTTATCTGATACCTTTAAAAAAAAAAAAAAAAAAAGGGCGGGGGGGCGGGGAAAAAAAAAAAAAAAAGAATAAAAAAAAAAAGCCCCTCATTTTCTCTGTTCCCCACTTAAATAACTCAACACATCTGGTAACACTGTAGGATCATTGTCCTTTCAGTTCCTCCGCAGCTCGTATTGCTACAATATTTCTTCAGTATCGAGTTTCCTAAAGGGCAATGTGATTTTTTTTTTAATTTTTTTTTTAGACTGTTTTTATAGGTCTTGCAAATTAACCCATATGCATTGCAAGAAAAAACATGACTTTTAATCAGCACCATTTCTAAAGTTAGCGCTTGCTCTGTGTATATGAATATGTATACGAACCAGTGTTTAAAAAAAAAGAAAATACACAACCTTTCTGCTAGTACTCAAAACTAGCATACAAATGTGTTTTTATTATCAAATAAAGTATGCTTAAATGTTAAAATATCTTTCTGTTAGGGGGTTTATCATTTGACTTCTTGTCTTCAGTTACAAGAATGATAAAAATTGAAACTAAATATTTTAATTCAATAAGAACTACGTTGAATTTTAGGAAGCAGAAAGAGGAATCAGATATAGACTCATATGCATAGGAAATTAAACATTCAAGAAATTAAAACTTTGTGAGCAACCAAAGGGGTAGCCTTAAGGTGTACTTATTTGAAATGCCTGCATTTAATTTTACAATAAGTCTGAGTATTTTGTTCCAATTAAGACAGTTCATGTGCACGACTTTAAATTGTACAGTAGTTCCAGGGAGACCGTGGACTGCTTGTTTTACATTCTGGATCAAGTTCAGATTTTTAGGCTTCGCTTGAATAAAATAAAAAGTCTGAACCCTGAAGATAATACAGATTGATAAATCTGATTTAAACATTCCCGTGTTGCAGACTTTCAGTGTATGTGGTACAGCTGAGCCTCAGGCCATGCACTAAATACATCCACAGTGCGTTCCCAGGGTACCCGAATACCAAATGATCACATTTGAAAGGTTACCTTTCTATGGATTATGACTTTTCTGTATTAGCCACGAAGATTAGAATTTTAACAGCTCCCAATGAGAGGTATTGTGAAGTATTTACTTGGCAGGAAAAAAACAAAACAAAACAAAGCCCAGATGAGGTACTGTCTCATATTCATGAACTGGGATTTATTAGTTCTGTGAACGTCCTTGTGAGAATACACTCCATAGTTCACACTTTAGGAAAAAAAAAAGTCTTGTTTTTCATTTGTATTAACTTAAAACTTTGGTAGAAGAGTTACTGTAGTAGATAGAGGTTTTAGCAGAGAGTCAGGATCATGGTTGTGCAGAATACATCCCAGTAAATCCTGCAGTCTTTCACAACTAGCTCTCTGCAAGGAAAGTTATGACCACTTATCTCTGGAAATCTGACAGTAGCTTTGTTAGTAAATTTGGTGATAATTAAAGATGTAAGGCTTTTTCTCCTTTTCTTTTACAGGTGGTGGAACTCATTTCAAGTGCTATCGGTGACTTAGTTCAAGGTATATATTATGAAAACTCAAAATCATCTGAGGTAAGAACATCAGTAGTTTTCCATACCTAAGAAGTCTGGTGATGTTAATGTGTGACTACAGTAAATGCGATTACTTTCTCATCTGTTTAAAAGGAGAAGGGAGAGGGAGGAAGAGAATTTAGCTGCAGTCCTAATGAGTTTCCACAGTAACATCATTATGACACCTGTGAACTCGGATGGAAGTTTTTAGAAATGCTTAAGGAGGGACTATTTTATTTCTGTGAGTGCTTAATAAAATAATATCATGCGTCATTACCAGGAGCTCTAGACATGTTTTATTATGGGCTTTCCAGACACTGCCAGAGGTATCTAGTGAAGGCATTTATTACAATGTTGTCAACGCAATGAATATTTTCATGTTAAATCTCTCGTTTCCAAGCCCAACGCCGTTTACAAAATGCTTCATCCCAAACTTCTATCACGTCATTTCTTCTTCTTGAGTGTCCACATTTTGATAGTGTAAACGTGAGTTTTGTCCCGAGCAGTAGGAGTGTAGCACAGTACTCTTCTCCACCAAAAGTCACGCATTGCAGGAGGCACCGAGGGCAAAAAGAGCGGCTGCCAGCGTTTCACACTAAATAATCTTGTATTTTTTCAAGGGCAGTTATGAATGTACTGTGTTACTGTTTGGCAAGAACTGTAATGGAAATGGCTTCAATTAGATCTAGTTATTTTTGTCTTTACTAGAATATTTAAGGAAACTTGTGGAGCACCTTCCTGAAGCAGGCTTACTGGGGCAGGGTGTTGGAGCAAAAGAGGAGTTCTTTCCTTCATTTGCTATGACTGTATCTTAACACATGCAAAAAATTGATAATTTAAAGTTGCCGTGGCCTCTACAGGTTTTTTGACAGCAAGTTTTCACTGTATGGGAACGACGAGCAATGCGTATATGTGGATATCTTGAAATCCACTGAGGCGGATAGATTTACTTGCAGTGACATTGTCTCACGTGCCTAGTTTGCCTCAGAGACCCGCATCTTAACGTTGAGTAGGTGAAGTGGCCTGAAGATTGCAGGAATACCCGAGTTCACTTATATTCGTTGTGTATTTAGAGTGCAGCTCTGGTTTACTACTGCTGCGTTGTAGTAGGTAGCAGAATCAATAGCTTAGTGGACGCCCTGAATCGTGTGGGTTGCTGGTCCAGCAGATACCTGCCCTGTTGGCTCGGCACCCCACAAAACCCGAGTGGGGAGTGCCAGCAGCTAGCGGCGGCTGGGACCTGGAGGGTGCTGCTGTGCCCCGCGGGTCAGTGGCCTGCCTCTCCCCCTCCGCAGCAGCAAAGGCGTGTTCGGAAAGCTGAACCGCGCGTTTCGGCTTATCCCTCTCGTTTTGGTTGTAACCGGCGAGGCAGAAGCCGAGCTCTTCCCTGGGTGGAAGCGAGAGCCCCTCGCGGGAGAGCGGTTGTGGCACGGCGGGGCGCGGTGTGCACAGAGCCTCCCCCGGCATCGCACGGGCCGGGATCCCGGCTGGGAGCGTGGCAGCAGCACGGCGTGGGGAGGGGACTCGGCGGTGCTTGCGTGTGTCTGGCCCGTGGATCAACAGGCTTCAGGCGCCGGGGTTGCTCCCAAGGACTGTGCTGCAGGTTAAAATAGATGACGCCTTTGAGACATTCGCAAGGAACGTTTAAAATTTTCTGTTCTGTATTGAAGCAGGTTTCTAAGTGCAAGTACGTCCCGGATATATTTTAAAAAGCAACTGCTCTTTTGTGTGTGGAAGTAAAGCTCTACAAGTTCATCTCGGCAGTGAAACTGTTTTATTTTAACCATGGCCCCTGTATATTGTGGACTCTTTTGGGGTTGCTGCCACTGTAGAAGGTCTTAATCGTCTTTTTTCTTAATCTTTCTTTTTCCGTTGATTTTTTTGTTGCCTTACTGAAGCACTCCACATGGGTAGATTGAAAGGGAAGTGTGAGATAAGCTAAGCACGGCTGCATGATGTTTACCCTGCCCTGGCCCAGTTACAAATAGCAAAGATTTATCTTGTTTCAGTGGCATATTCTGTCTAAGTGGAGTTGAAAGTACAGTATACCCGTCCGAAGGAGAACCCGGTTAACTCAAAACACATTTAGTTTGGTGGCATAGTAGCTACTGAAATTTATATGACTGAAGTGTCTGAAGTTTAATCTTTATAATGGGTAGTGCATGACTTCTGATGAGACCTAGAGCAAACAAGTGTGGGATCTAGTTTTATTTATTTTTTTTTTTAATCTTGTTCTCTGAGAAATTTGGTTCCATGTTGTGTATGAGACACATCCCTGCTGCTTTCCTCACACTGTTCTGCTGAGGCAGTGTTCCATTTGTGTCCTGAACATCTCTAACAAAGATTGCCAAATGGACTGGGTCAGTTGTGGATCTGTCTTACTAGTGTCCATTATGCACCTTCCCTCCATCCTTAATTACAATTTGACTTAAACAGAAATGTGAACTACGTTTCCTAGAAATAAGATAAATTCTTTAATCTACTCTGCAACTAAATCTCAAATGTCAAACCTTATTTCTTTTAAAAAGTAGGGCATAGGGATGTTAGTAATGGCATTTTCATTGCTAGGAGTGTCTTAAATTTGGAAAAGCAGAAGGATATCTTCTCACCTTTTTTTTTTTCTTTTTTTTTTTTTTTTTTGTTTTTGAGGCAGGAGAACTGTACTTCATATGTTAAATGTCTTTGATGCAGTTGTTACAAAGCTCCTCAGTACCATAAAATAGACTTATTTAGCACCAAGTTGTTTTGAGCTTTGCTAGATGTCTACCTAGATGGTATACAAAAATAACTCTGCAAAATTAACCTTTCTCCTCTGAGACCCTAAATTCATGTTTACCCCCCAAAAAAATGTTTGTTTAATTTGGATGACCCAGTAGGAGAACTGAAAGGATCATTTGACCTAACAAGCCTGACCTTATTTACTCCTGAAGACATATAATAGATATCGTTATTTGATAGCTCTCATTGCCACTTTTTTTTTTCTCTGTACAACCACATGCAATACTACAGCCATCCCATTTTAGTCCATTCTGTTTGGTCATTCTTCATCTTGTCTCCATAGTGAGTCATTAGATCTGTGTGAAACAGGGAAAATAAAGATAATATTTAACTTTTCATCTTTATTTGAAGTGACAATCCAAACTACAAAGTGTAGGCTTCATTTGCAAAGACAGCCTGAAGGTTAGGGCTGTCACTCATGTTCAGAGTACTAAATAGCTGCTGTGGTTTAAGACATTGCATTAGCACTATTAAGCTAATATTTTGGACTGTAAGGTGGAGCAGGAAGGGGGGATTTTGTAAACCTTTGCAGCTTTGTGTGCTAAATCCCCTCTCAGCCCAAAATTCTGTGAGTGAAGGACATTCTTCCCAGTTCCCGTCTGGCTTTCCTAAATCTAGGTCTAATTTGGGAGTAAAAAATTGTGCCTTAGTGAGTGCAAAGATGGAAGTTGTCTAATCTGGCCTTCAGTCATGATCACGGTATCTATTTTTAACAGAAAAAACATTGCACTGAGTCTCTGTTTCCTACTTTTAGGAGGCTGGAGGCTTCTAAAATGTTTGCTAACTCACAGAATACTGTTGCACTTTTAGAAACCTTCTATCTTAATATCCCAGATCATCTAACAAATATAATGAAGAATGCTTTAACATCCCTGTCAGTTCACTGAGCAGGGACGAAAGATACAGGGAAGTTCAAGGTCAAACAGCGGAATCAAGAGTAGGACGTGAGTGTGTTGGTTCTTGTGCTTTACCTGCCAGACCACTATTGCAACCCTAAAGTATGAGGGATTTTCATGGGAAACTGCTGTGTTGGTTCTTTGGGGTTTTTTTCCTCACCTCCAGAATATATAACGGATGCTAAACGTGCATTACCAAAACTCATTTTTAGTGTCAGAACTGTTACGTAAGACAAGGCCATCTCCAGCGTGTTCCATTGATGCCTAGAAGAGCTGTTAGATATTTTTGAAATTTTTTATGCAATTGTGTAAAAATTGTGCATAACTAATATGTGAAACAAGTTTAAAAAGGAAAAACACTAGTGGCAGGTACTCATTGTACCAAATAGTGGATTAATGGGTATTTGCTTCAGACAAAGGTAGGGGATTTTTTCATGAAAATAAGTTTATTTTCCAGAAAAGCACAGACTACATGCAGCGAGTTGTACCAATTCTTCTTTGATGTTTTGGTTACCAGTTTGGTTACCATTAGGCAGATTCCTAAGCAAAACTACGAGCAAAATATTATCAGATTAAGCAGTCCTGTAGACAAACCTTGCCGCTACTGGCAATTTGTAATTTTCCATATGTCTTCCCTCTTCACTAGTCCTGCTTTGAGGAGTAATGTTTTGGGGGACTGCACGTGTCCATCAACTGGACTGCTATGAGTCTATCCTATAAGATTTGCTTATAAACTTTACCACAGGAGGTAAATCAAATGTATTTTGAGTCATGTAAACTGCCTTTTAGTAGGGCAACAGTCAGAGTCAGAGCTTTCACTTTTTTTTTTTAAACAAATGTTTCTGTTGCAAGACAAAAGGGAAGGATAAAATATGGAATTCGAGTAAAGAGCATCTGTGAAAAGAATGGGTAAATGTGTCAGAGGGGGGAAAAAAAGCACAGCTAGAAAGAAGGCCGATGCTATTTGTTTACTGCTTTTGTTCTTTTAAATACTGAGCTTTTCCAGAGAGATTTAAAAGTAACAGATGTGGAGAGATATTTAAATTTATTATAAGTTTTCAAACTCTTTTTTAAATCGTGTCTTGCTTTTTTTACAGTGTCACGATAAAAGCATTAGGTAGTCAGTGGCATGCTTTATTGACCCATTTGCAGACACCCTTGTTCCTCCAAAAGCAGTGAAGACGTGTATTAATAGACCAATAAAACATGCCCTGTCATGTTCAGCAAGCAGGAATACATCTGTTGAAAGCTTATGTGAACCATGTGCAAGATATTTTGCAGGGTCTTGCTACTGGCAGAGAGATTCATAGCTGCGTTGGAATTTTTTTTATGTAAAAATGCAAGTTCTTGAACTACCTAATTTAAAACTTTCAAATGCTATTTAAAAATAATTCTGTGTGTTTCTGTGCATTATTTGCCCATTGAGAACCGAACTCAAGTTTGATATACGTGGTTCAGACATTTCAAGTGGCTTGTACAACAGCAGATGGCTAAGAGCGATTGCCATGGTATGGAAATAAAATAAAGGCTCCCTTACAAACTATAGCTGAAGTTTTACATTGAAAAGTTTCTGACTTCTACTCCTTCCTGATGGTTTTGCAAATGGTTTTGTGCACTTTTAAGATATAGTTTTCATTCCTATTTTCCTTAACACGTTTTCAACCGAAGTGCGTATCAGCATCTTTGGTGTGGCAAATCAAACTGAGTTATTGTAAGTGCCACTTTTGTACTGGGGATCCTTGTTACCATCACAAAGACCTGCCCTTCCTGGTGGTTATGATTGCATATTTTGTCCTACAATTTCATTTTCTAAAAGTTTTTTGTTTCCTGTTGCCTGAGATGATTGTTTCAAACCCAATTTAAATTATGGAAGTAGCTTAACAAAAAAATCTCAACTAGCCAATTTCTTTTTAATAAAAGAGTAACCAACCTTGCCATTTGTAAAATGGGAGTACCCTCAGCTGTTCTTCATTTCCCATAGGAAATTATGACTGACAGAGCTGGATTTGGATATTTTCCCATGCTGACAATATCCAAACTGAATCTGGAGTTGGCTGCTTTCTTCCAAGGATGGTGAGGGGTTGGGCTCTTCATCCAGCTTCTGCCACCCAGACATCACCAGGGTTGCTACTGATCTGGACCCATTTCTTGGTGACAGAACTTGTGAATGAGGTCACTCCATAGGCATTAGCTGAGCAAAGGTCTGAGCACTGTCAACTACAGCTAGAGTTAATTTGAGTTTAAAAAGGTTTTTATATGAAAGGCTGCTGGAAGTCTTCTGGGCCAACTAATGTCCACTTTTATATTTATCCTTTGAAATATCCGCTGCTGACAAAACAGAGCAAAGCTTACAAAAAAGTGAGAATTTCTCTAAAAATAGTAAGTGCTGTCACAGTGTCAGATTTCACAGGCTTTGCAATCTAGAACTAGTTTCATTTTTGCCTTGATGTTTAAAAATAGTGTTTAGATCTTGTCATACATACCGTTGTTCTAAGAATGCAGTATGGTTGGTGAACAGTTGATACATAACATGAGAGTTAAGCTTGGGAAAAAATGGTGTCTGGATTGTTGGAAAACTGCTGAAGAAAGGTTGTGTCTGCCTCGGCCTTCTTAAGCAGCAGAAGCTTTAGGGATATGTGGTCATAAGACTTTCTGTGATTAAAATCAGCTATATTTTGGCTTGCAAGTTCATGTGCTAAAGCACATCCGTATGGGCATAATGCCTTTTTACAACTGGCTTCTTTTTGTAACCCAGAGATTCACAATACCTATGCTTTTAAGATTTCAATACCATATCTTCAAATATGTCTCAAATTTCTGTAATTTTTTTTTAAGTTAGATGTCCATTTTAGATGCTTGAGGCTCCTACATGATGTTCATGTAGCGAACAGTAACATGTTGTGCCATCGTTTTCAATCCTGTGATGAAATTCAGACTTCTTTAAGTAGAATATATTTTCGTAACAAACCATAGAATTAATTTCCTTGTATACATTGAGTTCAGTTCCTGCAGTTGATATTTCAGAATGTCTGCATTTCGGTTACTGCTCAAAGGTTCCAGCAAACAAATATTTTCAACTTATGGGTCTTCTGAAAGACTTTTTTTTTTTTAAACTTCATAAATTGTTTCAGGATATCTTTCTAGAATATTTTTGTCTTTGTTGGATTTAAAACAAATAATTATAAAAATCACTGCCAATTTTCAATATCATCCAGAAAATTTTAGTAAATACTGTTTTTGCACTGAGCAGATTGGTTGTTAAAGAAAAGATTGTGTTGCGTCTTCCAAGAGCTCCTGATTTTAAATTTAAAATAAATTGATCTATAGCTGAGTGGGAAAAAAAGACTTGATATATAGGAAACTACTTGAATTAAATGCTCATTTTGACATTTTGCCAGTCATGGGAATTTGCACATGCTCTGGGCTGAGTTAAGATATTAAAACAAAAATACTACAGTAAAATGAAACACGAGCAAAGTTTAGGCTTGGCTTTGTAAGTTATCATATGCATAATAGCAAACATGTGGTTTCTCTGTTCTTCACTTTCCTTGTATAAGTTAATAGTATGTCTGAAAGCAAAGGCATTTTGATACAGCTCTGTGTTACTTGGCATTGCAGAAATCTCCTACTTTTTCCATTAGTCTCAAATTATCCTCTCCTTTGTAACGCAGCACTTCTGGGTGATATCCATAAGGGAGGAAAATCAGAGCTGAACGGATGGATCCTATTTCATTTGTTACCGATTTCATGACAGATAATACCTTGCTAGAAAACTATAGGGTCACACAGAATTACTTCTTGCTCATTTCTGAGTAATTTAATTGACGTCACTTTGAGGGAAAAGGCTTGTTATATAAGGCGGTTTTTATATTACTCTTTCAAAGAATACCTTTTGGTTTAGTGTACGCTACAAATTTGGCTGAACTGAAAAATTACAAACTTTTTAATAGCTATAAGCTTGAGATTTTTTTCTGTAGCTTCTCATTACTGATTTTAGCTTTTTCTAAGCAAAACAACTGTGGTCTTTTCTGGTTTTGTTTCTTCCCTCTTTAGAGAGTACCTAAAGGTGTGACAGTAACGGGTATGTGGGAAAGATTACAAGTCATGTCTAGCTTTGAAGTCCCATTAGTAAAATAGTGGCATATTAACACCTTGTGAGCCAAAAGAGCCGCAGTTGAATTTGAGTGTGGGAGGAAGGGATTGGATTTGTGTTAAAACACTTTGCGGAAGGTAATCCAAATTAGTATTTTGGATACAAAGGATTTGGGGAGGCGTTGAGCTTCTCTGACCTTACAGGCAAGGTGAGAAAGTTCACTAGAGGCATCACTGAGATCTCTATCAGTCCCCTCAGAAAGCTAATACCTGACATTTCTAAATCACAGCTTTTTTTTTTTTAAAAAAAAAAAAAAAACAAACTTTCAGTCATTCCTCATCCTTAATATGAGAGTAGAAGTTATACAAGTCCTCCATCACAGCCCTTCATTTTTCCAATGCAAATCTATAAGTATTTTTAATAGCTTTTTTAATTATTCTTTTCTTGACTACAAAGGATAACTTATAGGGACTTCTCGAGTTTTTTGGGGATTGTTGGCTCTTGGTAACTGGCAGGGGGCTGAAGTGCAGATGTACTCTGTTATTTTTGTTGATGTTTTTTGATGTTTTTTTTTTTCTTTTTCCTTTTTTTTTTTTTTTTTTTCTCCCCAGTCCCTCGTGAGGAATATAGTTGGCTGTTAATGTTCTGTGTAATGATACAGTCATTATGAAAAGGATCTATGTTGAATCTGTTGACAGCTCCACGTATTTTGCATTGTTGTTTTTGAACAGAAAAGGAAAATGTTGTTTGTGGAAGCTGCCAGTGTATTTATTCTGATACTTTTCTCTACTCATCCCCAAAAGAATGCCCTTCTTTATTTGGCACTGTGGCACCCAGAGTTTTGTTACTCACCACGTGTCAAGTTGTCTTGTGCCACACCGTTGAGATGAGACAGCTGCAGTTCTGGTGTTTTCATGTTAGCCTTTGTTTCATTTTCAGGAGAACTGTCTTACAGATGATATCAGCATATCTGCGTGGAAGGAGCAGGTTTTCCTGTCACACAGTGCCTTGCTGGCAAAGAGCTGCCAGGCTGCAATGGAGCTAGCGAAGCACAGCGCTGAGATTCAGGACATGGCATTTCAGTATGGAAAGCACATGTCTATGAGTCATAAGGTACGCCTTTTCCTTTCGTTCTGGGATCTTAAATACAGAAAGACTTGTAAGATGTGTTGCTCTTGAGCTCTGTTGTAGGCTGCCACTACTCTGTAGACTTTTGCCGGCAGGTCAGTGATGTGGAGAGATTTGGCTGCTGCCTAGTGTGAAGGTGTTTGCTGAAACTGCTGGTATGAACAGCGCTTATGAACTGGCAAAGTCACGCTCCTGGCAATGTAGCTTATTTCATTCAAGGCTTTGCTAATGTCCCTCTCGTGCATCTTTCTGTAGCAACTTAAAGCTTCACCTTCTCTGCTCCTGTGTTCTTCCTAAAGCCACTGTCCCGGTAGCAGGAGTTGCAGGAGGAAGCGTGTGTTGGGTCTCAGCTGCCGCCACGCAGAGATTTGTACCAAGAGGCTCGGCTGCCTGCAGCAGCACACAAGCTGAGGTGTGAGCTGCAGTGGCTCAAGGACCTGCATACATTCCCTCCTGAACAATCTGCTGTGGAGGTAACTTCCAGAGCAGGTAGCTGGAAGATGAGGAGGGAGGTCACCAGATACGGTCAGGAGCAGCCTACACCTCTGCAGCAGCAGGAGTTCCCAGAGAAAGCCTCTGACCTCCATCAGAAGTTTATTTCAGTCCACAGCTAGAGCTAGTCTAAAGGAAAACACACACAGCGTGGAACGCAGATCCTTGGCACTCTTGTTTTGCCCTAGAGATCTACTCCTACTGTATGGCACTACTTGAAAGTATAGATGTAGCTTGAGGCGGGCAGACAGACCTCTCATCCGCTTCAGCTGAGTTGGTTTAGACAGTTTCTAGTTCCTCCAGGAGGAGGCAGTGGTTTTATAAAGCACAGCTTTGCTGCCATAGGAATGTCACTATTTGCTATTACTAGGCACAAGTCTACAAGTAATTTGCTTCTAGTGCAGACTGTAGACTTAATATTTTCTGTATGCTTTAATATTATTACATTCACCATTGACATATAGTTGTGTATAAAGGATTGCATCATTTTCATAGAGAGCTTCTAGGTGTGTAACGTTTCTTTTGTCAGAAGGAGGGTCATATTGCATCAGCTTCCTCAGGTACTGAAAAGTACCCTTCACAGTTGAAAACTGATATTCTTCCCATCAAAGACGGGATCATTCTTGCCTTTCTATTTTTTCTGCTTCCTGCCACTCAACAGTCTCCTGCCCGGCTGTGTCCCATCACATGCCCAGCTCTGCAAGCTGTCCTTTACCCGTTTCTTTGCAGATTTCCTCCATGCTTCTCTTACCACAACTTTCCGCCACTGCAATGCTTTCAACATCTTCCTATCCCTCCCCCAAACTTGAAAAAGTGCAACCAAAGTGCAAGTGTCAAAGCAGAAAGTGGTGAGTAGGTATAGAATCAGGATATGGACCTTGATTTGATGAGTGGGTGGATATGTATAAACTGTTCCTGGGGACTGAAGGAAGATGTTCTTCTCTTTCAGCTACATTCAGACCTTCAGCCGTTTGTTAAAGAAAGTTCTAGTGACACCATGGCCTTCAGTTTGAATTCTGCTCCAGCAGTCCTCCATCAGGAATTCCTTGGAAGGGAGGCATGGATTAAGCAGATCAGAGAGGTAAATTAAAGCATTTTTTAGAATTTTGTAGTTTTGCCATTTGTGTCTCTCTTCCTATCTATACTTTCAAGCTGCAGAGAAACTTAGAAACTAACAGCTTACAAGACAACATAGGGTTACCTCTGCTCTCCAATACTTAACACTTCTCTCTTCCATGCTTTCAAGAGGGGGAATTCTCGGGACCTGACAGTCGAGCTCTGTCAGATTTCTGTGTGTCAGTATAACAAACGGATTCATTTGCATGGAGTATATGTCTGTTCCTCTGTACTACTCGTGCAGTCCCACATCTTAGCTTAAAGCTACTTTCACTGCCAGCTTAAAGCAGAGGACTTTGCATTACAGTGGTTAAAAAGTAGGCACACATTTCCTTCTGCCAACTTGGCTCTGGGAGCAGTAATTTGGATGGGGGGGAAGATCTGGGGGACTTGGTGTCTTGACCACTACAAAACATTTGTGAGATCTAGCTGGCTGATATCCTTATTCTTCATTCTCTTAATTCAGCTGTTCTTTTCCTCTAACCCTTAGATGAGGAAGGCAATAAGAATAAGATAGCTACATGGTGTAGACCTTTTTTACATAGCACAGCAGGATGCAGATCCATGAATAGCTTCCTGGGTGTTGCAGAAACACAAGTAGATAACTGTAGAAAACAGCAGGAAGGGAAAGGGGGAAAGCACCAAAATGGCCAAAATTAAGCATTCTCTTGAGTTCCAGCGTTAGTCAGGCGTGTTTTGTCTGTCTAAACAGCGGTGATGGCTACCATTTGGAAATTCCTGCAGCTGCTACACAGATTTTTCAGTAGAATGGCTTCTGCCTTCACTAAGAAGCTAGCTCTGTGCAAGCATATTCATTCAAGATATGCTGGCCGATGGCTCCTTTCCCTGACGGTTTGAAAGCAGAACTGTCGGGTAGAGGGTGTGGAGCCTGAGCCTCTGCCTAGTTGTGCATTCAGGATGGCCAGGGTGCAGCCTGCCTTCACCTACCGCCAGCACGAGGCATGTAGTCTCTCTT
This sequence comes from Tyto alba, assembly GCF_018691265.1. Classification (NCBI taxonomy): domain Eukaryota; kingdom Metazoa; phylum Chordata; class Aves; order Strigiformes; family Tytonidae; genus Tyto; species Tyto alba. Next base: position 1,650,685 of record NW_024881316.1, read on the forward strand.
CAATGGTGCAATTTTGGGAAGTACATGCGGAATCTACAGCCTTGGAGTGATATGGAGTTGGGGATCTTAAAGAGAAGCAAACCTTTTGTTATTTTGAAATCAGGGGCTAGTGGTTTATAATGTGTGACGAGGAATTTTGGAATTCTGCAGTCTCGACGCAAGGCTCGTATGCGAGTTAAATGTAAATGGATTCGGATGAGTGCAGTTGGAGAATAATGGGATTACCACAGCACAGTGTATAAAAGCTTTGAAACAATTTCCCATCTGCAGAATCTAGAGGAGGCTGTGGGACTCCAGGAGTGCCGTCTGTCTCCTTATTAATTCTCGTACCAAAAATGGGCATTATAGAAACAGTGAGGCAGTTCTCTCTGAAGGGGAGGGGGGAGGTGACACACACTGTGCAAAAGTAACTGCTACTTTAGCTCAGTACAAAGTGGAACACCTTGTCTGGGAGCCTTTCTTGGCTTGTCTTGATTTAGAAAGGAAAATTACCTTTTATTAACTACAAGCGCTTTGAGATATCATCCATAGTCACATTCACTGTGTGACACTCCGTGCAGGCCAAGCACTCAAACCAGGGACTTTCTCGTGTTGGCAGTACTCGTAAGAGTATGCTCGTAAGCCACCCTCTCATGCAATGTCATTTGTTTAAAGAAATGCCTGTTGAAACAGGCAAAGCACGCACAGTGTGCTCAGTCCCTGTCAGGTAGAATTTTTCTGAGGTGAGTTTATGACTAGGCATACGGAAATCACATTATGGTCCTTTAATTGCTGCTAAGTAACCTGGCTTTTTCCTTGGATTGTTTGCCTATATAGGCATTCATACGGTGGATTAAAGGCAGCCCCTCCCCTTGGCAGCTTCCTCCTCCTGCAGGAAGGTCTCGGTGTTCAAGAAAGCAGAGGTAGAGAGCCCCATTGCGCCTAGTAGCCTCCACAGTGGTTTTTTCTGCTCAGAAAGCATGTGGCTGGGACTCAGCACCTGTCGTGCGTATCTTAGATGAAAACAGCCTTCAGACAGGACATGAGGGTGTCTGTTTTGAAAGGAGAATGGGTTGGAGCAGAGTCCTGAAATGTTTTTTTTTTTTAAAACAAAAAACAAAAAACAAAAAAAAAAAAAAAAAAAAAAAAAACACAAAAAAAACAACACCGAACCTTAAATGGTTCCTAGGAAACACTGTGGTAGAGAGACAAAGAAATGCTTAAATGCTGTTCTTCAGATGAAGCATTGTTACAGTTGCTGTATGCAGTCCCACTGAGCTTTGGGAAAGCCCCGTTTTCTTAAAATTTAACAGATAATCCAGGTTGGAGGATTTCCTAGGGGTTAAAAGACAGAAGAGTTTGGTCACTTTTAGCTACTTACAGATACCTTTTGCTAGACAAGAGCAAAAATTGTCTGGCTTCAGCAGACATCCAACATCTAAGCAGTGAGGTACAAAAGGTCAAAGTCTGAGTGAAGAAATTAAGCAGAATCCCTCAAGAACAGGTCTAGAATCCATCCTAGCTCATAGCATTTGTAATTTAAAAAAGGAATAAGTTAGAAACTAGAAACATCTCATCTAGGCCAAGGTAATCCATGTGCCTTTCACCACATCTTTCACCACATCTTTCTGAGGCTTCTCAAGCGAAGCAGGTCTGGAAGAAAAGCATTTATCAAATGCTTTATCAAGCTTTTCTCAAGTACAGGTTTTAAGACATGTAAAAGGGACCATCTCATCTGAGAAAGAAAAGTCAATCTTGGAAAACATCCCGAAAACCTGCTCCAAAAGTATTGTCTTAAACCATCCACTTGTGGTCTGCTTATCTGATGCACACTGAGTAATTTCATGGGGGATACAGGGATCCTTCTTCCTGGCAAGATGAGTTGATTTCACACCACCTCATTTATTAATGAAGAATGTCATGGTATTATTGTCCCTCACTACTGGCACATGGTGACCTTTGGTGTTCAGGAGGAAGGCAAGGCTGAGTTGGCCGTCCATGTGTCTAATATGCTGCTAAGCAGATGCTTTTGTTTGTGGACCCAGGGACCCCGACGTTCAGAGGCTGAGCTCTCCAGCCAGGCAGCGAGACCCAGAAAGTTATCCAAGTTTGACAAGAGTATGTACCTTTTACAAATCAGGCTTAATACCTTCGAGGAAGCCAAACCAGATGCAGAAGTCTGATGCAAAAGGATTAAAAATCTCTGTGCCTGAGATTGGGGTCAGCAGAAGTCAAAGAGCCAAACTACCACGAGGATAAAAGGAAAGAAAAAAAGCAAAGATGCAGTTGTAGTAAAGGCATAGGAAGAAGATTAGATAAGGTTGCTTCTTGGAGAAGCACAACTGCCATTGACTCGAATGCATAAGACGAACAGAGCACGAGAAAATATTCTTGCTGCTTGTAATGTGTATTAGACACAGGAGGAGGCATGCAGAGCACACCGCTTCTGGTATTGCTCAGACTAAAAAGCATCTTCCTCAAATGTGTTGGCAAATTCTCTGCTGCAGTTTGAATCTGCATATAGGCAATCATTTGTTAAAGAACATATTTCTGGTGTGTTCTGATATACTAGATATATTTTGAAGAAGCCGTAAGATCCAACCGGTCTGAATAAAAGTTGGCAAATCAAAGAGATGGGAATACACAAATAAGGAAGCAGTTATTGGCAGTGGTTTTGCTACTCCCAAATGCTATCAGGCTGTTTTCTTAATATGCATTCCAGAAAAGCTGACTCTTAAGAAGCTTAAAGAGAGTACTAAAGAGGTTTTGTGGAACGGTCCCCTTTCTCCTTCAGAGAAATCATTTTGTTATCTACTGTTTTCCTTCCTGTTCTGATTGCTTAGTCTCTCGTTGGTTCTTTTCTCTATTTTATTTTTCCTCCCTTGCAAACATTAATTTATTTTCTAAAACCGTGCCATCTCGGCAACATCTCTTCTAAACTGTACTTGCCACGTAGTGTTCCCCTTCAGTGCAGGCTTTAGCTCTTCTCCTTATGCCAGTTGGCCTGCTCCTCTTGGCTGCTCTCTGCAGTCCCCGCAGAGGACACGGAGAAGTAGTGGTCCTAATTACATCTTTTCAGGAGGCACATTCCAGAAGAACTGAGGTTTGTGGTCTTCCCTTGTGGAGGCTAGAGGGAAAGAAACAGGTGATTATTTTTTTTTTTTTCCCTCACTGTGCCTGAAAAGAGAAGATCTGGAGTTGGATGAGGTGATAGTGATACAGAGGGGTCTGACCTAAGGGAAGGGCTTTGGGTTGGTTGAGCAGGAATGCTCTGGCTCTGGCAGAGCACTGCCACTGGGTGAGAGAGACATAAACCTCATCTACATCGTGACAAAATTGAGGAATTTGGACAACGTATTTTTCTGCATCTGGGCAAGAAGTCATTTCAAATTTATTCATACTTTCTGCGTGTATTAGGAGCTATAGCTTGTTTGTATCTGCTGCTTAAGTAAAGAGTGATGCTGATACTTTACAGTTCTAAACCAAAAGCACCTCCAACCTAGGTCTAATAGCACTGACATGGTCCTGATATCCCCAGTTGAGAGCTCTAGACTATTACCTGTGTGCAAATCACTACAGATACACAGAGAATTCTGTAAGAAAATAAAACCTGTTATTGCTGATAGGCAGTATAGTTTCTTTCAGAATATCATGGGAGAGATTAATTAATGCAAACAGCAAGATTTCTTAAGGCCAAAACATTTTGGATTCAACTAATGTTTAACTACAAGACATAATAAAAAACCCTAAAAATTACAGAGTATCTGCAGCTCTCATCTGAAACAGAACCATGTTGTATAAGCTGGTAACACATTTGGTTGTATTTTAGGTTCTTTCGTATCAGACTCCTAGAGAAAGTCAGTTATGTTTAAAGTAGTAGCTCTTTTAATTGCATTCTTCATTCTTGCAACTCTAGTTTGTAGTATGTAATGTCTTATATAAAATCTCTCTTTCTTTTTAAGGCACAAGGAAAAGGAAATATAATCGACTACAAGAAGGTGGGTAAATTACATTTAGATCTCCTTATTATTTTTAATTTTTTTGTAATGTTTTCAAGGATACTCGTGACAGTTGAGAGACACTTCCTTATTAAAGTCAGGTTATAACTTGTGCGCATGTCTGTGGAGCAAGAGAGAATGGCTTGTGCAGTTTCTTGATTTTTAAAAAGCCAGTGACAGTCAGCTGTACTGTAAGTATCAAATGCAGCTATTTAATAATAATTTTTGCCGTTCTTTATCCCATTTACTTCCCCAACTTGATTTTGAAGCCAGGTTTCTGATGGCTTTTGCAGCCATCTTCTTCTGCAGTCGTTCGCAGTTAGCTCCCATCAGTGGTCTCTATATGTTGATAGAGTATGCTGTTACCTTTTTTTTTTTTTTTTTAATCTCACCTCAATGCCGTGCTGTCTATTAAAAATATACATACACATGTTTTATAATAAACTTTGTTTCTTCCAGTCCCCATTACAGCTTTTAGCTAGGTCACCACTGTATTTGCTACTGGGACTGCCCTACAGTCAAGGCAGACCTGAACTAACTAGCTGATCTGCTGCAAGTATCTTGGATGCCATAAAGCTCTTAGGGAGCTGCAGGAGGTGGCTGAGAGGTTCCCCTGGTTAAATACTGGAGCCCAGCAGGCTTGTGGTGGAGACAGAAGATTGACATTGCGTCCCCAGTTCGCTCACTGAGCATGAGCCTGACTTGTTCTGAGTCGTAAGTAGATCATGAGGGGCCAGTTCGTTATCTCTAGCATCAGTGGGGAAAAATACATAAATTATTGAGCCACACGCATGATTGAGGATTGCTTCTTGAAATGGGGCCTGGATAGTGTCACAGATATAACTGCTGCCAGTATGGGAGGCTAACACACAGGTATAGGTCAGACTTTTATGATAATTATTCTGTATTAAAAAAAAAAAAAGTAATTTGGATTATTAAAAAAGTTCTCTGCCCTTCCTCCCTCTTAGAACATAAAAAGGATCTCAACCTTAGGTTGTTATTTAAAATCATTATGCTTTTAGGGTTTTTTCTACAATAGAAGAAAACTGACACAACTGTGACTTTCTAAATCACCACTAAGAGCACTAACTTTCTTCTTTTTCAAATATGTCTGGGTATGTGAGACACTTCTGTGGATGTTTAGGCTAGGCTACTTGCTTTTGTAAGTCCAGAATGGGTTTTCTCCTTTTAATTGTTTCAATTGTGATCTGCCCAATGTCTTTTCTGTAGTTTTTTGTTTTTTTTTTTTTTTTAAAAGGGGAGGGAAGAAAAGCACCTTAAATTGCTTTTCTGAATTCAGTGTTTTTCAGTGTATTCTGTATTTTGACTGAATTATTTAATATTTTGGATCCTTCCCATGAAATTTGAAAACTTACGGTGTGCTTTGGCGACTTGGGTACTTGAACGTTTTTTTCCCTTACTTTTCTTTTATTCAGGTTTTGTATTTTGAGCAATTGACTTCAGCCAGAAAGCGTGTGATTTGCACTAGCTCTGGGTAATCATCTCTTACCTGAGCGCAGATATTGTGAGTTTAGTAATGATAGTGAAAAATTCCCAGTGGTTTTTGTGAGCCCAAACAATAACCAACTTCGGGTTTTGTAGAAGTCAGTTTCAAAACTATGATGTCACATCCCTCTCTTCTATGTTTCTTGGTTTAAAATAAAAGTGGCCATTAGTTACATCCATGCTAAATGAACCCAGTAACCTGTAGCTCACCCCAGCATAGCAGCTTGGCCGGGACGTGCACGCAGCCCATTAGGAGGCATGTTGTGCAGTGCAAATTAGTATTTCTCTTTTGCCCTTTGCTGTGTTGTCTTTATTTCTACATCAGCAGAGCCTGTGTTTTGCACATTGCTCAGTCTTTTCTTTTCAGCATCAAGGTCCCCTCTCATCTTTCTGTTCAGTTGCTAGAATTACTTTAATGTTCCTAATCAAATCTGGGGGCTTGTTTCTCATTGAGTCTCCAAAATATCTCCTCTTTAATTTTGTAAAAGCAAAGGTCACCAAAACTAGCTGTAGAACGTCTGAAAATTTTTATTATTTTTGTTCTCGTAATTTTTATTATGAACTTCAATATGCCGCTTAGTTGAAATAAAAATGTTGTTCCTTTAGTTGATTTAATAAATACATGTATACAAAAATTATTACCTGTTTAGTCTGCTTAAGAATATTTTACCTTATTCACTTATTCGCTTGCAATTAAAATAGTGAATGAAGATAAATTTGAGAAATTGAGATCCACCCATTTAACATGCCCCCTTAAAAGGCAAAGGTCTTATTTTATTTCAGTTTTGAAACTGCTCAAGAATTTTGAATTATTCTTTTGACACATGTTATATTAAAATGGTATCTCTGATATTTTTCACTGACAAAAAAATATCTAAATGGTACTAGTAAATTTAGCGAGGGCTCTGACATAACTATAGTAGTGAAATACTTTATATTAATTTAATTAGGTCTGAGACTGTCATTCCAATAAGGTCATTGTGTTCTGCAGAATTTTTTAGTATTTTTTGTTTCTCCCAGCTTTTCTCAATCTTTTTATCAGAAATACTTGTGATATCACAAAAGGCTTGTTTTGAAGTCTGTGTTCCTGAATATATTTTCTCACATTAGTATCTGAACGTTTCACTCTTTTTTTTGCTGCACCATCACACCACATGCAGACAAATTATTGATCCATCACTGTGGTGTTTGAAAGTCTCTTCCAGGGATGGCAAAGTAGTTTCAATTCTGTTTTAGTGGTGTTGCTCAGATAACAAAAGAGAAAGTGCCAATATATGGCAGGGACAAAATTCATGTATTTCATTGAAACAGACAGCAACTTTCCTGTCACCCTCATTGTATGTGGGATTTTGGCAAAAATCTCAGACTTTTTAAAATCAGACGGCTTTTATCTATTTTGCATGCAAGATGAGTTGTGTAATTCTAAAACAACAAATTGAGATTCTCGATTTAATTCTTACTGTTTTATAATTAATACTGATTAAAAACTTTTCACTGAAGTCAAGGCCTTAGTGGTGCTTGGCATTATAGAGACTTGTTAAATGAGTGTACCAAAAGCACAACTAGTAGCAGAAATGAGTAAGCTAGGAATAATGCTTGTTTTCTGGAAAAACTGTAAGATAAGGCTAAATAAAGTAATAAATCCTGTATTTTGCAGCCGATGAGTATGCTACTGCAAGGATTATTTGTTTTCCTGAACGCAATATTCAGAAAAGATAAATTAAGTCAAGTGAAAGGGGACATAGCAACACTATTTTTTACTGCAGCCCCGTCCATTTGCTCTGCTTGTCTGCTGAAGAGGCCCTTCAACCAAACGGGCAGGGGAAATATGGTGCATCAGCAGAGTATGATGTGACGTACTGTGCCGGTTTGTAAATGAAGCGCTGTGCGTGACGTTAACACGGGGAGCAGGCTCTGTGCGGTGCTGGAAGCAGCACGAGTCAAGAAGTGGGAGGCGCCGCCGTTCGCCCGCTGCACGGCACTAAGGTCTTGACTTCCCGTGGGGTGGGGAAGGGAGGAGAAGAACGGGAAAGGTCACATTCGGAAGTGAGGAGGTTTCTCAGTGGTAGCCAGCCGTCAAGCAGCTAATAAACGGCAATATCCCAGTGCCACCCAGTTGCGCGAGCAGGGGTCGCGTGGCTCCCCTTCCCCAGTTAGTGCATTCACCCTGCCTGCAGAGCCGGCCCGCAGTCCCCAGGTGTAAGTGGTCCCCAGGGTTCTGTTGGCTTAAACGCCAGAGAATCCTCATGAGATGAGCCGTGGCACTGTAGGCCATAGACTCCCTTGCTCCTGGAATGCAGCAAAGAGTTAAAAAACGGAGGATTGTTGTTTGTAGATGCTTCCGACCTGTGGTGGGTTTTCCATGAAAATTTATCTTGTTTGTTTTGGAGCAGCCACTACCATTAGTTCCTTTTGTTACGTATATTAAAAAAACAGAATAGTCAGTGATTTGGTGAACACAGGGGTTTTCAGACGTGTTAGTAATATCACAAAAGCAGTCAAAACCATTCAGAAGAAACAATTTTCTCCTTTGTTGGAATTAAGCTTATCTGAAAGATCAAGGTGTACGTCCAGTACCAGAAATTAGTTGCATCTTTGTTTTTAATCAGTGGGTATTTTCTATGGCTTCTTTGGGGTGAGAATCCAGCACAACTTTTGTTTCGTTAAAGAAAACAACTATCCCATCTTTTAACATAAATATCAAGTTAATTGCTTGTGTATGCTAAGATGACAATTAGCAATCCCTGTTTGCACTAATGTGACTTGAGAAAGTCACACTTTCTGGTAAAAAGTCATCACTTAACTACCATTGTTTAGATATAAAAACTACTGGGCCTTGTTAATTCTGTAAGGCACGGAAAGGCGTGAGGAGGAGGAGTTGGTGTCTCTTCTAAAATATTGAAGGGTCTGTGCAGTCAATCAGTGTTTCTGGGTGACTTGTAATTTTTTGGCGAAGTGTACTACAAGAACCGTGTAACAGCTGGAGTAGCAGTGTTCCCTGCAAACAGTCCATCTTTCCTCTGCTGTTGGGGGTGACTCTCTCCAGATTTGCTCTACTTCCTCGACAGGGTGGGTTTGAGTTTGAAGTAAAAAGATAATTTGTCTGTTTGTCAGATGAGTAAGGAAAATAAAACCCGTTCTGCTAATGGAAGTTTCTGCAGGGTGATTATGCCCTGTTTATGCCCTTTAAAGATACATTTCTTTACCTCTTGTATAGAAAAAGTTTCTAAGAAAACACTGGATAAATACCACCCTAATTTCAACTGGCATATCATGCCACATATAGCCAATGAAGATTTTAAACAAAAATTATCTGATGATGTTATGAAGTGATGCGATTAAATGATTGTGCAGCCCATTTTGAGAAGAAGGAAGAGCATAACCCTGTGTCCAACCACAAAAATGTAAGAGTGGATGCTGAGACGTTCCAAGGTACTTAAAAAACAAAGGAAAAATTTGGCAAAATTGATCTACTTGCTGTGAAACATGTTGGTACCTTTTCAAGGTAACATTTCAGCAGTCTAAAACATCGGTGCTTATTGAGCATGGTGTTCCCACAGAAGAAAACAAATTTAGAAAATCAGTGCAGAACACTGAAAACACTCAGGACATTATTCAGTTACTTGGCTGCAGATCAATTTAAATTTTGTGTTTGGGGGTTTCTTTTTGTTTCAGTGAGTTCCGTGCACTTCAGAAATGTAGAATGTTTTAGCTCACTTCAAGATCGGAGTGAATGTGTGGTGTTTGAAGATTTCAGTACATTTACGATTTAGCTGTTTAGGATGATTTAGGATCAGTTCAAGTTACTTGTTGATGTCTTGCCACTTAAATAATTAATCATAAGTTTGACCATTGGAAAAAAAAAAAAAAAAGAATTTCAGTGTCCTCATTCTCCCTTTGACCACAGTCTAGTTCAGCCAAAATATTCACCACATATTCAAGGAGTCTTCCCACCCAGATTTGTTGTTCCCTACACTATCCGAAAGGAGTCTTGAAGATTTTAAGTCAGTTGTCTTTGTACTTGAGCACCTGCTTAGTTTTTGTCTCCTTTAACTCTTCAGTCTCCAAAATCCAGTAGTCCCTACCTTGCCTCTTTGACCTCTCGCTGCCCTCAGAGAAGCTTTTCTGTCCAACAGCAGTCCAGAACAGCTGCTCTGGAAGGCAAATACTGAACTTCTGTGGTATGGATGAGAAATTTTCTCTTTGCCTTTTTAAAACAAAGAGACTGGGAAGCGTAGTACTTTGAGCTTCACTTTATTCACAGAATCATACAATAATTTATGTTGGAAGGGACCTCTGGGGGATGTCTGGTCCAACCTCTCGTTCGAAGCAGAGCCAGTATGGGTTTGCTCAGTTGAGTTTTGACTATCTGCAAGGACAGAGATTTCACAGCCAACCTGAGCAACCTGTTCCAGTGCTTGACCTCCCTCCCGGGGTCAGACCCAAGGTTTCCTTGGGTCTAATCATCATTTCCCATGCCGCACCTTGTGCCCGTTGCCGCTCATCCGTTCCATGTGCACCTCGGAGAAGAGGCCAGTTCTGACTCCTTGCCCATGAGGTGGTTGGGACAGCAATAACAGCCTTCTCTTTTTAAGGCTGAACTAAGCAATTCCCAGCATTTCCTTGTAGACCACGTACTGCTCCAGCCCCGTATCATCTGGGTAGCCTCCCGCTGCACTTGCTGCAGTATGACAATGTCTTTCGCTTAGTGGGAAGCCCAAAATCGGGTCCAGCACTCCAGACATGGTTCCACAAGACCCAAACAGGGGCTTGCTGATTACACTTGCTAATGCAGCCCACAGCGGTTTCTGACCTTTGCTGCAAGGACACACTGCTTCAAGAATAAACTATGTGTGTGTAGATAACTGTGAAGGAAAAAGAATACAGTTGAAACGTCAGAAAAACAGGATGTGGACCTTTTGGCCTGTTAGTCATTGATTTGAATGTAGTTGAATGTTGTCAAATCTGATTAGAGGCAACTTCTGTTGCATGACCTTTTAGTACCATGTGTGAAACTTGCAGTTGGTTTTGAGATTCACCATCACCGTTTCATTACTGTTTGTATATTTGTAACAAGTCAGTAGAATCTAAACATTGTATAGACCCTATCAAGGTTGTTAATCCAAATGTGGAATATCTCTTGTGAATGCACCTAAGTACTTAATAAAAACACCCCAAATATTAATGCTACAAAATAGCATCAGGAATGTGAATTTGCTACTATTTTATATATGGTATGACCTAGACAACGGGCTTTCTTTTTACTATTCACTTCTGCTCTACTACAGGAAATAATATCTTACTTTTAACGTCTTACTAGCTCATAAGCAGAGATGGGGCACACAGCATACTCTTTTGGTTTGATGGTGGACTTAGAAGGGTAAATCAGTGAACAGAGAAGTAAATTGCTCATCCGTAAGCATCCGTCTGTTCCCACGTGTAGGGCCAGGACCGTCAGTGGGCTATATACAGTTACATGGCTATTGCTCCAAAACTACCTCTCTCTTGTCCCGTGGCTTTTAATGTGAGAGATGGAAGCAGTCCTGAGATTGAGGTCCTCAACCCAGATCCCCCTTTTCACAGAAAGTGGCTGCTGTTCAGGGTTTTGATTCTCTTCTTGACCCAGCAAACCTCAGAGGATTGAGTGGAAAATGCCCCAACTCCGACTATTTGGTGCTTATGGTTGTCTCCTGAAGGATAGGAAATGGAGGCTTGAAACCCAGGTGCTGATATGGTTTTCCAAGGGGCAATCTTCAAGGAACAGTCAACAGCTTGTTGCCATTTATTTGTAGGACATGCCTAGAGCATGTGGGTGCAGAGGGAGATAGTGGAAAGCAACCTTAAAGTTGGAAGGGCTCAGAAAGCATCCCCTTTCTCCTCCTCTTGGTTTGCTGGTATAAGATGACTGAAGAGAAGGAAGTGACGAGAAGAGAAGGAAGAAGCTGGAGAAATAGAGCCCAATCTCTCACTCAGCAGTTCGTCCTCCTGTGTGTATTCAGAGAATTCAGAATGAGAAGCCCTCAGCGCGTGTCTCCTTTCCATATCTATTTTCTATCACTCTGTAACTCTTGATCAGAGCCATCCCTTCCTCCAGCCAAAGAGTAGGGAATAAGAAGAAATGAAAGTAAATTTTTTGCAGATCAAATGGATGAGGCCGGGCTTAGCACAGACAGAGCAGGCTGAATGGAGCAAGGCTCTTGATGTGCTCCGTTCTCAGTGCTCAGCCAGGCATCTTTTTTCCCCCGACTGTGAAGATAATGGTGTTGCTATTACTTTTCCTTAGATTTATAGAACAACCTTCAGACGTAAAACTTTGGGGTTCTGAGCTTTATGTGTACCAGGCAAAACTGTCAGGCCTGGTCGGTATCTGAATATACCGAGGGAAGCAGAAGGTACTGAAGGACAACAGTGCTGGTGTGTTGGGCAGGGGCATCACTTCTCATCTGAGTCATAACTTGGCTGCGCTATTGCAAGATACGTTCTTTAAGATGAATTTAAATAGCCAAAACCCAGTTGATGATTTTTTTCAGATTCTTGGCACCTTTAGGGTGAAGTTGGGCTTTAGCGCCAGTGGGCTGAACAAAAGCTTAAAAGTTAAAATGCAGTATTCCAGCATATCTAGCAGTTCAACTGGAGAAAAACATGCTGAAGCAATCTGTATTTTGACTTGTATTCAGCTTTAATTATTGAATGCCACTCTGAAGAAGATTGTGTTTTAATGATGGATGAAATTGTTCCTGCAAGTGGAAGTAAGTTTGATGCACAAAATGATGCCATTTAAGTAGAGACTAAAAGAGCAGATTCCTTTCTTTAGAAGAAATTAGTGAGGAGCTTAATTAAAGTTTATAAGGTAACAAATAAAAGCAGTTCATTTTGCTCTTCTGTTTATTTGCCTCAAAAATTAGCTGTTCCTATCCAAATGAAATTAAAAAATAATACATCTAAACTGGATACATTGATTTTTTTTTTTCTATGTGCTTAGTTTGTGAAGTTTATTACATAAAATCATTGAAGCTCAAAAATTAAGAGAGAGTATGAAAGCGTAACTGTAATACAGCTAACGGTACAGCTGAAGTCTTTAATTAGGTTTTTTTTGCGTACAGCAGGGCTACTGAAGCCTGGTATCCTATGGAGTTATATCCTGTGTTTCTTTAATAACTATCCCACTATGAGAAGCCCAATTTGTACTTTTTTTTTTTTTTTTTACTTTTTCATCTTCTTTTATTTTTTTTTTTTTTTCCCCTCCACTTTTACAGTCCCAGCTGAGATAGAGGCAGAATGCAGTCTGGTTAATCCAGACTGGTTTGCCTCAGTGTATGCTTATTTGAGTTGACCAACTGATTCTGCAAATGGAATATAAAATAGATAACGTTTTTAAGGACTATAAATTGTTCATTACCTAGGACGACCTCTCACTGAAAAGCTGAAAAGGAAGGAGCTTGCCGTATGAGCAAGTATTTTTCATTTTGAGGTTCCTTGAGCTCCGCTTGAAAACATTCAATAGCGGATTAGTCTGATTTTTGGATAGCGACTCCTCTGCATATAGTTTGACACGAGCTTTGCAGTTGTCTTGGCTGCAAGGCACTGCGTGTGTGAAGGGCTTACGCAAGACAAGCGTGTAAACGGATTGTGTCCTTGCGTTAGGATTCTCCCCCTTTCCAGATTTTGGTGTTACAAGCAAGTCGTAGAACACAGATGCAATCATAGCTGAGCTCTGCTGATCTCTGACCGGTTTGAAGACTACTTAGGAGCCGTTTTCTTTCCTGTTTACATCTCAGCATCTGCTGAAATGCGTATTACAAGGTACCCCAAACCTTTTTAATGAGCTTTAGCAAAGCAGCAGAGTTTGCTTCAAGACGTGTGGGTTCTACCGTCTCCCGAAGTTGTGCCTCAAGGAAGGGGGAAGAAACACCTTTTCCCGGGGCCGGCGTCCCCCCCCCCCCGCCTCTCCCCACCTTTGCTGTGGGGCTGTGGTTATGTGGCTGACTCCCGCTCCTCAGAAGGCCTGTTGGATTAGCTATGCAATGCGTCTGTGCCTCGGGGCAAGTTCCTTTCCAGCACGCAGCGCAGGAAGATTCTAACTGAAGTGGAGAATAAAATCTTTATGAACTGGGACCTGAACACTCAAGTGCTGTAGTGTGCTTTCAGCTAATTTCATCTTTAAACACAGATAATGAATCCACTTCAGTTTGTATTCAGATAAGAAATGTCTTTCATTCTGTATGAATGCAAGTATCTGCATAAAATGGGTAACTTTTACGAGGTGGTCATAGCTTAGGGGGTTTTTATATGATTCAAACTAGATAAATAAGGTTATACTGATGCATTTGTGAATTATTTGGGGCATCGGACTGTGTATCAGAGAAAAACATAATTTATAAAACTCTATATAAGTAGTTACTGTAGATACCTGTGTTCAGGAAAAGCCCTTTTATTTAAAAGCTGATACAGGGATTGATGTGAGCCAGCTGCGAGAGCCAGGTGGGTCACATTAAAGATTATGAAATGCTCTCATACTTTTGGGATAATCAAATCCCAAAGATCCACCTGGCCTCGGTTGCCAGGCTCTGGCATGAGGCATCAGGCAGGAGTTGGTCTGGGGACACCTGTATTTTAGGGTGGAAAAGGTAAGAGTGTTTCATGACAGTCTCGTGATGCTGTTTAGGAAGAAGTAAAAATAAAAAAGCCCTTAATAAGTGTGATTATTATTTAGAGCTTCAACTAAGTTGGGAAAAAACAACATGTTTTGTTTGTTGTTTTTGTTTGTGTTGTTTCATAGGAAATTTGACCTGTCATTTGCCCAAGTTTTTTAGGTGCCAAATCTTTCCAGCAG